>NW_027468680.1:9074703-9429703 GCF_046254945.1 Alosa pseudoharengus
GTAAACTGTTTTAATTCATTGCCTAGATTGTCTTAGTGGTCGGTGTATTTGCAGACTTAAAAACATGTTTTCTTAAACAAGTAGCTTAATACTAAACGTACCTCATCATTTCTGCATTTATTTCTTCTTGCATTTTTTTCTCTCTCAACTTCTCCATTCTCTCTTGTTATACAGTGACTTGCCCCCCTAATTCAGACTTTTTGGAGTGTGGTCCGTCATGCGTTCCCACCTGCCAGAAGCCCAAGATTAGCTCCAGTATCTGCACTTTGAACTGTGTCAGCGGCTGTTTCTGTAGACCAGGCTTCGTGCTGTCAGGAAACCGGTGTGTTGCCGTTGATAAGTGTGGCTGTCTGGATGAAAACAACAACTACTATGAGGTATAATCAAGACAGAAATATTACCTTTGTTGTCTTTAAGCTATCTTAGGCTTTTTCTTATTTTTCTGATATTAAATCCAAACAAACTTGTTTGTCCATCAGCCCGGAGAGGTTGTGTTTGGGGATGGCTGCTCCAAGCTGTGTCGCTGTGCTGGAAACTACACTCTCTCCTGCGTGGGCAACACCTGTGCTCCCACTGATGAGTGCCGACAGGTCAATGGAGTCCCTGGATGTTATCCTAAAGGTATTTTTTTTTAAGAAAATCTGGTTCTGAACGTTATTAAGTTTCTGAGATTTTGTGCGACGTCCTTTAATTTTTGGTATCTAGTAACAAGCTGTTTTCACCCACAGGCACCTCCACCTGTGTTGCCACTGGTGATCCTCACTACACCACCTTTGATAAGCAGAAATACGACTTCATGGGCAACTGCACCTATCTGATGTCCAAACCATGCAACACGACTGGTCTGCCACACTATGAGGTCCACGTGTCCAATGAGAACCGCAACAAGAACCAGAGAGTCAGCTACGCATCAGCGGTGCATGTATACGTCCATGGAATGACCATATACGTCCTTAAAGGAGGAACCGTGCGGGTAAGATATTGGGAGCAAGTAGTACACAGCTATTGAAAGTAGAAGTGCCAATATCCATGCAGAATGTTTTCACTCTTAACTCTTCCTTCAGGATTTTTTGATGAAGTTCTACTCAAATGTGTCATTTGCAGTGGTTCAACATTGTACATAAAGTAATAGTGGTCCATATTTGTATGAAGTGTGTGGTTGTCTTTTCACTGTCTTCTCTCTGTGTATCCCCCAGATCAATGGGACCAATGTGAACCTGCCTGTGAACCCAGCTGCAGACGTTTCTGTCTACAAGTCTGGAAAACATTACACCGTGGCCATGAGTTTTGGAGTGACTGTTCGCTACGATGGCAACCACTTCATGGACATCAAAGTGATTGCAGCGTGAGTAAAAATCTAAGTAATAGTTGATGCTCGTACATTGATTTGGTATTTTTCAGGTGGATGCCAATACCATAAAGCTGGTTTTACTGGAAAAATCAGCTGTTTTATCTTGCTCTGATATATAAACTGAAACAAAAAATGGTTTTATTCCATAGGTACAAAGAGAAGCTTTGCGGCCTTTGTGGAGATTATGACGGCAACCCCAAGGATGACTTCCGTACGCCCACGGGCAAACTTGTGACAAAACCGAATGACTTTGGAAATAGCTGGAACTCTGACCCAGAGTAAGAGTTTACAGAGAGCACCATAGCAACTTCCCAAACTTTTAACACATGACATATACATGTAATTATGCATACAGAAGTACTTTAACTTATGCAGATACATGGTAGTTAGACCCACAGTAATATATGAAGAAAGCCATTCACATTGGCCACTTGTTAATATATTTACCATACAAATCTACCAATGATTCTATTTTGTACCCACAGATGCATCAAATCTCCTGAGGTGCCTGTACCTGGTTGTACACCAGACAAACAGGATAAATATGAGAAACCTGCCCTCTGTGGATTCATACTGGAAAGCAATGGACCATTCACTATGTGCCACCCCAAGGTTAATCCCAACGTGAGTAAAAGCACGTCCATTATGAGAAATTGCTTATTTTAAAGTGTCAATGTTGTTGTAGAACTTAAAAACACTTTAGGTGCTTGAATTTAGCTAACAATATGTTTGATATTGGTGTGTGTTCTGATTTGCCTCAGAGCTTCTTCAAGGACTGCATGTTTGACGTGTGTGAGCTGGATGGACTGCACTCTGCCCTGTGTGAGGCCATAGAGGCCTATGTGAATGAGTGTCAGGATCGTGGAGTCACCATCGGATCATGGAGAAACAGCACCTTCTGCAGTTAGTCTCCATCACCCTCAAATTGTTGGTGGTTCAGTACATTTATTGAGAGCAAATAATAATTATTTTCTTCTTTTTTTCTATCAACAGCCCTGACCTGCCCTCCCAACAGCCACTTTGAGTCCTGTGCTTCACCCTGCCAGCCTAGCTGTGTCACACCTTCCCCAGGCCGATGTAGTGGACCGTGTGCAGAGGGGTGTGTGTGTGACCCAGGATACTTTCTCAGCGCTGGCAAGTGTGTCAGGAAAAACAGCTGTGGATGCCAACACACCAATGGCCAGTACTACCAGGTGAATACACCAATGCAATGACTGGTTTATTTTCTTATTAGTGATTATTTGTGATTATTTGTATTAGTGGTTATTCTGTATTTCCCCAAAAATATATAATTATCCTCTTCCTAGTTCAGCTGATATAATGCAGTACATTGTCATCTATGTTAAATGATTATTTTTTCTTTTCATTTTCAGCCTGGAGAGGAGTGGTACACCTCCAACTGTGAGCTGAAGTGCAGGTGCAATCCTCCCTCTGTCAGCTGCAGTAAAGGAGAGTGTCCCCGTTCACAGGAGTGTAGCGTCCAGGGAGGACTTCTGGGCTGCTACCCCATTGCTGAGTGTAAGTTGTTTTTATTTGATAAGTGAAGATCTTTCTGTTAGTCTCTGGTGTTTACCCTCAAAGCTAAACAATTGTAAACTGTTTTAATTCATTGCCTAGATTGTCTTAGTGGTCGGTGTATTTGCAGACTTAAAAACATGTTTTCTTAAACAAGTAGCTTAATACTAAACGTACCTCATCATTTCTGCATTTATTTCTTCTTGCATTTTTTTCTCTCTCAACTTCTCCATTCTCTCTTGTTATACAGTGACTTGCCCCCCTAATTCAGACTTTTTGGAGTGTGGTCCGTCATGCGTTCCCACCTGCCAGAAGCCCAAGATTAGCTCCAGTATCTGCACTTTGAACTGTGTCAGCGGCTGTTTCTGTAGACCAGGCTTCGTGCTGTCAGGAAACCGGTGTGTTGCCGTTGATAAGTGTGGCTGTCTGGATGAAAACAACAACTACTATGAGGTATAATCAAGACAGAAATATTACCTTTGTTGTCTTTAAGCTATCTTAGGCTTTTTCTTATTTTTCTGATATTAAATCCAAACAAACTTGTTTGTCCATCAGCCCGGAGAGGTTGTGTTTGGGGATGGCTGCTCCAAGCTGTGTCGCTGTGCTGGAAACTACACTCTCTCCTGCGTGGGCAACACCTGTGCTCCCACTGATGAGTGCCGACAGGTCAATGGAGTCCCTGGATGTTATCCTAAAGGTATTTTTTTTTAAGAAAATCTGGTTCTGAACGTTATTAAGTTTCTGAGATTTTGTGCGACGTCCTTTAATTTTTGGTATCTAGTAACAAGCTGTTTTCACCCACAGGCACCTCCACCTGTGTTGCCACTGGTGATCCTCACTACACCACCTTTGATAAGCAGAAATACGACTTCATGGGCAACTGCACCTATCTGATGTCCAAACCATGCAACACGACTGGTCTGCCACACTATGAGGTCCACGTGTCCAATGAGAACCGCAACAAGAACCAGAGAGTCAGCTACGCATCAGCGGTGCATGTATACGTCCATGGAATGACCATATACGTCCTTAAAGGAGGAACCGTGCGGGTAAGATATTGGGAGCAAGTAGTACACAGCTATTGAAAGTAGAAGTGCCAATATCCATGCAGAATGTTTTCACTCTTAACTCTTCCTTCAGGATTTTTTGATGAAGTTCTACTCAAATGTGTCATTTGCAGTGGTTCAACATTGTACATAAAGTAATAGTGGTCCATATTTGTATGAAGTGTGTGGTTGTCTTTTCACTGTCTTCTCTCTGTGTATCCCCCAGATCAATGGGACCAATGTGAACCTGCCTGTGAACCCAGCTGCAGACGTTTCTGTCTACAAGTCTGGAAAACATTACACCGTGGCCATGAGTTTTGGAGTGACTGTTCGCTACGATGGCAACCACTTCATGGACATCAAAGTGATTGCAGCGTGAGTAAAAATCTAAGTAATAGTTGATGCTCGTACATTGATTTGGTATTTTTCAGGTGGATGCCAATACCATAAAGCTGGTTTTACTGGAAAAATCAGCTGTTTTATCTTGCTCTGATATATAAACTGAAACAAAAAATGGTTTTATTCCATAGGTACAAAGAGAAGCTTTGCGGCCTTTGTGGAGATTATGACGGCAACCCCAAGGATGACTTCCGTACGCCCACGGGCAAACTTGTGACAAAACCGAATGACTTTGGAAATAGCTGGAACTCTGACCCAGAGTAAGAGTTTACAGAGAGCACCATAGCAACTTCCCAAACTTTTAACACATGACATATACATGTAATTATGCATACAGAAGTACTTTAACTTATGCAGATACATGGTAGTTAGACCCACAGTAATATATGAAGAAAGCCATTCACATTGGCCACTTGTTAATATATTTACCATACAAATCTACCAATGATTCTATTTTGTACCCACAGATGCATCAAATCTCCTGAGGTGCCTGTACCTGGTTGTACACCAGACAAACAGGATAAATATGAGAAACCTGCCCTCTGTGGATTCATACTGGAAAGCAATGGACCATTCACTATGTGCCACCCCAAGGTTAATCCCAACGTGAGTAAAAGCACGTCCATTATGAGAAATTGCTTATTTTAAAGTGTCAATGTTGTTGTAGAACTTAAAAACACTTTAGGTGCTTGAATTTAGCTAACAATATGTTTGATATTGGTGTGTGTTCTGATTTGCCTCAGAGCTTCTTCAAGGACTGCATGTTTGACGTGTGTGAGCTGGATGGACTGCACTCTGCCCTGTGTGAGGCCATAGAGGCCTATGTGAATGAGTGTCAGGATCGTGGAGTCACCATCGGATCATGGAGAAACAGCACCTTCTGCAGTTAGTCTCCATCACCCTCAAATTGTTGGTGGTTCAGTACATTTATTGAGAGCAAATAATAATTATTTTCTTCTTTTTTTCTATCAACAGCCCTGACCTGCCCTCCCAACAGCCACTTTGAGTCCTGTGCTTCACCCTGCCAGCCTAGCTGTGTCACACCTTCCCCAGGCCGATGTAGTGGACCGTGTGCAGAGGGGTGTGTGTGTGACCCAGGATACTTTCTCAGCGCTGGCAAGTGTGTCAGGAAAAACAGCTGTGGATGCCAACACACCAATGGCCAGTACTACCAGGTGAATACACCAATGCAATGACTGGTTTATTTTCTTATTAGTGATTATTTGTGATTATTTGTATTAGTGGTTATTCTGTATTTCCCCAAAAATATATAATTATCCTCTTCCTAGTTCAGCTGATATAATGCAGTACATTGTCATCTATGTTAAATGATTATTTTTTCTTTTCATTTTCAGCCTGGAGAGGAGTGGTACACCTCCAACTGTGAGCTGAAGTGCAGGTGCAATCCTCCCTCTGTCAGCTGCAGTAAAGGAGAGTGTCCCCGTTCACAGGAGTGTAGCGTCCAGGGAGGACTTCTGGGCTGCTACCCCATTGCTGAGTGTAAGTTGTTTTTATTTGATAAGTGAAGATCTTTCTGTTAGTCTCTGGTGTTTACCCTCAAAGCTAAACAATTGTAAACTGTTTTAATTCATTGCCTAGATTGTCTTAGTGGTCGGTGTATTTGCAGACTTAAAAACATGTTTTCTTAAACAAGTAGCTTAATACTAAACGTACCTCATCATTTCTGCATTTATTTCTTCTTGCATTTTTTTCTCTCTCAACTTCTCCATTCTCTCTTGTTATACAGTGACTTGCCCCCCTAATTCAGACTTTTTGGAGTGTGGTCCGTCATGCGTTCCCACCTGCCAGAAGCCCAAGATTAGCTCCAGTATCTGCACTTTGAACTGTGTCAGCGGCTGTTTCTGTAGACCAGGCTTCGTGCTGTCAGGAAACCGGTGTGTTGCCGTTGATAAGTGTGGCTGTCTGGATGAAAACAACAACTACTATGAGGTATAATCAAGACAGAAATATTACCTTTGTTGTCTTTAAGCTATCTTAGGCTTTTTCTTATTTTTCTGATATTAAATCCAAACAAACTTGTTTGTCCATCAGCCCGGAGAGGTTGTGTTTGGGGATGGCTGCTCCAAGCTGTGTCGCTGTGCTGGAAACTACACTCTCTCCTGCGTGGGCAACACCTGTGCTCCCACTGATGAGTGCCGACAGGTCAATGGAGTCCCTGGATGTTATCCTAAAGGTATTTTTTTTTAAGAAAATCTGGTTCTGAACGTTATTAAGTTTCTGAGATTTTGTGCGACGTCCTTTAATTTTTGGTATCTAGTAACAAGCTGTTTTCACCCACAGGCACCTCCACCTGTGTTGCCACTGGTGATCCTCACTACACCACCTTTGATAAGCAGAAATACGACTTCATGGGCAACTGCACCTATCTGATGTCCAAACCATGCAACACGACTGGTCTGCCACACTATGAGGTCCACGTGTCCAATGAGAACCGCAACAAGAACCAGAGAGTCAGCTACGCATCAGCGGTGCATGTATACGTCCATGGAATGACCATATACGTCCTTAAAGGAGGAACCGTGCGGGTAAGATATTGGGAGCAAGTAGTACACAGCTATTGAAAGTAGAAGTGCCAATATCCATGCAGAATGTTTTCACTCTTAACTCTTCCTTCAGGATTTTTTGATGAAGTTCTACTCAAATGTGTCATTTGCAGTGGTTCAACATTGTACATAAAGTAATAGTGGTCCATATTTGTATGAAGTGTGTGGTTGTCTTTTCACTGTCTTCTCTCTGTGTATCCCCCAGATCAATGGGACCAATGTGAACCTGCCTGTGAACCCAGCTGCAGACGTTTCTGTCTACAAGTCTGGAAAACATTACACCGTGGCCATGAGTTTTGGAGTGACTGTTCGCTACGATGGCAACCACTTCATGGACATCAAAGTGATTGCAGCGTGAGTAAAAATCTAAGTAATAGTTGATGCTCGTACATTGATTTGGTATTTTTCAGGTGGATGCCAATACCATAAAGCTGGTTTTACTGGAAAAATCAGCTGTTTTATCTTGCTCTGATATATAAACTGAAACAAAAAATGGTTTTATTCCATAGGTACAAAGAGAAGCTTTGCGGCCTTTGTGGAGATTATGACGGCAACCCCAAGGATGACTTCCGTACGCCCACGGGCAAACTTGTGACAAAACCGAATGACTTTGGAAATAGCTGGAACTCTGACCCAGAGTAAGAGTTTACAGAGAGCACCATAGCAACTTCCCAAACTTTTAACACATGACATATACATGTAATTATGCATACAGAAGTACTTTAACTTATGCAGATACATGGTAGTTAGACCCACAGTAATATATGAAGAAAGCCATTCACATTGGCCACTTGTTAATATATTTACCATACAAATCTACCAATGATTCTATTTTGTACCCACAGATGCATCAAATCTCCTGAGGTGCCTGTACCTGGTTGTACACCAGACAAACAGGATAAATATGAGAAACCTGCCCTCTGTGGATTCATACTGGAAAGCAATGGACCATTCACTATGTGCCACCCCAAGGTTAATCCCAACGTGAGTAAAAGCACGTCCATTATGAGAAATTGCTTATTTTAAAGTGTCAATGTTGTTGTAGAACTTAAAAACACTTTAGGTGCTTGAATTTAGCTAACAATATGTTTGATATTGGTGTGTGTTCTGATTTGCCTCAGAGCTTCTTCAAGGACTGCATGTTTGACGTGTGTGAGCTGGATGGACTGCACTCTGCCCTGTGTGAGGCCATAGAGGCCTATGTGAATGAGTGTCAGGATCGTGGAGTCACCATCGGATCATGGAGAAACAGCACCTTCTGCAGTTAGTCTCCATCACCCTCAAATTGTTGGTGGTTCAGTACATTTATTGAGAGCAAATAATAATTATTTTCTTCTTTTTTTCTATCAACAGCCCTGACCTGCCCTCCCAACAGCCACTTTGAGTCCTGTGCTTCACCCTGCCAGCCTAGCTGTGTCACACCTTCCCCAGGCCGATGTAGTGGACCGTGTGCAGAGGGGTGTGTGTGTGACCCAGGATACTTTCTCAGCGCTGGCAAGTGTGTCAGGAAAAACAGCTGTGGATGCCAACACACCAATGGCCAGTACTACCAGGTGAATACACCAATGCAATGACTGGTTTATTTTCTTATTAGTGATTATTTGTGATTATTTGTATTAGTGGTTATTCTGTATTTCCCCAAAAATATATAATTATCCTCTTCCTAGTTCAGCTGATATAATGCAGTACATTGTCATCTATGTTAAATGATTATTTTTTCTTTTCATTTTCAGCCTGGAGAGGAGTGGTACACCTCCAACTGTGAGCTGAAGTGCAGGTGCAATCCTCCCTCTGTCAGCTGCAGTAAAGGAGAGTGTCCCCGTTCACAGGAGTGTAGCGTCCAGGGAGGACTTCTGGGCTGCTACCCCATTGCTGAGTGTAAGTTGTTTTTATTTGATAAGTGAAGATCTTTCTGTTAGTCTCTGGTGTTTACCCTCAAAGCTAAACAATTGTAAACTGTTTTAATTCATTGCCTAGATTGTCTTAGTGGTCGGTGTATTTGCAGACTTAAAAACATGTTTTCTTAAACAAGTAGCTTAATACTAAACGTACCTCATCATTTCTGCATTTATTTCTTCTTGCATTTTTTTCTCTCTCAACTTCTCCATTCTCTCTTGTTATACAGTGACTTGCCCCCCTAATTCAGACTTTTTGGAGTGTGGTCCGTCATGCGTTCCCACCTGCCAGAAGCCCAAGATTAGCTCCAGTATCTGCACTTTGAACTGTGTCAGCGGCTGTTTCTGTAGACCAGGCTTCGTGCTGTCAGGAAACCGGTGTGTTGCCGTTGATAAGTGTGGCTGTCTGGATGAAAACAACAACTACTATGAGGTATAATCAAGACAGAAATATTACCTTTGTTGTCTTTAAGCTATCTTAGGCTTTTTCTTATTTTTCTGATATTAAATCCAAACAAACTTGTTTGTCCATCAGCCCGGAGAGGTTGTGTTTGGGGATGGCTGCTCCAAGCTGTGTCGCTGTGCTGGAAACTACACTCTCTCCTGCGTGGGCAACACCTGTGCTCCCACTGATGAGTGCCGACAGGTCAATGGAGTCCCTGGATGTTATCCTAAAGGTATTTTTTTTTAAGAAAATCTGGTTCTGAACGTTATTAAGTTTCTGAGATTTTGTGCGACGTCCTTTAATTTTTGGTATCTAGTAACAAGCTGTTTTCACCCACAGGCACCTCCACCTGTGTTGCCACTGGTGATCCTCACTACACCACCTTTGATAAGCAGAAATACGACTTCATGGGCAACTGCACCTATCTGATGTCCAAACCATGCAACACGACTGGTCTGCCACACTATGAGGTCCACGTGTCCAATGAGAACCGCAACAAGAACCAGAGAGTCAGCTACGCATCAGCGGTGCATGTATACGTCCATGGAATGACCATATACGTCCTTAAAGGAGGAACCGTGCGGGTAAGATATTGGGAGCAAGTAGTACACAGCTATTGAAAGTAGAAGTGCCAATATCCATGCAGAATGTTTTCACTCTTAACTCTTCCTTCAGGATTTTTTGATGAAGTTCTACTCAAATGTGTCATTTGCAGTGGTTCAACATTGTACATAAAGTAATAGTGGTCCATATTTGTATGAAGTGTGTGGTTGTCTTTTCACTGTCTTCTCTCTGTGTATCCCCCAGATCAATGGGACCAATGTGAACCTGCCTGTGAACCCAGCTGCAGACGTTTCTGTCTACAAGTCTGGAAAACATTACACCGTGGCCATGAGTTTTGGAGTGACTGTTCGCTACGATGGCAACCACTTCATGGACATCAAAGTGATTGCAGCGTGAGTAAAAATCTAAGTAATAGTTGATGCTCGTACATTGATTTGGTATTTTTCAGGTGGATGCCAATACCATAAAGCTGGTTTTACTGGAAAAATCAGCTGTTTTATCTTGCTCTGATATATAAACTGAAACAAAAAATGGTTTTATTCCATAGGTACAAAGAGAAGCTTTGCGGCCTTTGTGGAGATTATGACGGCAACCCCAAGGATGACTTCCGTACGCCCACGGGCAAACTTGTGACAAAACCGAATGACTTTGGAAATAGCTGGAACTCTGACCCAGAGTAAGAGTTTACAGAGAGCACCATAGCAACTTCCCAAACTTTTAACACATGACATATACATGTAATTATGCATACAGAAGTACTTTAACTTATGCAGATACATGGTAGTTAGACCCACAGTAATATATGAAGAAAGCCATTCACATTGGCCACTTGTTAATATATTTACCATACAAATCTACCAATGATTCTATTTTGTACCCACAGATGCATCAAATCTCCTGAGGTGCCTGTACCTGGTTGTACACCAGACAAACAGGATAAATATGAGAAACCTGCCCTCTGTGGATTCATACTGGAAAGCAATGGACCATTCACTATGTGCCACCCCAAGGTTAATCCCAACGTGAGTAAAAGCACGTCCATTATGAGAAATTGCTTATTTTAAAGTGTCAATGTTGTTGTAGAACTTAAAAACACTTTAGGTGCTTGAATTTAGCTAACAATATGTTTGATATTGGTGTGTGTTCTGATTTGCCTCAGAGCTACTTCAAGGACTGCATGTTTGACGTGTGTGAGCTGGATGGACTGCACTCTGCCCTGTGTGAGGCCATAGAGGCCTATGTGAATGAGTGTCAGGATCGTGGAGTCACCATCGGATCATGGAGAAACAGCACCTTCTGCAGTTAGTCTCCATCACCCTCATATTGTTGGTGGTTCAGTACATTTATTGAGAGCAAATAATAATTATTTTCTTCTTTTTTCCTATCAACAGCCCTGACCTGCCCTCCCAACAGCCACTTTGAGTCCTGTGCTTCACCCTGCCAGCCTAGCTGTGTCACACCTTCCCCAGGCCGATGTAGTGGACCGTGTGCAGAGGGGTGTGTGTGTGACCCAGGATACTTTCTCAGCGCTGGCAAGTGTGTCAGGAAAAACAGCTGTGGATGCCAACACACCAATGGCCAGTACTACCAGGTGAATACACCAATGCAATGACTGGTTTATTTTCTTATTAGTGATTATTTGTGATTATTTGTATTAGTGGTTATTCTGTATTTCCCCAAAAATATATAATTATCCTCTTCCTAGTTCAGCTGATATAATGCAGTACATTGTCATCTATGTTAAATGATTATTTTTTCTTTTCATTTTCAGCCTGGAGAGGAGTGGTACACCTCCAACTGTGAGCTGAAGTGCAGGTGCAATCCTCCCTCTGTCAGCTGCAGTAAAGGAGAGTGTCCCCGTTCACAGGAGTGTAGCGTCCAGGGAGGACTTCTGGGCTGCTACCCCATTGCTGAGTGTAAGTTGTTTTTATTTGATAAGTGAAGATCTTTCTGTTAGTCTCTGGTGTTTACCCTCAAAGCTAAACAATTGTAAACTGTTTTAATTCATTGCCTAGATTGTCTTAGTGGTCGGTGTATTTGCAGACTTAAAAACATGTTTTCTTAAACAAGTAGCTTAATACTAAACGTACCTCATCATTTCTGCATTTATTTCTTCTTGCATTTTTTTCTCTCTCAACTTCTCCATTCTCTCTTGTTATACAGTGACTTGCCCCCCTAATTCAGACTTTTTGGAGTGTGGTCCGTCATGCGTTCCCACCTGCCAGAAGCCCAAGATTAGCTCCAGTATCTGCACTTTGAACTGTGTCAGCGGCTGTTTCTGTAGACCAGGCTTCGTGCTGTCAGGAAACCGGTGTGTTGCCGTTGATAAGTGTGGCTGTCTGGATGAAAACAACAACTACTATGAGGTATAATCAAGACAGAAATATTACCTTTGTTGTCTTTAAGCTATCTTAGGCTTTTTCTTATTTTTCTGATATTAAATCCAAACAAACTTGTTTGTCCATCAGCCCGGAGAGGTTGTGTTTGGGGATGGCTGCTCCAAGCTGTGTCGCTGTGCTGGAAACTACACTCTCTCCTGCGTGGGCAACACCTGTGCTCCCACTGATGAGTGCCGACAGGTCAATGGAGTCCCTGGATGTTATCCTAAAGGTATTTTTTTTTAAGAAAATCTGGTTCTGAACGTTATTAAGTTTCTGAGATTTTGTGCGACGTCCTTTAATTTTTGGTATCTAGTAACAAGCTGTTTTCACCCACAGGCACCTCCACCTGTGTTGCCACTGGTGATCCTCACTACACCACCTTTGATAAGCAGAAATACGACTTCATGGGCAACTGCACCTATCTGATGTCCAAACCATGCAACACGACTGGTCTGCCACACTATGAGGTCCACGTGTCCAATGAGAACCGCAACAAGAACCAGAGAGTCAGCTACGCATCAGCGGTGCATGTATACGTCCATGGAATGACCATATACGTCCTTAAAGGAGGAACCGTGCGGGTAAGATATTGGGAGCAAGTAGTACACAGCTATTGAAAGTAGAAGTGCCAATATCCATGCAGAATGTTTTCACTCTTAACTCTTCCTTCAGGATTTTTTGATGAAGTTCTACTCAAATGTCTCATTTGCAGTGGTTCAACATTGTACATAAAGTAATAGTGGTCCATATTTGTATGAAGTGTGTGGTTGTCTTTTCACTGTCTTCTCTCTGTGTATCCCCCAGATCAATGGGACCAATGTGAACCTGCCTGTGAACCCAGCTGCAGACGTTTCTGTCTACAAGTCTGGAAAACATTACACCGTGGCCATGAGTTTTGGAGTGACTGTTCGCTACGATGGCAACCACTTCATGGACATCAAAGTGATTGCAGCGTGAGTAAAAATCTAAGTAATAGTTGATGCTCGTACATTGATTTGGTATTTTTCAGGTGGATGCCAATACCATAAAGCTGGTTTTACTGGAAAAATCAGCTGTTTTATCTTGCTCTGATATATAAACTGAAACAAAAAATGGTTTTATTCCATAGGTACAAAGAGAAGCTTTGCGGCCTTTGTGGAGATTATGACGGCAACCCCAAGGATGACTTCCGTACGCCCACGGGCAAACTTGTGACAAAACCGAATGACTTTGGAAATAGCTGGAACTCTGACCCAGAGTAAGAGTTTACAGAGAGCACCATAGCAACTTCCCAAACTTTTAACACATGACATATACATGTAATTATGCATACAGAAGTACTTTAACTTATGCAGATACATGGTAGTTAGACCCACAGTAATATATGAAGAAAGCCATTCACATTGGCCACTTGTTAATATATTTACCATACAAATCTACCAATGATTCTATTTTGTACCCACAGATGCATCAAATCTCCTGAGGTGCCTGTACCTGGTTGTACACCAGACAAACAGGATAAATATGAGAAACCTGCCCTCTGTGGATTCATACTGGAAAGCAATGGACCATTCACTATGTGCCACCCCAAGGTTAATCCCAACGTGAGTAAAAGCACGTCCATTATGAGAAATTGCTTATTTTAAAGTGTCAATGTTGTTGTAGAACTTAAAAACACTTTAGGTGCTTGAATTTAGCTAACAATATGTTTGATATTGGTGTGTGTTCTGATTTGCCTCAGAGCTTCTTCAAGGACTGCATGTTTGACGTGTGTGAGCTGGATGGACTGCACTCTGCCCTGTGTGAGGCCATAGAGGCCTATGTGAATGAGTGTCAGGATCGTGGAGTCACCATCGGATCATGGAGAAACAGCACCTTCTGCAGTTAGTCTCCATCACCCTCAAATTGTTGGTGGTTCAGTACATTTATTGAGAGCAAATAATAATTATTTTCTTCTTTTTTTCTATCAACAGCCCTGACCTGCCCTCCCAACAGCCACTTTGAGTCCTGTGCTTCACCCTGCCAGCCTAGCTGTGTCACACCTTCCCCAGGCCGATGTAGTGGACCGTGTGCAGAGGGGTGTGTGTGTGACCCAGGATACTTTCTCAGCGCTGGCAAGTGTGTCAGGAAAAACAGCTGTGGATGCCAACACACCAATGGCCAGTACTACCAGGTGAATACACCAATGCAATGACTGGTTTATTTTCTTATTAGTGATTATTTGTATTAGTGGTTATTCTGTATTTCCCCAAAAATATATAATTCTCCTCTTCCTAGTTCAGCTGATATAATGCAGTACAATGTCATCTATGTTAAATGATTATTTTTTCTTTTCATTTTCAGCCTGGAGAGGAGTGGTACACCTCCAACTGTGAGCTGAAGTGCAGGTGCAATCCTCCCTCTGTCAGCTGCAGTAAAGGAGAGTGTCCCCGTTCACAGGAGTGTAGCGTCCAGGGAGGACTTCTGGGCTGCTACCCCATTGCAACAAATAATAATAATAAATATAGCCGCAAGCGGCAATGGCGGGCCCGAGCACCTGCGGGCCGCAACCCGTGACATGTCGGAATCCAACAAAGCACCGACATGGTGCATTTGTGAAATGTACATATTTGATGCGTGTGCTACTTGTTTTTGTATTTTATTTTCTGCCACAAGTACTTGCTGGGCCAGGTGGTGGCGCTATGACAGGCAGGCCCATTGGGTGTCATCATCATAATATATATTAACCTGAGAAATTTCAGACCATTCATTTTAAGCAAAGAACATTTCTGATACACTTGTTGGTTGGCCAGATGGTGGCGCTATGTTAGGCATTGAAATTACCCATGTGAATATCATCACAATAATGATATCAAAAATGTTTGTAAACTTTCAGACCAATCACTTACGGCATTGTCCATTTCTGGCACATTTCCTGCTTGACCAGGTGGTGGCGCTATGCCAGGCAGGCCCATTGGGTGTCTGGATATCATCATAATCATAATATCTATTAACCTGAGACGTTTCAGACCATTTATTCAAAGCATAGAGCATTTCTGGCACATTTCCTGCTTGGCCAGATGGTGGCGCTATGCTAGGCCTGTGAATTACGCATGTGAATATTCTCACAATAATGATATCCAATATTTTATAAAGTTTCAGATCAATCACTTAAGGCATTTTCCATTTCTGGCACATTTCCTGCTTGGCCAGGTGGTGGCGCTATGCCAGGCAGGCCCATTGGGTGTCTGGATATCATCATAATCATGATATCTATTAACCTGAGAAGTTTCAGACCATTCATTCAATGCACTGTGATTTATGACACATTTCCTGTTTATGTGGTAAGATATTAAAATCATATCAAATATATTACAACATTCAAAAATCCATTCACAATTTAACATCAGCGACATCTTGGCATAATGTTTGCCAAATTTCAAATGAATCTGACAAACCGTCTAGGAGGAGTATGTTCAAATTGATCATGTGAAATCAGCATAATTGCCATTCTTTCTGTTGCCAGTTGGTGGCGCTATGCCAAACATGCATTATGGGCATGTGAATATTGTCATTAACATGGTCTTTAATGACCTGTGAAATTTAAAACATTTCAAGCCATGCATGGTGAATTATGACACATTTATTGTTTATGTGGAAGAGTATTAAAATTAATAATTTCGCCATTTTGTCAAATTACAACATATCAAAAAAAGGCTTCACAATTTAGAATCAGGAACATCTCGGCGTCATGTGTACCAACTTTGACATGAATCGGATCAACCGTCTAGGAGGAGTACGTTAAAATGAATCATGTCCACAACGCACAAAATCTCAATTACCTCACTTCCTGTGGGCGTGGCTAATGGCATGTTAATACAAAAGTTGTTTGTTTTTGGGAGTTACATACACCCACCAAATTTGGTGTGTGTATCTAAAACTATATGCCAACCACAAGTCACTGTGATGTAAGGGGGCGCTATGGAGTTCCTGGGCAACGCCCGGTGCCAAGCTTTTATCCCTGTCTATTCACTGTACCACTTGATGTGTGTGCTAAATTTCATGTGTTTTCGACCATGTTAACCACCTCAAAATATATGCCAACCACGGAATCAGTCACCTAAGGGGGCGCTAGCGAGTCCCTGGGCCACGCCCTGGGTCAAGCTCTTGTACCTAACTGCGATGCGTGACACCTGACGTGTGTGCCAAATTTCAAGAGATTTCGACCATGTTAACCACCTCAAAAACAGGAAAGCAAAAAAGTGGAATAACAATAATAATAATAAATATAGCCGCAAGCGGCAATGGCGGGCCCGAGCACCTGCGGGCCACAACCCGTGACATGTCGGAATCCAACAAAGCACCGACGTGGTGAGTTTCTGAAATGTACATATTTGATGCGTGTGCTATTTATTTTTGCATTTTATTTTCTGCCACATTTACTCGCTTGGCCAGGTGGGGGCTTAATGCAAGGCAGGCCCATTGGGTGTCATCATATTCATAATATATATTAACCTGAGAAATTTTAGACCATTCATTTTAAGCAAAGAACATTTCTGATACACTTTTTGGTTGGCCAGATGGTGGCGCTATGTTAGTCATGAAAATTACACATGTGAATATCATCACAATAATGATATCCAAAATGTTTGTAAACTTTCAGATCAATCACTTAAGGTATTGTCCATTTCTGGCACATTTCCTGCTTGACCAGGTGGTGGCGCTATGCCAGGCAGGCCCATTGGGTGTCTGGATATCATCATAATCATAATATCTATTAACCTGAGAAGTTTCAGACCATTTATTCAAAGCATAGAGCATTTCTGGCACATTTCCTGCTTGGCCAGATGGTGGCGCTATGCTAGGCCTGTGAATTACGCATGTGAATATTCTCACAGTAATGATATCCAATATTTAATAAAGTTTCAGATCAATCACTTAAGGCATTTTCCATTTCTGGCACATTTCCTGCTTGGCCAGGTGGTGGCGCTATGCCAGGCAGGCCCATTGGGTGTCTGGATATCATCATAATCATGATATCTATTAACCTGAGAAGTTTCAGACCATTCATTCAATGCACTGTGATTTATGACACATTTCCTGTTTATGTGGTGAGATATTAAAATCATATCAAATATATTACAACATTCAAAAATCCATTCACAATTTAACATCAGCAACATCTTGGCATAATGTTTGCCAAATTTCAAATGAATCTGACAAACCGTCTAGGAGGAGTATGTTCAAATTGATCATGTGAAATCAGCATAATTGCCATTCTTTCTGTTGCCAGTTGGTGGCGCTATGCCAAACATGCATTATGGGCATGTGAATATTATCATTAACATGGTCTTTAATGACCTGTGAAATTTAAAACATTTCAAGCCATGCATGGTGAATTATGACACATTTATTGTTTGTGTGGAACGGTATTAAAATTAACAATTTCGCCATTTTGTCAAATTACAACATATCAAAAAAAGGCTTCACAATTTATAATCAGGAACATCTCGGCGTCATGTATACCAACTTTGACATGAATCGGATCAACCGTCTAGGAGGAGTACGTTAAAATTGATCATGTCCACAATGCACAAAATCTCAATTACCTCACTTCCTGTGGGCGTGGCTAATGGCATGTTAATACAAAAGTTGTTTGTTTTTGGGAGTTACATATACCCACCAAATTTGGTATGTGTATCTAAAACTATATGCCAACCACAAGTCACAGTGACATAAGGGGGCGCTATGGAGTTCCTGGGCAACGCCCGGTGCCAAGCTTTTATCCCTGTCTATTCACTGTATCACTTGATGTGTGTGCCAAATTTCATGCGTTTTCACCCATGGGAAGCACCTCCTTTGGCATCATGATTCATCACATATTTCATCACATATTAGTCTGCACAAAATCCCAAATACCTCACTTCCTGTTGGGCGTGGCTAATGCATTGTACATTCGAAAGTTGTTCATCTTGGGGAGATACAAACACCTACCAAATTTGGTGTGTGTAGCTGAAAGTATATGCCCACCACGGGATCAGTCATCTAAGGGGGCATAAGGGGGCGCTAGCGAGTCTCTGGGCCATGCGCGGGGCCAAGCTTTTTTACCTAGTTGCTTTGTGTGACACCTGATGTGTGTGCCAAATTTCAAGACTTTTCGATTACATTAACCACCTCAAAATATTTGCCAACCACGGGATCAGTCACCTAAGGGGGCGCTAGCGAGTCCCTGGGCCACGCCCGGGGTCAAGCTCTTGTACCTAACTGCGTTGCGTGACACCTGACGTGTGTGCCAAATTTCAAGAATTTTCGACCATGTTAACTCCCTCAAAAACAGGAAAGCAAAAAAGTAGAATAACAATAATAAATAATAATAATAATAATAATAATAATAATAATAATAATCCTTACAAAAACAATAGGGCCTTGCGCCCTTCGGTGCTCGGGCCCTAAATATAGCCGCAAGCGGCAATGGCGGGCCCGAGCACCTGCGGGCCGCAACCCGTGACATGTCGGAATCCAACAAAGCACCGACGTGGTGCGTTTGTGAAATGTACATATTTGATGCGTGTGCTATTTGTTTTTGTATTTTATTTTCTGCCACATTTACTCGCTTGGCAAGGTGGGGGCGCAATGCAAGGCAGGCCCATTGGGTGTCATCATAATCATAATATATATTAACCTGAGAAATTTCAGACCATTCATTTTAAGCAAAGAACATTTCTGATACACTTTTTGGTTGGCCAGATGGTGGCGCTATGTTAGGCATGAAAATTACACATGTGAATATCATCACAATAATGATATCCAAAATGTTTGTAAACTTTCAGATCAATCACTTGAGGCATTGTCCATTTCTGGCACATTTCCTGCTTGGCCAGGTGGTGGCGCTATGCCAGGCAGGCCCATTGGGTGTCTGGATATCATCATAATCATAATATCTATTAACCTGAAAAGTTTCAGACCATTTATTCAAAGCATAGAGCATTTCTGGCACATTTCCTGCTTGGCCAGAAGGTGGCGCTATGCTAGGCCTGTGAATTACGCATGTGAATATCATCACAATAATGATATCCAATATTTTATAAAGTTTCAGATCAATCACTTAAGGCATTGTCCATTTCTGGCACATTTCCTGCTTGGCCAGGTGGTGGCGCTATGCCAGGCAGGCCCATTGGGTGTCTGGATATCATCATAATCATGATATCTATTAACCTGAGAAGTTTCAGACCATTCATTCAATGCACTGTGATTTATGACACATTTCCTGTTTATGTGGTGAGATATTAAAATCATATCAAATATATTACAACATTCCAAAATCCATTCACAATTCAACATCAGCGACATCTTGGCATAATGTTTGCCAAATTTCAAATGAATCTGACAAACCGCCTAGGAGGAGTATGTTCAAATTGATCATGTGAAATCAGCATAATTGCCATTCTTTCTGTTGCCAGTTGGTGGCGCTATGCCAAACATGCATTATGGGCATGTGAATATTATCATTAACATGGTCTTTAATGACCTGTGAAATTTAAAACATTTCAAGCCATGTATGGTGAATTATGACACATTTATTGTTTGTGTGGAACGGTATAAAAATTAACAATTTCGCCATTTTGTTAAATTACAACATATCAAAAAAAGGCTTCACAATTTAGAATCAGGAACATCTCAGCGTCATGTATACCAACTTTGACATGAATCGGATCAACCGTCTAGGAGGAGTACGTTAAAATTAATCATGTCCACAACGTACAAATTCTCAATTACCTCACTTCCTGTGGGCGTGGCTAATGGCATGTTAATACAAAAGTTGTTTGTTTTTGGGAGTTACATACACCCCCCAATTTTGGTGTGTGTATCTAAAACTATATGCCAACCACAAGTCACAGTGACATAAGGGGGCGCTAGCGAGTCTGTGGGCCATGCCCGGGGCCAAGCTTTTTTACCTAGCTGCTTTGTATGACACCTGATGTGTGTGCCAAATTTCAAGACTTTTCGATTATGTTAACCACCTCAAAATATTTGCCAACCACGGGATCAGTCACCTGAGGGGGCGCTAGCGAGTCCCTGGGCCACGCCCGGAGTCAATCTCTTGTTCCTAACTGTGATGCGTAACACTTGACGTGTGTGCCAAATTTCAAGAGTTTTCGACCATGTTAACCACCTCAAAAACAGGAAAGCAAAAAAGTAGAATAACAATAATAATATAGAAAAATAATAATAATAATAATAATAATAATAATAATCCTTACAAAAACAATAGGGCCTTGCGCCCTTCGGTGCTCGGGCCCTAATAATAATAATCCTTACAAAAACAATAGGGCCTTGCGCCCTTCGGTGCTCGGGCCCTAATAATAATAATCCTTACAAAAACAATAGGGCCTTGCGCCCTTCGGTGCTCGGGCCCTAAATATAGCCGCAAGCGGCAATGGCGGGCCCGAGCACCTGCGGGCCGCAACCCATGACATTTCAGAATCCAACAAAGCACCGACGTGGTGCATTTATAAAATGTACATATTTGATGTGTGTGTTATTTGTTTTTGCATGTTATTTTCTGGCACATTTACTTGCTTGGCCAGGTGGGGCAATATGCAAGGCAGGCCCATTGTGTGTCATCATAATCATAATATATATTAACCTGAGAAATTTCAGATTATTCATTTTAAGCAAAGAACATTTTTGATACACTTTTTGGCCAGATGGTGGCGCTATATTAGGCATGTGAATTACACATGTGAATATCATCACAATAATGATATCCAATATTTTGTAAAGTTTCAGATCAACCAATAAAGGCATTACCAATTTCTGGCACATTTTCCTGCTTGGCCAGGTGGTGGCGCTATGCCAGGCAGGCCCATAGGGTGTCTGGATATCATCATAATTATAATATCTATTAACCTGAGAAGTTTCAGACCATTCATTCAAAGCATAGAGCATTTCTGGCATATTTCCTGTTTGGCCAGATGGTGGCGCTATGCTAGGCATGTGAATTATATGTGTGAATATCATCACAATAATGATATCCAATATTTTATAAAGTTTCAGATCAATCACTTAAGGCATTGTCCATTTCTGGCACATTTCCTACTTGGCCAGGTGGTGGCGCTATGTCAGGCAGGCCCATTGGGTGTCTGGATATCATCATAATTATAATATCTATTAACCTGAGAAGTTTCAGACCATTCATTCAATGCACTGTGATTATATGACACATTTCCAGTTTATATGGTGAGATATTAAAATCATGACATATTACAACATATCAAAAATCCCTTCGCAATTTAACATCAGCAACATCTTGGCATAATGTTAGCCAAATTTCACATGAATCCGGCAAACCGTCTAGGAGGAGTATGTTAAAATTGATCATGTAACATCAATGTAATTGCCATTCTTTCTGTTGCCAGGTGGTGGCGCTATGCCAAATATACATTATGGGCATGTGAATATCATCACTACCATGGTATTCAAAGACCTGTGAAATTTAAAACATTTCAAGCCATGCATGGTGAATTAAGACACATTTATTGTTAACGTGGAAGGGTATTAAAATTCATAGTTTCGCCATTTCGTCAAATTACAACATATCAAAAAAAGCTTCACAATTTAGAATCAGAAGCATATTGGCATCATGTATACCAACTTTCACATGAATCGGATCAATCGTCTAGGAGGAGTACGTTAAAATTGATCATGTCCACAATGCACAAAATCCCAATTACCTCACTTCCTGTGGGCGTGGCTAATGGCATGTTAATACAAAAGTTGATTGTTTTTGGGAGTTACACACACCCACCAAATTTGGTGTGTGTATCTAAAACTATATTCCAACCACAAGTCACAGTGACATAAGGGGGCGCTATGGAGTTCCTGGGCCAAGCCCAGTGCCAAGGCTTTTCTCCTGTGTATTCATGGTACCTCTTGACGTGTGTGCCAAATTTCATGCGTTTTCACCGATGGGAAGAACGTCTTCTGGCATCACAATTCATCACATTTTAGTCCGCACAAAATCCCAAATACCTCACTTCCTGTTGGGCGTGGCTAATGCATTGTACATACGAAAGTTGTTCATCTTGGGGAGATACACATACCTACCGAATTTGATGCGTCTAGCTGAAAGTAGGTGCCAACCACTGCCTCAATCACCTAAGGGGGCGCTACTGAGTCCCTGGGCCACGCCCAGGGCCAAGCTCTTGTACCTAACTGCTTTGCGTGACACCTGATATGTGTGCCAAATTTCAAGCGTTTTCGACCATGTTAACCACCTCAAAAAAGGAAAACGCTCTGAGACAAAGTTAATATAATAATAAATATAGCCGCAAGCGGCAATGGCGGGCCCGAGCACCTGCGGGCCGCAACCCGTGACATTTCGGAATCCAACAAAGCACCGATGTGGTGCGTTTGTGAAATGTACACATTTGATGCGTGTGCTATTTGTTTTTGCATGTTATTTTCAGGCACATTTACTTGATTGGCCAGATGGGGGCGCCATGCAAGGCAGGCCCATTGGGTGTCTGTATATCATCATAAATATAATATCTATTTACCTGAGAAGTTTCAGACCATTTCTTCAAAGCATAGAACATTTCTGGCACATTTCCTGATTGGCCAGATGGTGGCGCTATGCTAGGCATGTGAATTACACATGTGAATATCGTCACAATAATGATATCCAATATTTTATAAAGTTTCAGATCAATCACTTAAGGCATTGTCCATTTCTGGCACATTTCCTGCTTGGCCAGGTGGTGGCGCTATGTCAGGCAGGCCCATTGGGTGTCTGGATATCATCATAATCATGATATCTATTAACCTGAGAAGTTTCAGACCATTCATTCAATGCACTGTGATTTATGACACATTTCCTGTTTTTGTGGTGAGATATTAAAATCATATCAAATATATTACAACATTCAAAAATCCATTCACAATTTAACATTAGCGCCATCTTGGCATAATGTTTGCCAAATTTCAAATGAATCTGACAAACCGTCTAGGAGGAGTATGTTCAAATTGATCATGTGAAATCAGCATAATTGCCATTCTTTCTGTTGCCAGTTGGTGGCGCTATGCCAAACATGCATTATGGGCATGTGAATATTATCATTAACATGGTCTTTAATGACCTGTGAAATTTAAAACATTTCAAGCCATGCATGGTGAATTATGACACATTTATTGTTTGTGTGGAATGGTATTAAAATTAACAATTTCGCCATTTTGTCAAATTACAACATATCAAAAAAAGGCTTCACAATTTAGAATCAGGAACATCTCGGCGTCATGTATACCAACTTTGACATGAATCGGATCGATCAACCGTCTAGGAGGAGTACTTTAAAATTTGTCATGTCCACAACGCACAAAATCTCAATTACCTCACTTCCTGTGGGCGTGGCTAATGGCATGTTAATACAAAAGTTGTTTGTTTTTGGGAGTTACATACACCCACCAACTTTGGTGTGTGTATCTAAAACTATATGCCAACTACAAGTCACAGTGACATAAGGGGGCGCTATGGAGTTCCGGGGCAACGCCCGGTGCCAAGCTTTTATCCCTGTCTATTTACTGTATCACTAGATGTGTGTGCCAAATTTCAAGACTTTTCGATTATGTTAACCACCTCAAAATATTTGCCAACCACGGGATCAGTCACCTGAGGGGGCGCTAGCGAGTCCCTGGGCCACGCCCGGGGTCAATCTCTTATTCCTAACTGCGATGCGTGACACCTGACGTGTGTGTCAAATTTCAAGAGTTTTCGACCATGTTAACCACCTCAAAAACAGGAAAGCAAAAAAGTAGAATAACAATAATAATATAGAAAAATAATAATAATAATAATAATAATAAATAATAATAATCCTTACAAAAACAATAGGGCCTTGCGCCCTTCGGTGCTCGGGCCCTAATAATAAATATAGCCGCAAGCGGCAATGGCGGGCCCGAGCACCTGCGGGCCGCAACCCGTGACATGTCGGAATCCAACAAAGCACCGACGTGGTGCGTGTGTGAAATGTACATATTTGATGCGTTGGCTATTTGCTTTTGTATTTTATTTTCTGCCACATTTACTCACTTGGCCAGGTGGGGGCGTAATGCAAGGCAGGCCCATTGGGTGTCATCATAATCATAATATATATTAACCTGAGAAATTTCAGACCATTCATTTTAAGCAAAGAACATTTCTGATACACTTTTTGGCTGGCCAGATGGTGGCGCTATGCTAGGCCTGTGAATTACACATGTGAATATCATCACAATAATGATATCCAATATTTTATAAAGTTTCAGATCAATCACTTAAGGCATTTTCCATTTCTGGCACATTTCCTGCTTGGCCAGGTGGTGGCGCTATGCCAGGCAGGCCCATTCGGTGTCTGGATATCATCATAATCATGATATCTATTAACCTGAGAAGTTTCAGTCCATTCATTCAATGCACTGTGATTTGTGACACATTTCCTGTTTATGTGGTGAGATATTAAAATCATATCAAATATATTACAACATTCAAAAATCCCTTCACAATTTAACATCAGCGACATCTTGGCATAATGTTTGCCAAATTTCAAATGAATCTGACAAACCGTCTAGGAGGAGTATGTTCAAATTGATCATGTGAAATCAGCATAATTGCCATTCTTTCTGTTGCCAGTTTGTGGCGCTATGCCAAACATGCATTATGGGCATGTGAATATTATCATTAACATGGTCTTTAATGACCTGTGAAATGTAAAACATTTCAAGCCATGCATGGTGAATTATGACACATTTATTGTTTGTGTGAAACAGTATTAAAATTAAAAATTTCGCCATTTTGTCAAATTACAACATATCAAAAAAAGGCTTCACAATTTAGAATCAGGAACATCTCGGCGTCATGTATACCAACTTTGACATGAATCGGATCAACCGTCTAGGAGGAGTACGTTAAAATTGATCATGTCCACAACGCACAAATTCTCAATTACCTCACTTCCTGTGGGCGTGGCTAATGGCATGTTAATACAAAAGTTGTTTGTTTTTGGGAGTTACATACACCCCCCAAATTTGGTGTGTGTATCTAAAACTATATGCCAACCACAAGTCACAGTGACATAAGGGGGCGCTAGCGAGTCTCTGGGCCATACCCGGGGCCAAGCTTTTTTACCTAGCTGCTTTGTGTGACACCTGATGTTTGTGTCAAATTTCAAGACTTTTCAACCATGTTAACCACCTCAAAATATATGTCAACCACGGGATCAGTCACCTAAGGGGGCGCTAGCGAGTCCCTGGGCCACGCCCGGGGTCAAGCTCTTGTACCTAACTGCGTTGTGTGACACCTGACGTGTGTGCCAAATTTCAAGAATTTTCGACCATGTTAACTCCCTCAAAAACAGGAAAGCAAAAAAGTAGAATAACAATAATAAATAATAATAATAATAATAATAATAATAATAATAATAATAATCCTTACAAAAACAATAGGGCCTTGCGCCCTTCGGTGCTCGGGCCCTAATAATAATAATCCTTACAAAAACAATAGGGCCTTGCGCCCTTCGGTGCTCGGGCCCTAATAATCCTTTCAAAAACAATAGGGCTTCGCACCTCTCGGTGCGCAAGGCCGTCCCGGCCTCGCGCACCATCGGTGCTCGGGCCCTAATAATAATAATCCTTACAAAAACAATAGGGCCTTGCGCCCTTCGGTGCTCGGGCCCTAATAATAATCCTTACAAAAACAATAGGGCCTTGCGCCCTTCGGTGCTCGGGCCCTAATAATAAATAATAATAATCCTTACAAAAACAATAGGGCCTTGCGCCCTTCGGTGCTCGGGCCCTAATGACTGTTTTGAGGTGACTGAAACAAAGTACAATCAAGATTCCTGTTAGGGAAAAAGGTAACACTTTATTTTAATGTGTCGCTGTTACAGTGTACTTACCTAATTAGGTACAGTGGTACAACCTGTGTAACAACATGTACTATCAGGTACTATCATTGTACTTGCATAATGTATTTGTGGGTACCTACATATAGTTGTTACATTGTAATACTGAGTGCTTTTACAAAACTTTGCCAATTTGCCTAAATTTTCATCAGAGGCAAAGAGCTGACCTACATCACTTCAATCTGTGAAACGCATGAATTTGACTTCAAATGTTGTTTTAATAGAAATAATTGTCGTTGTGATTTATTTATGTGGTCCCTGTATATGCATTTAAAATAAATGCTTCATCAATTCAGTATCTGAATATATGTCATTGCTATTTTTTCAACTGGGTCAGAGTTTGTGGAACTGAGAATTGTTATGTAGTTCTGGATTAATCCTAGTTAAGCACAAATAGTTTCTGTGGGAATTGAGTCATCCCTAGGTAGTGAATAAACAATACAAACCAGTGGTTAATTTTTCCGGCTCAAAGATAGTTGACTTAGAAAAAATCTGTTATTTTATAGCATGTTAGCCTATGGGTTTTGCTTTGCTGTCTGAAGGTGAGCCCTTTATTTTCACTATAAAATGGAAATACAAATTCTAAACTAGAAATTGTCATATCCAGCATAGCATTCAAACCTAATCTTTGTGCTGGACATGGAAACAACCTTTAATACTCGTATGGTGTAATTCTGAACTTTGACGTATCACGGTAAGTAAATGACCACAACACTTCGTCGCCGCAACATTACTTGCGTTACCAAGTGGCAAAGTTAGCAAAATTACCAAGCCACTACGTTGCGGCAACGTAATTTGTTTACTTAATGGCAACTTCCTGTAGGCAACGTTGTGGCAACGTCACTCACAGTACCAAGAGGCAACGTTATCAAAATTACCAAGCCACTACGTTGTGGCAACGTAATTTGTTTACTTAATGGCAACTTCCTGCAGGCAACGTTGCCAGAAAGTAATGTCGCCATGACCAAATGGCAACTTATAGGCAACGTTGCCATTTGGTCGTGTGTTAGCTGGGCTGCCTCCATTCAGTAGGCCTACGGTTGCAGTCAGATCCTCCACCATCCAGTAGAGTGAAGCGGCACCTAACATAAACAGAAGAAAGATAGACAGTGTTAGATAAATATGTTCAACTGAAGGCTACTTACAAGTGAAACTTTAGAATAATCATATTCAGTCTATGTACATCGTAGCCTACTGTCTAACTTACAAACTCATTCATGCTAGAGTCAACTTAGGCTAGCTGGTAACAGTAGCTGCTAAGCGTTCACGTTAGCCAGCAGCACATCATCTTCAGCCTATCATTTTGACAGTAAACTCAACAAACATTTTATGTAAATCATATGAATATAATAAACGCTAACTTACTGACAACTAACGTTAAGGAAGGCCTAATTATAAATCAGACTGGGAGTAACGTTAACATAACATTATGATGAACTGCCATAACGTAACGTAAAACATTAATTTGACAACAGCAACGATAACGTAGGTAGAAGCCTAAGTTGACTCAAGCATGAATGAGTTTATAAGTTAGACAGTAGGCTACGATGTACATAGACTGTAAACATGCCCGAATTTAATGTAGTACAATTTCACTTTGAAAAATTATCGTTAGATAAATAAATGCTTGCTTACCATTAAGGTGGAGCGGCGAACTTGACAGAGAGCTGAACACGGTTGACTGTTGCTCAAAATGATCTCCCGCCGGACAGTTCAAACGTCGTCGCGCGGTTAACTAAAAATCCACTACTTTTCAATCACCACGTCAAAATTTCCCAGTAAACCATACATCCATGACTTTTCAATATCTTTTAGTGAACTATGTATCGATGCTCTATCGATTATGGCAATATAAACTATAAACCAATGTTGTTTCGATGTCTCTCTATCTATGCTCATGCACTGTCGGGGTTTTGTCAGGATTGTAATGCTGATTCAATGTCTATTTATCATTGAGATTTCAATCTCAACTAGGGTTGCCAACTATGAGAAAATAAAATAAGGAACATCCCGGGCGGGGAGTGGGTGGTCGTCAGTCTGGGGGTCCCCCCCCCAGAAAAATTTGGATTGTGGATGTGATTTCCTGCATTCTGGTGCATTTTGGACCAAGCAGCACTTGCCAACCAAGCAGAAGAGTCCATAGAAAAATGCACAGAAAAAACGTTAATAATAATCTTCCAAAATTGCGATATTGAACCAGTATGAAAAATCTGAACCAGTATGAAAAATCTGCTTTAGCATCTAATCTTGCGATATTAACCAGTATGAAAAATCTGCTTTAGCTTCTAATCAAAATACAGCGGCATTTATTTATTTCTTCCATTTATATTTATTTTGCTCCCTGGCAGCGGCCAGTAGTTGCTTGTCAGGAATTACGGCACTGTGAAACTGAGCACAGGCACTGATCTATAAAGAACATGTGTTCTTTATAGATCAGTGAGCACAGGCCATGCCGAAATTGAGGTTACCGGAGTTTTGGACGTGGCCATTGTTAACTTTTTCTCGTAAATGTCGCGCCTGTTTTTGACAGCGTTGCCACGATACATGATAAACAATTCATGAAACAACCTATTACAATGCGGAACAGCGGCATTCTAGAACCTTTGGGTGCGACGTGCGAGTGATCTTGACACAGACCAACAGGGACCCGCTGGCCACTGCTGCTTTGAGAAACAGTAAAGTGTCGTTTATGGTAGAGGGTAGAGGTTTTTAGTTTTTTTTGTGTGTGTTTTTCATGGTAGTGTGTGTGCGCAGTGAGCAGTTTCTCATAAATACGGAATAAAGTGCGTTCCGTAAGGGTTCAATACGGAACACCTCTTTCAAGCTTCGGATACGGGACGAATCCGTATTATACGGAACGGTTGGCAACCCTAATCTCAACCAAAATGATGATTTGTCCTGCAGTCTGGATTGAGTAGCCTAGCTAACGTTAACGTCGAAGAACTCTCACGAAACAACAAACTGTCGCTGTCAAAGTCCACCGACCTGCTGATCTGCAGGATCGCCCAACTGTTCTGTGCTTTCAGTGCTCCCCAGACTGCCAGTAATCTTCCTCCGACACAGCTGAGCGCAGTCGTAATCATCGGGACATCAGCCGGTTAGATGCAACCTATGTTAACATGACATTTTCTTTCAGTGTGTTTAGCGGAGTTTGTTTATCAACATAAGCCTTATATTTCACATATTGGTTTGTGTTATGTTGTAGGCCTAGGCCTAATCTTAGGCTAGCGGACACAGTGTTCTTTTTTGCCTTTTTAAAATAAAAAACTATTTTGAAAATTACAAATTGTGTGGGTCTTAATCGTCTGATAGCTTAAATATGAATCACAGACCAGGGCCAGATGAGCCCCAGATGTAGAATATGAGCCTGGGCCAGATCCGCACCAAATGCCATGGCAATATTAACTGTAGGCCTACTGGGCCAGTTCTGGCCCAAATCTGTCTCTGATCCGTAATTCCAACCTGTTCCGGTATTGGCCCGTTGGAAGAAATGACCCCGGGGCAGGTCCGTTTAGAGGATCTGCGCCAAATGCTAATGAAGATCTGGACCAAATATATTTTGCTGTCTGGGTACCTTAACTTTCACGAGTTGAGTCATACCTCTCCCGCGCCGGTAGGTGCACTCAAACGCTCTGTCGCGCGGCTCGAATGTGTTAGCATGTTGCTATGCTAGCGGGCTCTGCCGTGGCCGTAGAGAGAGGAACATAGCAGTATTCAAACACCTCCACGTTTTCCCTACTTAAATACACTTGCACGAGTAGTTGATAAAAATGTGTACGTCACAAGTTAACAAGTTGTCAATGGTTATTTATGCAAGTTTGTGTAGCCTAAACCATACCTAGGCCTAGCCAAATTTATCCTGGCTGTAGATAAAGCAGGATATGAATTTCCCAAAATTACTGTATATAATATTACAGCACTGGTATTACTACTGTACTTAATAACAGTATGATCCATAAGTACTGTGATTAAAAATACGGTAGACAATTCAATGCTGTATACATTACAGCACTGGTAGTACTACTGTAGTTTGCATTTACAGTATCAGGCATAGGTACTGTGATTTCATATACAGTAGGTGTACTGTAGAGTGAAATACAGCAACTTGCTGGTTATTTGCTGCCAGCAATTTGCTGTAAATTTTACGTTAAACTTTTTACAGTGTACATTAAAACAACCAGCGGATGGTGGGCGGGTGCAGTTTTGAAAATTGGTCAACAAACTTTGGTGCTGATGGATGGCTGATGGATGATAAGTTTTGCTATGCAGTTATGGTTGAAATAATAGCCCATCAGCGCATCTCTAGTGTGTGTGCCTCTCTCGCTCAGAGGGGAGGGAGAGGCTGAGGGTCGATCCAGCATGGATTCTAAACTCTGTGGTGGATAGGATCTACAATTAGGTGTTAATAATATTACCACGCTAGGTCGAAGTACTCCCAAGTGCTATTGCGCCACACATTGTAGTTCTCCTGTTTATTCGCTTGGAAAATCGTCACGTTTCATGTTGTGTGCCCTAACATTTTTCATCAACTACTCGTTCAACTGTATTTAAGTAGGTAAAACGTGGAGGTGTTTGAATACTGCTATGTGCCTCTCTCTACGGCCACGGCAGAGCCCGCTAGCATAGCAACATGCTAACACATTCGCGCCGCGCGACAGAGCGTTTGAGTGCACCTACCGATGCGGGAGAGGTACGACTCAACTCGTGAAAGTTACGGTAAGAACATATATCACTACTGATTTTGGGTTGCGTGTTCCTTTAAGGTAATTACTTGGCACCCCGCATATACGGCAAATAATAGCCTAATATGACAACATTAACATTTTTCTTTTATTTACCACAAAGTCCGGTAATACAACCTAAACCATGTAGGCATTAAGTCAAGTATCAGTAGCTTAATCCAAGTAGTTAGTTGTTTTATTTGTCTTCTTCCAGAAATGCAAACCAACATGGACGCGCGAAGACGCTCGTGCCCAACACTAAACTCGTGCATGAGCTGTCATCTACCAATCAGCATGTAAAAACTGGTGCCGGAAGTTGCAACCATGTAACGCCATGTTTTCAAAAATGTCGGCGGCCAAATGCCATGCTAAGTGGCTAAAGCTAACCCTTCAAATCCTGACCCCCTGGTTGCAGCAGAAGAAACAAATGCCAGAGCAATGTGCAGCATATTCCTGCTCAAATCGGCGGACCATCGCAAACAGGGCTCGGGGGATTACTTTTCACAAGTAAGATTTAACATTATCGTACTATTTGTTGTATTTTGTGAATGCAATATTACCAGAGAGTTGAAAAGGAGCAAGGATCTTTGTTATTACTGTGCAAATCGTAGCCAGCTAGCTAGGCTACTTGCTAGGTGTTCACCCGGCTATGAACTGAGACTTGATAAGTCATATTCCATAACACTGACTTACATTACAACTGACACAAGAATGCTATTGTAGAAATGAATCAAATATTACTAGTATAACATTGGCCGGCGAATTTTACACAAGTGGCACAGACTGTAGCCTATTATTGGGCAGTTGCTACTTGTAGATTAGCTAGTAATAAGTGTGTTGGTGGTAGCTTCACTATTTCCTGAATAAAGTAACTTTTCAATAGCTTAACTTCTTTATATGAAGTAGCTTGGCCAAACAAGCTACACTTTTCTTGTCATGTGAAATTAGCACAATTTAAAGTAGCTTCCTATGTAGTGAACTAGCCTACTGCTGTGTTTGTGTTACTAAGCTTGCTATATTTGACTGGGGTGGTAGTTTTGTGTAGTGAAGTTTTATTCATGGCAGAGTAACTGATAGTTTAGCTCACTACAATTTCCAAGTAGCTTGCCCAACACTGTATTATTCACATGTAATTCACCCTAACAAAAATAAAATGCATCTCAAATCCCTTGCTCAAGGACTACCACAAATGAGCTGAACGGTCTCCTCACACCCCTGGAACTGAGGAAGGTGCAGCTCTACATTGCACTACACTGTGACTGAATATTTGATTTATGAGCTCCACCTTCATCACCTTTTTGGTATGGCAACTGCTCTGCCCATGACCGGAAAGCACTGCAGAGGGTGTGAAAACTGCGCAACGCATCACCGGTTCCTCACTCCCCTCCACCGAGGCCATCCAGGGTAAGCGATGCTTGTGTAAGGCGTGCAGCATCATCAAAGACTGTTCTCACCCCAACCACAGGGGTTAGGTGCCTTGCTCAAGGGCACTTCAGCCGTGGATGTGGCCATGGAAGAGCAGTGCTCAACCACTTCCCCTGGCCACATTTTTCCTACTGATCGGGGATTGAACCGGCAACCCTTCAGTCTGTGTGCTGTGTGTGAGATCAGCCATTCAGACACCTGAGGGGTAGGCTATTCCAAGTAGGCTACGTCGTTGAGTGACAAACCTGAGTAAATTGACTCAGAGTAGAAGAGCTGGTACAGGAAACATGGTTGTGTGTATTTTAATATTCATAGTGGCATAGTAATACTGTATATCATATAAAGTGATGACATCCAAGATCAAAACTGGGAACATAATCCATAATGTTTGACAGCATAGAAAAAAACTGGTTTGATACAAGTTGTAATGAATTAAATGTAGTTCACAGTTGACAGAAAAATTCCATAAACATTTTCAAGTGTTTTCATATTTAAGTTCAGTGCCATCAAAAATGAAGTTTGATAAACAAACATTGGTTTGGCATAAGTAAAGGAAATGGTGTAACTGGGTTCAATATCTGTTAAAAAAGTTCCATAAACATTGAAAAGTGCAAGTTTGTAGGTTTGTTTTTGATCATTAAAATAATACATTGGTTTAACAGTTCATTAATACAAGACAAAAAAAACAGCATGTGTTATTCACCGTTCACAGAAAGGTTCCAGCCCCAATTAAGAGATCAAATAAGGAGGAATTAAGAAACATTTTAAAAACGGCTGAGATTAGCCCCGTTCAATGCAATCAGTAAAGAATCTGGGAGTGTCTTCACAGGCTCAGTGAGTCTGAGGTTACTGTCATGCTGGTGACAGTACATACACAACTGGTGCATGTCATTTTGTATGTTCCCAGTCCACCTTGCTAAAATTGCTTAGATACACTTAGACTGAGAACAAAAGTGCTACAGACAGTAGGTGGCAGTACATAATGAAACTGGGTAAACTCCATAAAAGAGGACTGAGTCATCCAGACAATGGGAAAATGGGACACAGAGTGGCGAATGCAGGTGATTAAAGTACATTAGATTCAACTTTATTGTCATTGTCCAAGTACAGAGACAACGAAATGCAATTTGTGTCTAACCAGAAGTGCAAAAAAGCAGAAAAGTGCAATGTGATACAAAGTAGTTGGTGCATAGACAGACAAAATATATAGTGCAGTGTAGACAGTAGTGTACAGTTGTTTTCAGAAGGTGGTTTAGAGTAGTATAAATTAAATATAAGTATGTGCAGTGCAATAACCTTAGAAGAGCAGAATAAATATGGCTATGTAATATGAACATGTACAGATATGTGCAATGTAGTGGCAGTACCATTATAGTAGTAGTAAGAAAAATATAGATATATGCAGTGTATTAACAGAATATATAAGAGAAAAACTAAATAAATATGGATATTTAGTATGAACAATATAAACAGATATGTACAGTATGTACAGCTATGTGGAGTGTGGTAACAGTACCATTGTAGTGCAGTAACATTATGATGGTATTAAGAATAAGTGTATGTGCAGGATGAAGAGCAGTAGAATATGGCTATGGATAAGTGAAATTACAGTATGTACAGTACATTTGTAAATAAATAGACACTATGGATGGGATAGGGTAGTGCAGTTGTGAGGGGGTGGGGGATGTCCGTCTCCTTGTCCCTGTCAAGGCTGCCATGGTCGTATAGTATATACGACTATACGACCATGGCAGCCTTGAGTCACCATGGTCGTGGACACCTCAACAAGCACAGACAAGGAGGCATCAGGCGGGGGCGGGGGGTGATCGGGGCTTAAGTTCGTTGGATGTCACCGGAATGCAGAGCTAGAGTTTAGTAGGGTGACAGCCGCAGGAAAGAAGCTTCCTCTGAACCTGCTGGTTCGGGTGCGGAGAGACCTGTAACGCCTCCCTGAGGAGAGTGGGGTGAACAGTCTGTGGTTGGGGTGAGAACAGTCTTTGATGATGCTGCGCTTGCCCTGGATGGCCTCGATAGAGGGGAGTGAGGAACCGGTGATGCGTTGCGCAGTTTTCACACCCTCTGAAGTGCTTTCCGGTCATGGGCAGAGCAGTTGCCATACCAAAAAGGTGATGAAGGTGGAGCTCATAAATCAAATATTCAGTCACAGTGTAGCAGATGCCCTGCAGTACTGCAATGTAGAGCTTCACCTTCCTCAGTTCCAGGGGTGTGAGGAGACCGTTCAGTTAATTTGTGGTAGTCCTTGAGCAAGGCAGTTCTGGGGGGATATAAAATAAATAAATGAATGAAGAGGGATTTGAGATGCATCTTATTTTTGTTAGGGTGAATTACTTGTGAAAAGTTACTTTATTCAGGAAATAGTGAAGCTACCTCCAACACACTTATTACTAGCTAATCTACAAGTAGCAACTGCCCAATAATAAGCTACAGTCTGTACCACTTGTGTAAAATTCGCCGGCCAATGTTATACTAGTAATATTTGATTCATTTCTACAATAGCATTCTTGTGTCAGTTGTAATGTAAGTCAGTGTTATGGAATATGACTTATCAAGTCTCAGTTCATAGCCGGGTGAACACCTAGCAAGTAGCCTAGCTAGCTGGCTACAATTTACATACAGTAATAACAAAGATCCTTGCTCCTTTTCAACTCTCTGGTAATATTGCATTCACAAAATACAACCAGTACGATGTTAAATCTTACTTGTGGAAAGTAATCCCCCGAGCCCTGTTTGCGATGGTCCGCCGATTTGAGCAGGAATATGCTGCACATTGCTCTGGCATTTGTTTCTTCTGCTGCAACTATAGCGGCTGCATTTCCCGTTTCCATTCCAGCAGCCAATGCTGTGTCTACTCTGGCACATAGGCTTTGGCATAGAGTGTCCCAGTGACTTTCGTTTTACTTCCGCTACAAGGGACCTATCTTTCAAAAAAATATGAACGGGAGTTAATGGAGAGATAACAATTATTTTTTGGTCCAGTTTGAATTGTGCCACGAATTTCACATATGATGTGTGTGAATTTAAAAGATAATTTTTCACGTCAAGAAAGTACTGTTGTTCGATAGACTTCAAAAGTTATGTTGGTTTTGTGCGAATCCGCTCAGTGGACTAAGCTACATCTCTCGTCTCGAACGATGTACGTCACCAACGTAATTAACGATAAGATTAGCTTTTATGCTAGTTAACGGTTGCATCTTGCTGCCTGCTATGTCACTTAACAGTATCTAATGTACAGTCTATGGACGAATACAACTTACCTGATGTGTTTAATCCTCTGACTCATGGTATTTTCATCGGCAAGGAAAGCCAAATTAAGACCTGTTGCTGGTATGCTTGTACAATCTAGTGTGGCTGTGAATGAGCTAGCAGCTAACGTCACTAGCGCGACTGATGGGTTTGTAGTCGTTGGAATTACGATCTTTCACAATGTTGTAATTCAATAGTTACGAAACAAACTGCAAATGTCTTTACATAAAAATTGTCTTTAAAATTGACCAACATCATATGGGTAATTCAAGGCACAAGTCAACCGGGACCAGAAAATAATTTCTTTTTCGCCATAGACTGGCGTTCAAAATTTTTTGAAAGATAGGTCCCATGGAGGCAAATGCACTGATCTATAAAGAACTATAAAGAAAGTGTTCTTTATAGATCAGTGGGCAAATGGAAGTGGCGTCACTGGGACACTCAATTGACCGATCCCAAGCCACGCCCCCTTTTAATATGTCACAATGAGGACTTCGGAGGACCTCGGTCAATTTTGAATTTTCTAGTGTCCATTCTGTATGACAATACGCCGGTTATGCGAATGCTATAATGCTTCTTTTGCGAGTAGCCTAAGTAACTAAATAACTGAAGAGCTCAAAAAGGTTCAAAGATAAGCCTGGGATACTTAGAATTGGAAGTGACATCCGATATCCTGACCGTGTGAAACGTTAACACACATAGCATAGGCCTAACTTTGCATAACTTTGGATAGCTACTTTTCAGTAAAGAAATCTGAAAATGTTGCCTTTATTTGTGTTCATAACTACACACAAAAACATAACTAAATCCGGTTTCCACTGATGAAACGACAACATAAGCCTACGCAAAAAATGATACCTACCTTGCAGGAACTGAACTTGCACATTCATACGAAAGATGCGCAAAAGGCTACACCTTCAATCACGTATCGCCTTACACACAACAAGAATAAGCCTACTTTCAGCTTTGCTACCTTGCATGTTTAACTTGGGATAGAAGACTGTTCACAGAAATAAGCTAATGATCATTTTTTCAACAAACGCAATAGCCTAATAGCCTACTGCATGGCTAAACGAGATAGCTAATGTCTTCTAAAGATCGAATCGTGCAAATTCAAAACTATGCCTTGCTATATAGGCTATGCAGTCTCGAAATCGCCAATATTAGACCTAGGCTACTACATTGCCTATGTTTAAATTAATTATAGCATAAGCGGGCACTGATGAAGTCTAGTGCAAGACAAATCACGTCTGCAAACATGCGTGATATGGGTTTGAACTCGGAGTGGTTTCTTTTCAATACACTTGTATCATGTTTATTTGAACTCTTCCTTCTAAAGCAGCCATTCAAAATAATAAGTAGGCTATCGGCCTACTGAAGAGAAGCTCTCCACCCCAACATGAGCTGCTTAACAGTCACTCTCCTAATTAAGTTGCGTGGGAACTTGGATCTGCAGCACTTGGTCCCGTCTTCTATTAATCCTCGAAATATGGTTAGATTTTGTTATGGACACGTCGACACCATATTTTTGCACAGACCTGTTTATTGAATCAGAGTCACATCTGCAGCAAATACGGTAAACTACCTGCTCGTGATAACGTGCTAATTGTTTATCCCCAGTTAACATGCATCCCATTAAGATCCACGACACGGTTTGTCCTCAATTTGTGGTGTTCCACCTCGTTGATAACAGCGGACATTGTGAATGTGTCCATCTGCATACTGAAGGCTTTTCTGACCTCTGTTTTTTGAATATATCAATATTACTTGACGCCCAGAAATCCAGCATACTGTTGCACTGGCTAAATGAGGGTGCTGCGTCCCCATGTTGAACACGCGTTCTCGCACACTTTCCTGCAAACTTGTCCGACTTAGCAACAGTAACTATGGGACTGACAATGGGAGGAGGGGCTTGGGATCGGTCAATTGCAGCAAATCATCCAGTCGTCATTTTTTTACTTCTGACGTCAGACGCAAAGTTTTTGCGCGTGGCACACGTAAAAATATGACGTCTGACGCTCAGACGTCTATTTTTTACTCCTGAAGAAGTGGAGGCGTTATTTTGACAGACGTTTTGTCTTGAACGGCTTGCCATACGACGAGGCGGGTTCACCGGCTTGCTCAGTCTCATACAAAGCCCCGCCCTTTTACCCATATATGGATTGGCTAGGAGGTAGGCGGGGTTAGGATTTCCCAAGGTTTTCCAAGATGGCGCCGCCCATACCCCCCATAAACGGCTTCATAACCGTTCTTCAGAAAATCTATGGGTGACGTCACAGACGCTTTGTCCATATTTTTTACAGTCTATGTTCGAACGTTTCGTTGTTTCACAAAGCCTCGTTCTGCCCATCCCTACAGTGAATATGAACCACTCAAGCTGACTTAGTAGAAACACACTCGTCGGAGAAGTGGCTACACTTGCCAACTTGCCACCACACACCACCGAGTAACGAAGGGCACCCCGGAAGCAAAACAAAGACAGGAGAAAGTACCTCCCGGTGATATCCGCTAAGCTAAATATCCAAATAAGAGTCCGCCCTGCAATTAGGGTGCTGGTAGCTCCACCAATCGCGCACAGAGGAAATGGCACAGAAACTATTGTGGAGGTGTAAACCAATCTGCCACATTCTATTTATTTATTTTTTTAGATTTATTTCACACTACTTGGGCCAAAGGTAGAATAATCACTACTTGGGCCAATGGTAGAAAAAAAGCAACATGGGATGTTGATATTTTATGAAGCCATGGATGAATCATCATGCCTATGATCCAAACATAGATAGACTACATGATCAAATAGCCTAGTTAGGCCTACTTAAATTGTCTGGTATAAACCAAATCAACTCTCCACTGTGTGTTTGCAGTTAATATTTATGCAACGTTAGAACTTAGGAGTGTAAATGGCTCCAGTTTAAGTCTAAGTTGATAATTGACATGCTAAGGCCTAGTCAATTCGGGGCCAGGATATGTGGATGCAATAATATTTTGAGTTTATTTAGTAAGACCTGAGAAAACCTGTGTTGCAAATGTAATGTAGAAATTGGAATGTACAGTTGCCAAGTGATCTAGAATAATTAATAATAATAATAATTATATAATTAATAATAATTTGATTGGCTGTTAGATTTACTATAAAATAACTAAAACCCCACAAAGAAGGCAGAAACCACTGGACTTTGGAGACACACAGTCTTTTGACCTACAGAGGCTACTATTAATACAGAACAACTACACAGAACTACACAGTTAATCTGTAAGAAAAGTAAAGATCCTAAGTCTTTATATTGTATACTTTATGATTTGAAATTCATAAGTAAACAGGCAAACAAAGAACTTTTGGATTCAAGACTTTTATTTTCTGATGTTTTGTGTTGAGTACAAAAGAACGTTGAGGTCCTAAGCTAGTGAGTCAGCTTGTAGCAGCCCAGAAGTCCTTCCTGGACGCTACACTCCTGTGAATGGGGACACTCTCCATCACTGCAGCTGACAGAGGGAGGATTGCACCTGCACTTCAGCTCACAGTTGGAGGTGTACCACTCCTCTCCAGGCTGAAAATGAAAAGAAGAAAGATATTAGTAACCATTTAACATAGGTGCCAATGTACTGCATTATATAAGCTGAATTAGGAAGAGGAGAATGATATATTTTTGGGGAAATACACAATAACCACTAATAAGAAAATAAACCAGTCATTGCATTGGTGTATTCACCTGGTAGTACTGGCCATTGGTGTGTTGGCATCCACAGCTGTTTTTCCTGACACACTTGCCAGCGCTGAGAAAGTATCCTGGGTCACACACACACCCCTCTGCACACGGTCCACTACATCGGCCTGGGGAAGGTGTGACACAGCTAGGCTGGCAGGGTGAAGCACAGGACTCAAAGTGGCTGTTGGGAGGGCAGGTCAGGGCTGTTGATAGAAAAAAAGAAGAAAATAATAATTATTTGCTCTCAATAAATGTACTGAACCACCAACAATATGAGGGTGATTGAGACTAACTGCAGAAGGTGCTGTTTCTCCATGATCCGATGGTGACTCCACGATCCTGACACTCATTCACATAGGCCTCTATGGCCTCACACAGGGCAGAGTGCAGTCCATCCAGCTCACACACGTCAAACATGCAGTCCTTGAAGTAGCTCTGAGGCAAATCAGAACACACACCAATATCAAACATATTGTTAGCTAAATTCAAGCACCTAAAGTGTTTTTAAGTTCTACAACAAAATTGACACTTTAAAATAAGCAATTTCTCATAATGGACGTGCTTTTACTCACGTTGGGATTAACCTTGGGGTGGCACATAGTGAATGGTCCATTGCTTTCCAGTATGAATCCACAGAGGGCAGGTTTCTCATATGTATCCTGTTTGTCTGGTGTACAACCAGGTACAGGCACCTCAGGAGATTTGATGCATCTGTGTGTACAAAATAGAATCATTGGTAGATTTGTATGGTAAATATATTAACAAGTGGCCAATGTGAATGGCTTTCTTCCTATATTACTGTGGGTCTAACTACCATGTATCTGCATAAGTTAAAGTACTTCTGTATGCATAATTACATGTATATGTCATGTGTTAAAAGTTTGGGAAGTTGCTATGGTGCTCCCTGTAAACTCTTACTCTGGGTCAGAGTTCCAGCTATTTCCAAAGTCATTCGGTTTTGTCACAAGTTTGCCCGTGGGCGTACGGAAGTCATCCTTGGGGTTGCCGTCATAATCTCCACAAAGGCCGCAAAGCTTCTCTTTGTACCTATGGAATAAAACCATTCTTTGTTTCAGTTTATATATCAGAGCAAGATAAAACAGCAGATTTTTCCAGTAAAACCAGCTTTATGGTATTGGCATCCACCTGAAAAATACAGAATCAATGTACGAGCATCAACTATTACTTAGATTTTTACTCACGCTGCAATCACTTTGATGTCCATGAAGTTGTTGCCATCGTAGCGAACAGTCACTCCAAAACTCATGGCCACGGTGTAATGTTTTCCAGACTTGTAGACAGAAACGTCTGCAGCTGGGTTCACAGGCAGGTTCACATTGGTCCCATTGATCTGGGGGATACACAGAGAGAAGACAGTGAAGAGACAACCACACACTTCATACAAATATGGACCACTATTACTTTATGTACAATGTTGAACCACTGCAAATGAGACATTTGAGCAGAACTTCATCAAAAAATCCTGAAGGAAGAGTTAAGAGTGAAAACATTCTGCATGGATATTGGCACTTCTACTTTCAATAGCTGTGTACTACTTGCTCCCAATATCTTACCCGCACGGTTCCTCCTTTCAGGACGTATATGGTCATTCCACCGACGTATACATGCACCGCTGATGCGTAGCTGACTCTCTGGTTCTTGTTGCGGTTCTCATTGGACACGTGGACCTCATAGTGTGGCAGACCAGTCGTGTTGCATGGTTTGGACATCAGATAGGTGCAGTTGCCCATGAAGTCGTATTTCTGCTTATCAAAGGTGGTGTAGTGAGGATCACCAGTGGCAACACAGGTGGAGGTGCCTGTGGGTGAAAACAGCTTGTTACTAGATACCAAAAATTAAAGGACGTCGCACAAAATCTCAGAAACTTAATAACGTTCAGAACCAGATTTTCTTTAAAAAAAAATACCTTCAGGATAACATCCAGGGACTCCATTGACCTGTCGGCACTCATCAGTGGGAGCACAGGTGTTGCCCACGCAGGAGAGAGTGTAGTTTCCAGCACAGCGACACAGCTTGGAGCAGCCATCCCCAAACACAACCTCTCCGGGCTGATGGACAAACAAGTTTGTTTGGATTTAATATCAGAAAAATAAGAAAAAGCCTAAGATAGCTTAAAGACAACAAAGGTAATATTTCTGTCTTGATTATACCTCATAGTAGTTGTTGTTTTCATCCAGACAGCCACAGTTATCAACGGCAACACACCGTTTTCCTGAAAGCACGAAGCCTGGTCTACAGAAACAGCCGCTGACACAGTTCAAAGTGCAGATACTGGAGCTAATCTTGGGCTTCTGGCAGGTGGGAACGCATGACGGACCACACTCCAAAAAGTCTGAATTAGGGGGGCAAGTCACTGTATAACAAGAGAGAATGGAGAAGTTGAGAGAGAAAAAAATGCAAGAAGAAATAAATGCAGAAATGATGAGGTAAGTTTAGTATTAAGCTACTTGTTTAAGAAAACATGTTTTTAAGTCTGCAAATACACCGACCACTAAGACAATCTAGGCAATGAATTAAAACGGTTTACAATTGTTTAGCTTTGAGGGTAAACACCAGAGACTAACAGAAAGATCTTCACTTATCAAATAAAAACAACTTACACTCAGCATTGGGGTAGCAGCCCAGAAGTCCTCCCTGGACGCTACACTCCTGTGAACGGGGACACTCTCCATCACTGCAGCTGACAGAGGGAGGATTGCACCTGCACTTCAGCTCACAGTTGGAGGTGTACCACTCCTCTCCAGGCTGAAAATGAAAAGAAAAAATAATCATTTAACATAGATGACAATGTACTGCATTATATCAGCTGAACTAGGAAGAGGAGAATGATATATTTTTGGGGAAATACAGAATAACCACTAATACAAATAATCACAAATAATCACTAATAAGAAAATAAACCAGTCATTGCATTGGTGTATTCACCTGGTAGTACTGGCCATTGGTGTGTTGGCATCCACAGCTGTTTTTCCTGACACACTTGCCAGCGCTGAGAAAGTATCCTGGGTCACACACACACCCCTCTGCACACGGTCCACTACATCGGCCTGGGGAAGGTGTGACACAGCTAGGCTGGCAGGGTGAAGCACAGGACTCAAAGTGGCTGTTGGGAGGGCAGGTCAGGGCTGTTGATAGAAAAAAAGAAGAAAATAATTATTATTTGCTCTCAATAAATGTACTGAACCACCAACAATATGAGGGTGATTGAGACTAACTGCAGAAGGTGCTGTTTCTCCATGATCCGATGGTGACTCCACGATCCTGACACTCATTCACATAGGCCTCTATGGCCTCACACAGGGCAGAGTGCAGTCCATCCAGCTCACACACGTCAAACATGCAGTCCTTGAAGTAGCTCTGAGGCAAATCAGAACACACACCAATATCAAACATATTGTTAGCTAAATTCAAGCACCTAAAGTGTTTTTAAGTTCTACAACAAAATTGACACTTTAAAATAAGCAATTTCTCATAATGGACGTGCTTTTACTCACGTTGGGATTAACCTTGGGGTGGCACATAGTGAATGGTCCATTGCTTTCCAGTATGAATCCACAGAGGGCAGGTTTCTCATATGTATCCTGTTTGTCTGGTGTACAACCAGGTACAGGCACATCAGGAGATTTGATGCATCTGTGTGTACAAAATAGAATCATTGGTAGATTTGTATGGTAAATATATTAACAAGTAGCCAATGTGAATGGCTTTCTTCATATATTACTGTGGGTCTAACTACCATGTATCTGCATAAGTTAAAGTACTTCTGTATGCATAATAACATGTATATGTCATGTGTTAAAAGTTTGGGAAGTTGCTATGGTGCTCTCTGTAAACTCTTACTCTGGGTCAGAGTTCCAGCTATTTCCAAAGTCATTCGGTTTTGTCACAAGTTTGCCCGTGGGCGTACGGAAGTCATCCTTGGGGTTGCCGTCATAATCTCCACAAAGGCCGCAAAGCTTCTCTTTGTACCTATGGAATAAAACCATTTTTTGTTTCAGTTTATATATCAGAGCAAGATAAAACAGCTGATTTTTCCAGTAAAACCAGCTTTATGGTATTGGCATCCACCTGAAAAATACAGAATCAATGTACGAGCATCAACTATTACTTAGATTTTTACTCACGCTGCAATCACTTTGATGTCCATGAAGTTGTTGCCATCGTAGCGAACAGTCACTCCAAAACTCATGGCCACGGTGTAATGTTTTCCAGACTTGTAGACAGAAACGTCTGCAGCTGGGTTCACAGGCAGGTTCACATTGGTCCCATTGATCTGGGGGATACACAGAGAAAAGACAGTGATGAGACAACCACACACTTCATACAAATATGGACCACTATTACTTTATGTACAATGTTGAACCACTGCAAATGAGACATTTGAGCAGAACTTCATCAAAAAATCCTGAAGGAAGAGTTAAGAGTGAAAACATTCTGCATGGATATTGGCACTTCTACTTTCAATAGCTGTGTACTACTTGCTCCCAATATCTTACCCGCACGGTTCCTCCTTTAAGGACGTATATGGTCATTCCACGGACGTATACATGCACCGCTGATGCGTAGCTGACTCTCTGGTTCTTGTTGCGGTTCTCATTGGACACGTGGACCTCATAGTGTGGCAGACCAGTCGTGTTGCATGGTTTGGACATCAGATAGGTGCAGTTGCCCATGAAGTCGTATTTCTGCTTATCAAAGGTGGTGTAGTGAGGATCACCAGTGGCAACACAGGTGGAGGTGCCTGTGGGTGAAAACAGCTTGTTACTAGATACCAAAAATTAAAGAACGTCGCACAAAATCTCAGAAACTTAATAACGTTCAGAACCAGATTTTCTTTAAAAAAAAAATACCTTTAGGATAACATCCAGGGACTCCATTGACCTGTCGGCACTCATCAGTGGGAGCACAGGTGTTGCCCACGCAGGAGAGAGTGTAGTTTCCAGCACAGCGACACAGCTTGGAGCAGCCATCCCCAAACACAACCTCTCCGGGCTGATGGACAAACAAGTTTGTTTGGATTTAATATCAGAAAAATAAGAAAAAGCCTACAGTAAGATAGCTTAAAGACAACAAAGGTAATATTTCTGTCTTGATTATACCTCATAGTAGTTGTTGTTTTCATCCAGACAGCCACAGTTATCAACGGCAACACACCGTTTTCCTGAAAGCACGAAGCCTGGTTTACAGAAACAGCCGCTGACACAGTTCAAAGTGCAGATACTGGAGCTAATCTTGGGCTTCTGGCAGGTGGGAACGCATGACGGACCACACTCCAAAAAGTCTGAATTAGGGGGGCAAGTCACTGTATAACAAGAGAGAATGGAGAAGTTGAGAGAGAAAAAAATGCAAGAAGAAATAAATGCAGAAATGATGAGGTAAGTTTAGTATTAAGCTACTTGTTTAAGAAAACATGTTTTTAAGTCTGCAAATACACCGACCACTAAGACAATCTAGGCAATGAATTAAAACGGTTTACAATTGTTTAGCTTTGAGGGTAAACACCAGAGACTAACAGAAAGATCTTCACTTATCAAATAAAAACAACTTACACTCAGCATTGGGGTAGCAGCCCAGAAGTCCTCCCTGGACGCTACAATCCTGTGAACGGGGACACTCTCCATCACTGCAGCTGACAGAGGGAGGATTGCACCTGCACTTCAGCTCACAGTTGGAGGTGTACCACTCCTCTCCAGGCTGAAAATGAAAAGAAAAAATAATCATTTAACATAGATGACAATGTACTGCATTATATCAGCTGAACTAGGAAGAGGAGAATGATATATTTTTGGGGAAATACAGAATAACCACTAATACAAATAATCACAAATAATCACTAATAAGAAAATAAACCAGTCATTGCATTGGTGTATTCACCTGGTAGTACTGGCCATTGGTGTGTTGGCATCCACAGCTGTTTTTCCTGACACACTTGCCAGCGCTGAGAAAGTATCCTGGGTCACACACACACCCCTCTGCACACGGTCCACTACATCGGCCTGGGGAAGGTGTGACACAGCTAGGCTGGCAGGGTGAAGCACAGGACTCAAAGTGGCTGTTGGGAGGGCAGGTCAGGGCTGTTGATAGAAAAAAAGAAGAAAATAATTATTATTTGCTCTCAATAAATGTACTGAACCACCAACAATATGAGGGTGATTGAGACTAACTGCAGAAGGTGCTGTTTCTCCATGATCCGATGGTGACTCCACGATCCTGACACTCATTCACATAGGCCTCTATGGCCTCACACAGGGCAGAGTGCAGTCCATCCAGCTCACACACGTCAAACATGCAGTCCTTGAAGTAGCTCTGAGGCAAATCAGAACACACACCAATATCAAACATATTGTTAGCTAAATTCAAGCACCTAAAGTGTTTTTAAGTTCTACAACAAAATTGACACTTTAAAATAAGCAATTTCTCATAATGGACGTGCTTTTACTCACGTTGGGATTAACCTTGGGGTGGCACATAGTGAATGGTCCATTGCTTTCCAGTATGAATCCACAGAGGGCAGGTTTCTCATATGTATCCTGTTTGTCTGGTGTACAACCAGGTACAGGCACATCAGGAGATTTGATGCATCTGTGTGTACAAAATAGAATCATTGGTAGATTTGTATGGTAAATATATTAACAAGTAGCCAATGTGAATGGCTTTCTTCATATATTACTGTGGGTCTAACTACCATGTATCTGCATAAGTTAAAGTACTTCTGTATGCATAATAACATGTATATGTCATGTGTTAAAAGTTTGGGAAGTTGCTATGGTGCTCTCTGTAAACTCTTACTCTGGGTCAGAGTTCCAGCTATTTCCAAAGTCATTCGGTTTTGTCACAAGTTTGCCCGTGGGCGTACGGAAGTCATCCTTGGGGTTGCCGTCATAATCTCCACAAAGGCCGCAAAGCTTCTCTTTGTACCTATGGAATAAAACCATTTTTTGTTTCAGTTTATATATCAGAGCAAGATAAAACAGCTGATTTTTCCAGTAAAACCAGCTTTATGGTATTGGCATCCACCTGAAAAATACAGAATCAATGTACGAGCATCAACTATTACTTAGATTTTTACTCACGCTGCAATCACTTTGATGTCCATGAAGTTGTTGCCATCGTAGCGAACAGTCACTCCAAAACTCATGGCCACGGTGTAATGTTTTCCAGACTTGTAGACAGAAACGTCTGCAGCTGGGTTCACAGGCAGGTTCACATTGGTCCCATTGATCTGGGGGATACACAGAGAAAAGACAGTGATGAGACAACCACACACTTCATACAAATATGGACCACTATTACTTTATGTACAATGTTGAACCACTGCAAATGAGACATTTGAGCAGAACTTCATCAAAAAATCCTGAAGGAAGAGTTAAGAGTGAAAACATTCTGCATGGATATTGGCACTTCTACTTTCAATAGCTGTGTACTACTTGCTCCCAATATCTTACCCGCACGGTTCCTCCTTTAAGGACGTATATGGTCATTCCACGGACGTATACATGCACCGCTGATGCGTAGCTGACTCTCTGGTTCTTGTTGCGGTTCTCATTGGACACGTGGACCTCATAGTGTGGCAGACCAGTCGTGTTGCATGGTTTGGACATCAGATAGGTGCAGTTGCCCATGAAGTCGTATTTCTGCTTATCAAAGGTGGTGTAGTGAGGATCACCAGTGGCAACACAGGTGGAGGTGCCTGTGGGTGAAAACAGCTTGTTACTAGATACCAAAAATTAAAGGACGTCGCACAAAATCTCAGAAACTTAATAACGTTCAGAACCAGATTTTCTTTAAAAAAAAATACCTTTAGGATAACATCCAGGGACTCCATTGACCTGTCGGCACTCATCAGTGGGAGCACAGGTGTTGCCCACGCAGGAGAGAGTGTAGTTTCCAGCACAGCGACACAGCTTGGAGCAGCCATCCCCAAACACAACCTCTCCGGGCTGATGGACAAACAAGTTTGTTTGGATTTAATATCAGAAAAATAAGAAAAAGCCTAAGATAGCTTAAAGACAACAAAGGTAATATTTCTGTCTTGATTATACCTCATAGTAGTTGTTGTTTTCATCCAGACAGCCACAGTTATCAACGGCAACACACCGTTTTCCTGAAAGCACGAAGCCTGGTTTACAGAAACAGCCGCTGACACAGTTCAAAGTGCAGATACTGGAGCTAATCTTGGGCTTCTGGCAGGTGGGAACGCATGACGGACCACACTCCAAAAAGTCTGAATTAGGGGGGCAAGTCACTGTATAACAAGAGAGAATGGAGAAGTTGAGAGAGAAAAAAATGCAAGAAGAAATAAATGCAGAAATGATGAGGTAAGTTTAGTATTAAGCTACTTGTTTAAAAAAAAACATGTTTTTAAGTCTGCAAATACACCGACCACTAAGACAATCTAGGCAATGAATTAAAACAGTTTACAATTGTTTAGCTTTGAGGGTAAACACCAGAGACTAACAGAAAGATCTTCACTTATCAAATAAAAACAACTTACACTCAGCAATGGGGTAGCAGCCCAGAAGTCCTCCCTGGACGCTACACTCCTGTGAACGGGGACACTCTCCATCACTGCAGCTGACAGAGGGAGGATTGCACCTGCACTTCAGCTCACAGTTGGAGGTGTACCACTCCTCTCCAGGCTGAAAATGAAAAGAAAAAATAATCATTTAACATAGATAACAATGTACTGCATTATATCAGCTGAACTAGGAAGAGGAGAATGATATATTTTTGGGGAAATACAGAATAACCACTAATACAAATAATCACTAATAAGAAAATAAACCAGTCATTGCATTGGTGTATTCACCTGGTAGTACTGGCCATTGGTGTGTTGGCATCCACAGCTGTTTTTCCTGACACACTTGCCAGCGCTTAGAAAGTATCCTGGGTCACACACACACCCCTCTGCACACGGTCCACTACATCGGCCTGGGGAAGGTGTGACACAGCTAGGCTGGCAGGGTGAAGCACAGGACTCAAAGTGGCTGTTGGGAGGGCAGGTCAGGGCTGTTGATAGAAAAAAAGAAGAAAATAATTATAATTTGCTCTCAATAAATGTACTGAACCACCAACAATATGAGGGTGATTGAGACTAACTGCAGAAGGTGCTGTTTCTCCATGATCCGATGGTGACTCCACGATCCTGACACTCATTCACATAGGCCTCTATGGCCTCACACAGGGCAGAGTGCAGTCCATCCAGCTCACACACGTCAAACATGCAGTCCTTGAAGTAGCTCTGAGGCAAATCAGAACACACACCAATATCAAACATATTGTTAGCTAAATTCAAGCACCTAAAGTGTTTTTAAGTTCTACAACAAAATTGACACTTTAAAATAAGCAATTTCTCATAATGGACGTGCTTTTACTCACGTTGGGATTAACCTTGGGGTGGCACATAGTGAATGGTCCATTGCTTTCCAGTATGAATCCACAGAGGGCAGGTTTCTCATATGTATCCTGTTTGTCTGGTGTACAACCAGGTACAGGCACATCAGGAGATTTGATGCATCTGTGTGTACAAAATAGAATCATTGGTAGATTTGTATGGTAAATATATTAACAAGTAGCCAATGTGAATGGCTTTCTTCATATATTACTGTGGGTCTAACTACCATGTATCTGCATAAGTTAAAGTACTTCTGTATGCATAATAACATGTATATGTCATGTGTTAAAAGTTTGGGAAGTTGCTATGGTGCTCTCTGTAAACTCTTACTCTGGGTCAGAGTTCCAGCTATTTCCAAAGTCATTCGGTTTTGTCACAAGTTTGCCCGTGGGCGTACGGAAGTCATCCTTGGGGTTGCCGTCATAATCTCCACAAAGGCCGCAAAGCTTCTCTTTGTACCTATGGAATAAAACCATTTTTTGTTTCAGTTTCTATATCAGAGCAAGATAAAACAGCTGATTTTTCCAGTAAAACCAGCTTTATGGTATTGGCATCCACCTGAAAAATACAGAATCAATGTACGAGCATCAACTATTACTTAGATTTTTACTCACGCTGCAATCACTTTGATGTCCATGAAGTTGTTGCCATCGTAGCGAACAGTCACTCCAAAATTCATGGCCACGGTGTAATGTTTTCCAGACTTGTAGACAGAAACGTCTGCAGCTGGGTTCACAGGCAGGTTCACATTGGTCCCATTGATCTGGGGGATACACAGAGAGAAGACAGTGAAGAGACAACCACACACTTCATACAAATATGGACCACTATTACTTTATGTACAATGTTGAACCACTGCAAATGAGACATTTGAGCAGAACTTCATAAAAAAATCCTGAAGGAAGAGTTAAGAGTGAAAATATTCTGCATGGATATTGGCACTTCTACTTTCAATAGCTGTGTACTACTTGCTCCCAATATCTTACCCGCACGGTTCCTCCTTTAAGGACGTATATGGTCATTCCACGGACGTATACATGCACCGCTGATGCGTAGCTGACTCTCTGGTTCTTGTTGCGGTTCTCATTGGACACGTGGACCTCATAGTGTGGCAGACCAGTCGTGTTGCATGGTTTGGACATCAGATAGGTGCAGTTGCCCATGAAGTCGTATTTCTGCTTATCAAAGGTGGTGTAGTGAGGATCACCAGTGGCAACACAGGTGGAGGTGCCTGTGGGTGAAAACAGCTTGTTACTAGATACCAAAAATTAAAGGACGTCGCACAAAATCTCAGAAACTTAATAACGTTCAGAACCAGATTTTCTTTAAAAAAAAATACCTTTAGGATAACATCCAGGGACTCCATTGACCTGTCGGCACTCATCAGTGGGAGCACAGGTGTTGCCCACGCAGGAGAGAGTGTAGTTTCCAGCACAGCGACACAGCTTGGAGCAGCCATCCCCAAACACAACCTCTCCGGGCTGATGGACAAACAAGTTTGTTTGGATTTAATATCAGAAAAATAAGAAAAAGCCTACAGTAAGATAGCTTAAAGACAACAAAGGTAATATTTCTGTCTTGATTATACCTCATAGTAGTTGTTGTTTTCATCCAGACAGCCACAGTTATCAACGGCAACACACCGTTTTCCTGAAAGCACGAAGCCTGGTTTACAGAAACAGCCGCTGACACAGTTCAAAGTGCAGATACTGGAGCTAATCTTGGGCTTCTGGCAGGTGGGAACGCATGACGGACCACACTCCAAAAAGTCTGAATTAGGGGGGCAAGTCACTGTATAACAAGAGAGAATGGAGAAGTTGAGAGAGAAAAAAATGCAAGAAGAAATAAATGCAGAAATGATGAGGTAAGTTTAGTATTAAGCTACTTGTTTAAGAAAACATGTTTTTAAGTCTGCAAATACACCGACCACTAAGACAATCTAGGCAATGAATTAAAACGGTTTACAATTGTTTAGCTTTGAGGGTAAACACCAGAGACTAACAGAAAGATCTTCACTTATCAAATAAAAACAACTTACACTCAGCAATGGGGTAGCAGCCCAGAAGTCCTCCCTGGACGCTACACTCCTGTGAACGGGGACACTCTCCATCACTGCAGCTGACAGAGGGAGGATTGCACCTGCACTTCAGCTCACAGTTGGAGGTGTACCACTCCTCTCCAGGCTGAAAATGAAAAGAAAAAATAATCATTTAACATAGATGACAATGTACTGCATTATATCAGCTGAACTAGGAAGAGGAGAATGATATATTTTGGGGGAAATACAGAATAACCACTAATACAAATAATCACAAATAATCACTAATAAGAAAATAAACCAGTCATTGCATTGGTGTATTCACCTGGTAGTACTGGCCATTGGTGTGTTGGCATCCACAGCTGTTTTTCCTGACACACTTGCCAGCGCTGAGAAAGTATCCTGGGTCACACACACACCCCTCTGCACACGGTCCACTACATCGGCCTGGGGAAGGTGTGACACAGCTAGGCTGGCAGGGTGAAGCACAGGACTCAAAGTGGCTGTTGGGAGGGCAGGTCAGGGCTGTTGATAGAAAAAAAGAAGAAAATAATTATTATTTGTTCTCAATAAATGTACTGAACCACCAACAATATGAGGGTGATGGAGACTAACTGCAGAAGGTGCTGTTTCTCCATGATCCGATGGTGACTCCACGATCCTGACACTCATTCACATAGGCCTCTATGGCCTCACACAGGGCAGAGTGCAGTCCATCCAGCTCACACACGTCAAACATGCAGTCCTTGAAGTAGCTCTGAGGCAAATCAGAACACACACCAATATCAAACATATTGTTAGCTAAATTCAAGCACCTAAAGTGTTTTTAAGTTCTACAACAAAATTGACACTTTAAAATAAGCAATTTCTCATAATGTATGTGCTTTTACTCACGTTGGGATTAACCTTGGGGTGGCACATAGTGAATGGTCCATTGCTTTCCAGTATGAATCCACAGAGGGCAGGTTTCTCATATTTATCCTGTTTGTCTGGTGTACAACCAGGTACAGGCACCTCAGGAGATTTGATGCATCTGTGTGTACAAAATAGAATCATTGGTAGATTTGTATGGTAAATATATTAACAAGTGGCCAATGTGAATGGCTTTCTTCATATATTACTGTGGGTCTAACTACCATGTATCTGCATAAGTTAAAGTACTTCTGTATGCATAATTATATGTATATGTCATGTGTTAAAAGTTTGGGAAGTTGCTATGGTGCTCTCTGTAAACTCTTACTCTGGGTCAGAGTTCCAGCTATTTCCAAAGTCATTCGGTTTTGTCACAAGTTTGCCCGCGGGCGTACGGAAGTCATCCTTGGGGTTGCCGTCATAATCTCCACAAAGGCCGCAAAGCTTCTCTTTGTACCTATGGAATAAAACCATTTTTTGTTTCAGTTTATATATCAGAGCAAGATAAAACAGCTGATTTTTTCCAGTAAAACCAGCTTTATGGTATTGGCATCCACCTGAAAAATACCGAATCAATGTACGAGCATCAACTATTACTTAGATTTTTACTCACGCTGCAATCACTTTGATGTCTATTAAGTTGTTGCCATCGTAGCGAACAGTCACTCCAAAACTCATGGCCACGGTGTAATGTTTTCCAGACTTGTAGACAGAAACGTCTGCAGCTGGGTTCACAGGCAGGTTCACATTGGTCCCATTGATCTGGGAGATACACAGAGAGAAGACAGTGAAGAGACAACCACACACTTCATACAAATATGGACCACTATTACTTTATGTACAATGTTGAACCACTGCAAATGAAACATTTGAGCAGAACTTCATCAAAAAATCCTGAAGGAAGAGTTAAGAGTGAAAACATTCTGCATGGATATTGGCACTTCTACTTTCAATAGCTGTGTACTACTTGCTCCCAATATCTTACCCGCACGGTTCCTCCTTTAAGGACGTATATGGTCATTCCACGGACGTATACATGCACCGCTGATGCGTAGCTGACTCTCTGGTTCTTGTTGCGGTTCTCATTGGACACGTGGACCTCATAGTGTGGCAGACCAGTCGTGTTGCATGGTTTGGACATCAGATAGGTGCAGTTGCCCATGAAGTCGTATTTCTGCTTATCAAAGGTGGTGTAGTGAAGATCACCAGTGGCAACACAGGTGGAGGTGCCTGTGGGTGAAAACAGCTTGTTACTAGATACCAAAAATTAAAGGACGTCGCACAAAATCTCAGAAACTTAATAACGTTCAGAACCAGATTTTCTTTAAAAAAAATACCTTTAGGATAACATCCAGGGACTCCATTGACCTGTCGGCACTCATCAGTGGGAGCACAGGTGTTGCCCACGCAGGAGAGAGTGTAGTTTCCAGCACAGCGACACAGCTTGGAGCAGCCATCCCCAAACACAACCTCTCCGGGCTGATGGACAAACAAGTTTGTTTGGATTTAATATCAGAAAAATAAGAAAAAGCCTACAGTAAGATAGCTTAAAGACAACAAAGGTAATATTTCTGTCTTGATTATACCTCATAGTAGTTGTTGTTTTCATCCAGACAGCCACAGTTATCAACGGCAACACACCGTTTTCCTGAAAGCACGAAGCCTGGTCTACAGAAACAGCCGCTGACACAGTTCAAAGTGCAGATACTGGAGCTAATCTTGGGCTTCTGGCAGGTGGGAACGCATGACGGACCACACTCCAAAAAGTCTGAATTAGGGGGGCAAGTCACTGTATAACAAGAGAGAATGGAGAAGTTGAGAGAGAAAAAAATGCAAGAAGAAATAAATGCAGAAATGATGAGGTAAGTTTAGTATTAAGCTACTTGTTTAAAAAAAAACATGTTTTTAAGTCTGCAAATACACCGACCACTAAGACAATCTAGGCAATGAATTAAAACAGTTTACAATTGTTTAGCTTTGAGGGTAAACACCAGAGACTAACAGAAAGATCTTCACTTATCAAATAAAAACAACTTACACTCAGCAATGGGGTAGCAGCCCAGAAGTCCTCCCTGGACGCTACACTCCTGTGAACGGGGACACTCTCCTTTACTGCAGCTGACAGAGGGAGGATTGCACCTGCACTTCAGCTCACAGTTGGAGGTGTACCACTCCTCTCCAGGCTGAAAATGAAAAGAAAAAATAATCATTTAACATAGATGACAATGTACTGCATTATATCAGCTGAACTAGGAAGAGGAGAATGATATATTTTGGGGGAAATACAGAATAACCACTAATACAAATAATCACAAATAATCACTAATAAGAAAATAAACCAGTCATTGCATTGGTGTATTCACCTGGTAGTACTGGCCATTGGTGTGTTGGCATCCACAGCTGTTTTTCCTGACACACTTGCCAGCGCTGAGAAAGTATCCTGGGTCACACACACACCCCTCTGCACACGGTCCACTACATCGGCCTGGGGAAGGTGTGACACAGCTAGGCTGGCAGGGTGAAGCACAGGACTCAAAGTGGCTGTTGGGAGGGCAGGTCAGGGCTGTTGATAGAAAAAAAGAAGAAAATAATTATTATTTGTTCTCAATAAATGTACTGAACCACCAACAATATGAGGGTGATGGAGACTAACTGCAGAAGGTGCTGTTTCTCCATGATCCGATGGTGACTCCACGATCCTGACACTCATTCACATAGGCCTCTATGGCCTCACACAGGGCAGAGTGCAGTCCATCCAGCTCACACACGTCAAACATGCAGTCCTTGAAGTAGCTCTGAGGCAAATCAGAACACACACCAATATCAAACATATTGTTAGCTAAATTCAAGCACCTAAAGTGTTTTTAAGTTCTACAACAAAATTGACACTTTAAAATAAGCAATTTCTCATAATGTATGTGCTTTTACTCACGTTGGGATTAACCTTGGGGTGGCACATAGTGAATGGTCCATTGCTTTCCAGTATGAATCCACAGAGGGCAGGTTTCTCATATTTATCCTGTTTGTCTGGTGTACAACCAGGTACAGGCACCTCAGGAGATTTGATGCATCTGTGTGTACAAAATAGAATCATTGGTAGATTTGTATGGTAAATATATTAACAAGTGGCCAATGTGAATGGCTTTCTTCATATATTACTGTGGGTCTAACTACCATGTATCTGCATAAGTTAAAGTACTTCTGTATGCATAATTACATGTATATGTCATGTGTTAAAAGTTTGGGAAGTTGCTATGGTGCTCTCTGTAAACTCTTACTCTGGGTCAGAGTTCCAGCTATTTCCAAAGTCATTCGGTTTTGTCACAAGTTTGCCCGCGGGCGTACGGAAGTCATCCTTGGGGTTGCCGTCATAATCTCCACAAAGGCCGCAAAGCTTCTCTTTGTACCTATGGAATAAAACCATTTTTTGTTTCAGTTTATATATCAGAGCAAGATAAAACAGCTGATTTTTTCCAGTAAAACCAGCTTTATGGTATTGGCATCCACCTGAAAAATACCGAATCAATGTACGAGCATCAACTATTACTTAGATTTTTACTCACGCTGCAATCACTTTGATGTCTATTAAGTTGTTGCCATCGTAGCGAACAGTCACTCCAAAACTCATGGCCACGGTGTAATGTTTTCCAGACTTGTAGACAGAAACGTCTGCAGCTGGGTTCACAGGCAGGTTCACATTGGTCCCATTGATCTGGGAGATACACAGAGAGAAGACAGTGAAGAGACAACCACACACTTCATACAAATATGGACCACTATTACTTTATGTACAATGTTGAACCACTGCAAATGAGACATTTGAGCAGAACTTCATCAAAAAATCCTGAAGGAAGAGTTAAGAGTGAAAACATTCTGCATGGATATTGGCACTTCTACTTTCAATAGCTGTGTACTACTTGCTCCCAATATCTTACCCGCACGGTTCCTCCTTTAAGGACGTATATGGTCATTCCACGGACGTATACATGCACCGCTGATGCGTAGCTGACTCTCTGGTTCTTGTTGCGGTTCTCATTGGACACGTGGACCTCATAGTGTGGCAGACCAGTCGTGTTGCATGGTTTGGACATCAGATAGGTGCAGTTGCCCATGAAGTCGTATTTCTGCTTATCAAAGGTGGTGTAGTGAAGATCACCAGTGGCAACACAGGTGGAGGTGCCTGTGGGTGAAAACAGCTTGTTACTAGATACCAAAAATTAAAGGACGTCGCACAAAATCTCAGAAACTTAATAACGTTCAGAACCAGATTTTCTTTAAAAAAAATACCTTTAGGATAACATCCAGGGACTCCATTGACCTGTCGGCACTCATCAGTGGGAGCACAGGTGTTGCCCACGCAGGAGAGAGTGTAGTTTCCAGCACAGCGACACAGCTTGGAGCAGCCATCCCCAAACACAACCTCTCCGGGCTGATGGACAAACAAGTTTGTTTGGATTTAATATCAGAAAAATAAGAAAAAGCCTACAGTAAGATAGCTTAAAGACAACAAAGGTAATATTTCTGTCTTGATTATACCTCATAGTAGTTGTTGTTTTCATCCAGACAGCCACAGTTATCAACGGCAACACACCGTTTTCCTGAAAGCACGAAGCCTGGTTTACAGAAACAGCCGCTGACACAGTTCAAAGTGCAGATACTGGAGCTAATCTTGGGCTTCTGGCAGGTGGGAACGCATGACGGACCACACTCCAAAAAGTCTGAATTAGGGGGGCAAGTCACTGTATAACAAGAGAGAATGGAGAAGTTGAGAGAGAAAAAAATGCAAGAAGAAATAAATGCAGAAATGATGAGGTAAGTTTAGTATTAAGCTACTTGTTTAAAAAAAAACATGTTTTTAAGTCTGCAAATACACCGACCACTAAGACAATCTAGGCAATGAATTAAAACAGTTTACAATTGTTTAGCTTTGAGGGTAAACACCAGAGACTAACAGAAAGATCTTCACTTATCAAATAAAAACAACTTACACTCAGCAATGGGGTAGCAGCCCAGAAGTCCTCCCTGGACGCTACACTCCTGTGAACGGGGACACTCTCCTTTACTGCAGCTGACAGAGGGAGGATTGCACCTGCACTTCAGCTCACAGTTGGAGGTGTACCACTCCTCTCCAGGCTGAAAATGAAAAGAAAAAATAATCATTTAACATAGATGACAATGTACTGCATTATATCAGCTGAACTAGGAAGAGGAGAATGATATATTTTGGGGGAAATACAGAATAACCACTAATACAAATAATCACTAATAAGAAAATAAACCAGTCATTGCATTGGTGTATTCACCTGGTAGTACTGGCCATTGGTGTGTTGGCATCCACAGCTGTTTTTCCTGACACACTTGCCAGCGCTGAGAAAGTATCCTGGGTCACACACACACCCCTCTGCACACGGTCCACTACATCGGCCTGGGGAAGGTGTGACACAGCTAGGCTGGCAGGGTGAAGCACAGGACTCAAAGTGGCTGTTGGGAGGGCAGGTCAGGGCTGTTGATAGAAAAAAAGAAGAAAATAATTATAATTTGCTCTCAATAAATGTACTGAACCACCAACAATATGAGGGTGATTGAGACTAACTGCAGAAGGTGCTGTTTCTCCATGATCCGATGGTGACTCCACGATCCTGACACTCATTCACATAGGCCTCTATGGCCTCACACAGGGCAGAGTGCAGTCCATCCAGCTCACACACGTCAAACATGCAGTCCTTGAAGTAGCTCTGAGGCAAATCAGAACACACACCAATATCAAACATATTGTTAGCTAAATTCAAGCACCTAAAGTGTTTTTAAGTTCTACAACAAAATTGACACTTTAAAATAAGCAATTTCTCATAATGGATGTGCTTTTACTCACGTTGGGATTAACCTTGGGGTGGCACATAGTGAATGGTCCATTGCTTTCCAGTATGAATCCACAGAGGGCAGGTTTCTCATATGTATCCTGTTTGTCTGGTGTACAACCAGGTACAGGCACCTCAGGAGATTTGATGCATCTGTGTGTACAAAATAGAATCATTGGTAGATTTGTATGGTAAATATATTAACAAGTGGCCAATGTGAATGGCTTTCTTCATATATTACTGTGGGTCTAACTACCATGTATCTGCATAAGTTAAAGTACTTCTGTATGCATAATTACATGTATATGTCATGTGTGAAAAGTTTGGGAAGTTGCTATGGTGCTCCCTGTAAACTCTTACTCTGGGTCAGAGTTCCAGCTATTTCCAAAGTCATTCGGTTTTGTCACAAGTTTGCCCGTGGGCGTACGGAAGTCATCCTTGGGGTTGCCGTCATAATCTCCACAAAGGCCGCAAAGCTTCTCTTTGTACCTATGGAATAAAACCATTTTTTGTTTCAGTTTATATATCAGAGCAAGATAAAACAGCTGATTTTTCCAGTAAAACCAGCTTTATGGTATTGGCATCCACCTGAAAAATACAGAATCAATGTACGAGCATCAACTATTACTTAGATTTTTACTCACGCTGCAATCACTTTGATGTCCATGAAGTTGTTGCCATCGTAGCGAACAGTCACTCCAAAACTCATGGCCACGGTGTAATGTTTTCCAGACTTGTAGACAGAAACGTCTGCAGCTGGGTTCACAGGCAGGTTCACATTGGTCCCATTGATCTGGGGGATACACAGAGAGAAGACAGTGAAGAGACAACCACACACTTCATACAAATATGGACCACTATTACTTTATGTACAATGTTGAACCACTGCAAATGAGACATTTGAGCAGAACTTCATCAAAAAATCCTGAAGGAAGAGTTAAGAGTGAAAACATTCTGCATGGATATTGGCACTTCTACTTTCAATAGCTGTGTACTACTTGCTCCCAATATCTTACCCGCACGGTTCCTCCTTTAAGGACGTATATGGTCATTCCACGGACGTATACATGCACCGCTGATGCGTAGCTGACTCTCTGGTTCTTGTTGCGGTTCTCATTGGACACGTGGACCTCATAGTGTGGCAGACCAGTCGTGTTGCATGGTTTGGACATCAGATAGGTGCAGTTGCCCATGAAGTCGTATTTCTGCTTATCAAAGGTGGTGTAGTGAGGATCACCAGTGGCAACACAGGTGGAGGTGCCTGTGGGTGAAAACAGCTTGTTACTAGATACCAAAAATTAAAGGACGTCGCACAAAATCTCAGAAACTTAATAACGTTCAGAACCAGATTTTCTTTTAAAAAAAATACCTTTAGGATAACATCCAGGGACTCCATTGACCTGTCGGCACTCATCAGTGGGAGCACAGGTGTTGCCCACGCAGGAGAGAGTGTAGTTTCCAGCACAGCGACACAGCTTGGAGCAGCCATCCCCAAACACAACCTCTCCGGGCTGATGGACAAACAAGTTTGTTTGGATTTAATATCAGAAAAATAAGAAAAAGCCTAAGATAGCTTAAAGACAACAAAGGTAATATTTCTGTCTTGATTATACCTCATAGTAGTTGTTGTTTTCATCCAGACAGCCACAGTTATCAACGGCAACACACCGTTTTCCTGAAAGCACGAAGCCTGGTTTACAGAAACAGCCGCTGACACAGTTCAAAGTGCAGATACTGGAGCTAATCTTGGGCTTCTGGCAGGTGGGAACGCATGACGGACCACACTCCAAAAAGTCTGAATTAGGGGGGCAAGTCACTGTATAACAAGAGAGAATGGAGAAGTTGAGAGAGAAAAAAATGCAAGAAGAAATAAATGCAGAAATGATGAGGTAAGTTTAGTATTAAGCTACTTGTTTAAAAAAAAACATGTTTTTAAGTCTGCAAATACACCGACCACTAAGACAATCTAGGCAATGAATTAAAACAGTTTACAATTGTTTAGCTTTGAGGGTAAACACCAGAGACTAACAGAAAGATCTTCACTTATCAAATAAAAACAACTTACACTCAGCAATGGGGTAGCAGCCCAGAAGTCCTCCCTGGACGCTACACTCCTGTGAACGGGGACACTCTCCATCACTGCAGCTGACAGAGGGAGGATTGCACCTGCACTTCAGCTCACAGTTGGAGGTGTACCACTCCTCTCCAGGCTGAAAATGAAAAGAAAAAATAATCATTTAACATAGATAACAATGTACTGCATTATATCAGCTGAACTAGGAAGAGGAGAATGATATATTTTTGGGGAAATACAGAATAACCACTAATACAAATAATCACTAATAAGAAAATAAACCAGTCATTGCATTGGTGTATTCACCTGGTAGTACTGGCCATTGGTGTGTTGGCATCCACAGCTGTTTTTCCTGACACACTTGCCAGCGCTTAGAAAGTATCCTGGGTCACACACACACCCCTCTGCACACGGTCCACTACATCGGCCTGGGGAAGGTGTGACACAGCTAGGCTGGCAGGGTGAAGCACAGGACTCAAAGTGGCTGTTGGGAGGGCAGGTCAGGGCTGTTGATAGAAAAAAAGAAGAAAATAATTATAATTTGCTCTCAATAAATGTACTGAACCACCAACAATATGAGGGTGATTGAGACTAACTGCAGAAGGTGCTGTTTCTCCATGATCCGATGGTGACTCCACGATCCTGACACTCATTCACATAGGCCTCTATGGCCTCACACAGGGCAGAGTGCAGTCCATCCAGCTCACACACGTCAAACATGCAGTCCTTGAAGTAGCTCTGAGGCAAATCAGAACACACACCAATATCAAACATATTGTTAGCTAAATTCAAGCACCTAAAGTGTTTTTAAGTTCTACAACAAAATTGACACTTTAAAATAAGCAATTTCTCATAATGGACGTGCTTTTACTCACGTTGGGATTAACCTTGGGGTGGCACATAGTGAATGGTCCATTGCTTTCCAGTATGAATCCACAGAGGGCAGGTTTCTCATATGTATCCTGTTTGTCTGGTGTACAACCAGGTACAGGCACATCAGGAGATTTGATGCATCTGTGTGTACAAAATAGAATCATTGGTAGATTTGTATGGTAAATATATTAACAAGTAGCCAATGTGAATGGCTTTCTTCATATATTACTGTGGGTCTAACTACCATGTATCTGCATAAGTTAAAGTACTTCTGTATGCATAATAACATGTATATGTCATGTGTTAAAAGTTTGGGAAGTTGCTATGGTGCTCTCTGTAAACTCTTACTCTGGGTCAGAGTTCCAGCTATTTCCAAAGTCATTCGGTTTTGTCACAAGTTTGCCCGTGGGCGTACGGAAGTCATCCTTGGGGTTGCCGTCATAATCTCCACAAAGGCCGCAAAGCTTCTCTTTGTACCTATGGAATAAAACCATTTTTTGTTTCAGTTTCTATATCAGAGCAAGATAAAACAGCTGATTTTTCCAGTAAAACCAGCTTTATGGTATTGGCATCCACCTGAAAAATACAGAATCAATGTACGAGCATCAACTATTACTTAGATTTTTACTCACGCTGCAATCACTTTGATGTCCATGAAGTTGTTGCCATCGTAGCGAACAGTCACTCCAAAATTCATGGCCACGGTGTAATGTTTTCCAGACTTGTAGACAGAAACGTCTGCAGCTGGGTTCACAGGCAGGTTCACATTGGTCCCATTGATCTGGGGGATACACAGAGAGAAGACAGTGAAGAGACAACCACACACTTCATACAAATATGGACCACTATTACTTTATGTACAATGTTGAACCACTGCAAATGAGACATTTGAGCAGAACTTCATCAAAAAATCCTGAAGGAAGAGTTAAGAGTGAAAATATTCTGCATGGATATTGGCACTTCTACTTTCAATAGCTGTGTACTACTTGCTCCCAATATCTTACCCGCACGGTTCCTCCTTTAAGGACGTATATGGTCATTCCACGGACGTATACATGCACCGCTGATGCGTAGCTGACTCTCTGGTTCTTGTTGCGGTTCTCATTGGACACGTGGACCTCATAGTGTGGCAGACCAGTCGTGTTGCATGGTTTGGACATCAGATAGGTGCAGTTGCCCATGAAGTCGTATCTCTGCTTATCAAAGGTGGTGTAGTGAGGATCACCAGTGGCAACACAGGTGGAGGTGCCTGTGGGTGAAAACAGCTTGTTACTAGATACCAAAAATTAAAGGACGTCGCACAAAATCTCAGAAACTTAATAACGTTCAGAACCAGATTTTCTTTAAAAAAAAATACCTTTAGGATAACATCCAGGGACTCCATTGACCTGTCGGCACTCATCAGTGGGAGCACAGGTGTTGCCCACGCAGGAGAGAGTGTAGTTTCCAGCACAGCGACACAGCTTGAAGCAGCCATCCCCAAACACAACCTCTCCGGGCTGATGGACAAACAAGTTTGTTTGGATTTAATATCAGAAAAATAAGAAAAAGCCTAAGATAGCTTAAAGACAACAAAGGTAATATTTCTGTCTTGATTATACCTCATAGTAGTTGTTGTTTTCATCCAGACAGCCACAGTTATCAACGGCAACACACCGTTTTCCTGAAAGCACGAAGCCTGGTTTACAGAAACAGCCGCTGACACAGTTCAAAGTGCAGATACTGGAGCTAATCTTGGGCTTCTGGCAGGTGGGAACGCATGACGGACCACACTCCAAAAAGTCTGAATTAGGGGGGCAAGTCACTGTATAACAAGAGAGAATGGAGAAGTTGAGAGAGAAAAAAATGCAAGAAGAAATAAATGCAGAAATGATGAGGTAAGTTTAGTATTAAGCTACTTGTTTAAAAAAAAACATGTTTTTAAGTCTGCAAATACACCGACCACTAAGACAATCTAGGCAATGAATTAAAACAGTTTACAATTGTTTAGCTTTGAGGGTAAACACCAGAGACTATCAGAAAGATCTTCACTTATCAAATAAAAACAACTTACACTCAGCAATGGGGTAGCAGCCCAGAAGTCCTCCCTGGACGCTACACTCCTGTGAACGGGGACACTCTCCTTTACTGCAGCTGACAGAGGGAGGATTGCACCTGCACTTCAGCTCACAGTTGGAGGTGTACCACTCCTCTCCAGGCTGAAAATGAAAAGAAAAAATAATCATTTAACATAGATGACAATGTACTGCATTATATCAGCTGAACTAGGAAGAGGAGAATGATATATTTTGGGGGAAATACAGAATAACCACTAATACAAATAATCAGTAATAAGAAAATAAACCAGTCATTGCATTGGTGTATTCACCTGGTAGTACTGGCCATTGGTGTGTTGGCATCCACAGCTGTTTTTCCTGACACACTTGCCAGCGCTGAGAAAGTATCCTGGGTCACACACACACCCCTCTGCACACGGTCCACTACATCGGCCTGGGGAAGGTGTGACACAGCTAGGCTGGCAGGGTGAAGCACAGGACTCAAAGTGGCTGTTGGGAGGGCAGGTCAGGGCTGTTGATAGAAAAAAAGAAGAAAAGAATTATTATTTGTTCTCAATAAATGTACTGAACCACCAACAATATGAGGGTGATTGAGACTAACTGCAGAAGGTGCTGTTTCTCCATGATCCGATGGTGACTCCACGATCCTGACACTCATTCACATAGGCCTCTATGGCCTCACACAGGGCAGAGTGCAGTCCATCCAGCTCACACACGTCAAACATGCAGTCCTTGAAGTAGCTCTGAGGCAAATCAGAACACACACCAATATCAAACATATTGTTAGCTAAATTCAAGCACCTAAAGTGTTTTTAAGTTCTACAACAAAATTGACACTTTAAAATAAGCAATTTCTCATAATGGACGTGCTTTTACTCACGTTGGGATTAACCTTGGGGTGGCACATAGTGAATGGTCCATTGCTTTCCAGTATGAATCCACAGAGGGCAGGTTTCTCATATGTATCCTGTTTGTCTGGTGTACAACCAGGTACAGGCACCTCAGGAGATTTGATGCATCTGTGTGTACAAAATAGAATCATTGGTAGATTTGTATGGTAAATATATTAACAAGTGGCCAATGTGAATGGCTTTCTTCATATATTACTGTGGGTCTAACTACCATGTATCTGCATAAGTTAAAGTACTTCTGTATGCATAATTACATGTATATGTCATGTGTTAAAAGTTTGGGAAGTTGCTATGGTGCTCTCTGTAAACTCTTACTCTGGGTCAGAGTTCCAGCTATTTCCAAAGTCATTCGGTTTTGTCACAAGTTTGCCCGTGGGCGTACGGAAGTCATCCTTGGGGTTGCCGTCATAATCTCCACAAAGGCCGCAAAGCTTCTCTTTGTACCTATGGAATAAAACCATTTTTTGTTTCAGTTTATATATCAGAGCAAGATAAAACAGCTGATTTTTCCATTAAAACCAGCTTTATGGTATTGGCATCCACCTGAAAAATACCGAATCAATGTACGAGCATCAACTATTACTTAGATTTTTACTAACGCTGCAATCACTTTGATGTCCATGAAGTTGTTGCCATCGTAGCGAACAGTCACTCCAAAACTCATGGCCACGGTGTAATGTTTTCCAGACTTGTAGACAGAAACGTCTGCAGCTGGGTTCACAGGCAGGTTCACATTGGTCCCATTGATCTGGGGGATACACAGAGAGAAGACAGTGAAGAGACAACCACACACTTCATACAAATATGGACCACTATTACTTTATGTACAATGTTGAACCACTGCAAATGAGACATTTGAGCAGAACTTCATCAAAAAATCCTGAAGGAAGAGTTAAGAGTGAAAACATTCTGCATGGATATTGGCACTTCTACTTTCAATAGCTGTGTACTACTTGCTCCCAATATCTTACCCGCACGGTTCCTCCTTTAAGGACGTATATGGTCATTCCACGGACGTATACATGCACCGCTGATGCGTAGCTGACTCTCTGGTTCTTGTTGCGGTTCTCATTGGACACGTGGACCTCATAGTGTGGCAGACCAGTCGTGTTGCATGGTTTGGACATCAGATAGGTGCAGTTACCCATGAAGTCGTATTTCTGCTTATCAAAGGTGGTGTAGTGAGGATCACCAGTGGCAACACAGGTGGAGGTGCCTGTGGGTGAAAACAGCTTGTTACTAGATACCAAAAATTAAAGGACGTCGCACAAAATCTCAGAAACTTAATAACGTTCAGAACCAGATTTTCTTTAAAAAAAATACCTTTAGGATAACATCCAGGGACTCCATTGACCTGTCGGCACTCATCAGTGGGAGCACAGGTGTTGCCCACGCAGGAGAGAGTGTAGTTTCCAGCACAGCGACACAGCTTGGAGCAGCCATCCCCAAACACAACCTCTCCGGGCTGATGGACAAACAAGTTTGTTTGGATTTAATATCAGAAAAATAAGAAAAAGCCTACAGTAAGATAGCTTAAAGACAACAAAGGTAATATTTCTGTCTTGATTATACCTCATAGTAGTTGTTGTTTTCATCCAGACAGCCACAGTTATCAACGGCAACACACCGTTTTCCTGAAAGCACGAAGCCTGGTCTACAGAAACAGCCGCTGACACAGTTCAAAGTGCAGATACTGGAGCTAATCTTGGGCTTCTGGCAGGTGGGAACGCATGACGGACCACACTCCAAAAAGTCTGAATTAGGGGGGCAAGTCACTGTATAACAAGAGAGAATGGAGAAGTTGAGAGAGAAAAAAATGCAAGAAGAAATAAATGCAGAAATGATGAGGTAAGTTTAGTATTAAGCTACTTGTTTAAAAAAAAACATGTTTTTAAGTCTGCAAATACACCGACCACTAAGACAATCTAGGCAATGAATTAAAACGGTTTACAATTGTTTAGCTTTGAGGGTAAACACCAGAGACTAACAGAAAGATCTTCACTTATCAAATAAAAACAACTTACACTCAGCAATGGGGTAGCAGCCCAGAAGTCCTCCCTGGACGCTACACTCCTGTGAACGGGGACACTCTCCATCACTGCAGCTGACAGAGGGAGGATTGCACCTGCACTTCAGCTCACAGTTGGAGGTGTACCACTCCTCTCCAGGCTGAAAATGAAAAGAAAAAATAATCATTTAACATAGATGACAATGTACTGCATTATATCAGCTGAACTAGGAAGAGGAGAATGATATATTTTGGGGGAAATACAGAATAACCACTAATACAAATAATCACAAATAATCACTAATAAGAAAATAAACCAGTCATTGCATTGGTGTATTCACCTGGTAGTACTGGCCATTGGTGTGTTGGCATCCACAGCTGTTTTTCCTGACACACTTGCCAGCGCTGAGAAAGTATCCTGGGTCACACACACACCCCTCTGCACACGGTCCACTACATCGGCCTGGGGAAGGTGTGACACAGCTAGGCTGGCAGGGTGAAGCACAGGACTCAAAGTGGCTGTTGGGAGGGCAGGTCAGGGCTGTTGATAGAAAAAAAGAAGAAAAGAATTATTATTTGCTCTCAATAAATGTACTGAACCACCAACAATATGAGGGTGATTGAGACTAACTGCAGAAGGTGCTGTTTCTCCATGATCCGATGGTGACTCCACGATCCTGACACTCATTCACATAGGCCTCTATGGCCTCACACAGGGCAGAGTGCAGTCCATCCAGCTCACACACGTCAAACATGCAGTCCTTGAAGTAGCTCTGAGGCAAATCAGAACACACACCAATATCAAACATATTGTTAGCTAAATTCAAGCACCTAAAGTGTTTTTAAGTTCTACAACAAAATTGACACTTTAAAATAAGCAATTTCTCATAATGGACGTGCTTTTACTCACGTTGGGATTAACCTTGGGGTGGCACATAGTGAATGGTCCATTGCTTTCCAGTATGAATCCACAGAGGGCAGGTTTCTCATATGTATCCTGTTTGTCTGGTGTACAACCAGGTACAGGCACCTCAGGAGATTTGATGCATCTGTGTGTACAAAATAGAATCATTGGTAGATTTGTAGGGTAAATATATTAACAAGTGGCCAATGTGAATGGCTTTCTTCATATATTACTGTGGGTCTAACTACCATGTATCTGCATAAGTTAAAGTACTTCTGTATGCATAATTACATGTATATGTCATGTGTTAAAAGTTTGGGAAGTTGCTATGGTGCTCTCTGTAAACTCTTACTCTGGGTCAGAGTTCCAGCTATTTCCAAAGTCATTCGGTTTTGTCACAAGTTTGCCCGTGGGCGTACGGAAGTCATCCTTGGGGTTGCCGTCATAATCTCCACAAAGGCCGCAAAGCTTCTCTTTGTACCTATGGAATAAAACCATTTTTTGTTTCAGTTTATATATCAGAGCAAGATAAAACAGCTGATTTTTCCATTAAAACCAGCTTTATGGTATTGGCATCCACCTGAAAAATACCGAATCAATGTACGAGCATCAACTATTACTTAGATTTTTACTCACGCTGCAATCACTTTGATGTCCATGAAGTTGTTGCCATCGTAGCGAACAGTCACTCCAAAACTCATGGCCACGGTGTAATGTTTTCCAGACTTGTAGACAGAAACGTCTGCAGCTGGGTTCACAGGCAGGTTCACATTGGTCCCATTGATCTGGGGGATACACAGAGAGAAGACAGTGAAGAGACAACCACACACTTCATACAAATATGGACCACTATTACTTTATGTACAATGTTGAACCACTGCAAATGAGACATTTGAGCAGAACTTCATCAAAAAATCCTGAAGGAAGAGTTAAGAGTGAAAACATTCTGCATGGATATTGGCACTTCTACTTTCAATAGCTGTGTACTACTTGCTCCCAATATCTTACCCGCACGGTTCCTCCTTTAAGGACGTATATGGTCATTCCACGGACGTATACATGCACCGCTGATGCGTAGCTGACTCTCTGGTTCTTGTTGCGGTTCTCATTGGACACGTGGACCTCATAGTGTGGCAGACCAGTCGTGTTGCATGGTTTGGACATCAGATAGGTGCAGTTACCCATGAAGTCGTATTTCTGCTTATCAAAGGTGGTGTAGTGAGGATCACCAGTGGCAACACAGGTGGAGGTGCCTGTGGGTGAAAACAGCTTGTTACTAGATACCAAAAATTAAAGGACGTCGCACAAAATCTCAGAAACTTAATAACGTTCAGAACCAGATTTTCTTTAAAAAAAATACCTTTAGGATAACATCCAGGGACTCCATTGACCTGTCGGCACTCATCAGTGGGAGCACAGGTGTTGCCCACGCAGGAGAGAGTGTAGTTTCCAGCACAGCGACACAGCTTGGAGCAGCCATCCCCAAACACAACCTCTCCGGGCTGATGGACAAACAAGTTTGTTTGGATTTAATATCAGAAAAATAAGAAAAAGCCTACAGTAAGATAGCTTATAGACAACAAAGGTAATATTTCTGTCTTGATTATACCTCATAGTAGTTGTTGTTTTCATCCAGACAGCCACAGTTATCAACGGCAACACACCGTTTTCCTGAAAGCACGGAGCCTGGTCTACAGAAACAGCCGCTGACACAGTTCAAAGTGCAGATACTGGAGCTAATCTTGGGCTTCTGGCAGGTGGGAACGCATGACGGACCACACTCCAAAAAGTCTGAATTAGGGGGGCAAGTCACTGTATAACAAGAGAGAATGGAGAAGTTGAGAGAGAAAAAAATGCAAGAAGAAATAAATGCAGAAATGATGAGGTAAGTTTAGTATTAAGCTACTTGTTTAAGAAAACATGTTTTTAAGTCTGCAAATACACCGACCACTAAGACAATCTAGGCAATGAATTAAAACGGTTTACAATTGTTTAGCTTTGAGGGTAAACACCAGAGACTAACAGAAAGATCTTCACTTATCAAATAAAAACAACTTACACTCAGCAATGGGATAGCAGCCCAGAAGTCCTCCCTGGACGCTACACTCCTGTGAACGGGGACACTCTCCATCACTGCAGCTGACAGAGGGAGGATTGCACCTGCACTTCAGCTCACAGTTGGAGGTGTACCACTCCTCTCCAGGCTGAAAATGAAAAGAAAAAATAATCATTTAACATAGATGACAATGTACTGCATTATATCAGCTGAACTAGGAAGAGGAGAATGATATATTTTGGGGGAAATACAGAATAACCACTAATACAAATAATCACAAATAATCACTAATAAGAAAATAAACCAGTCATTGCATTGGTGTATTCACCTGGTAGTACTGGCCATTGGTGTGTTGGCATCCACAGCTGTTTTTCCTGACACACTTGCCAGCGCTGAGAAAGTATCCTGGGTCACACACACACCCCTCTGCACACGGTCCACTACATCGGCCTGGGGAAGGTGTGACACAGCTAGGCTGGCAGGGTGAAGCACAGGACTCAAAGTGGCTGTTGGGAGGGCAGGTCAGGGCTGTTGATAGAAAAAAAGAAGAAAATAATTATTATTTGTTCTCAATAAATGTACTGAACCACCAACAATATGAGGGTGATGGAGACTAACTGCAGAAGGTGCTGTTTCTCCATGATCCGATGGTGACTCCACGATCCTGACACTCATTCACATAGGCCTCTATGGCCTCACACAGGGCAGAGTGCAGTCCATCCAGCTCACACACGTCAAACATGCAGTCCTTGAAGTAGCTCTGAGGCAAATCAGAACACACACCAATATCAAACATATTGTTAGCTAAATTCAAGCACCTAAAGTGTTTTTAAGTTCTACAACAAAATTGACACTTTAAAATAAGCAATTTCTCATAATGGACGTGCTTTTACTCACGTTGGGATTAACCTTGGGGTGGCACATAGTGAATGGTCCATTGCTTTCCAGTATGAATCCACAGAGGGCAGGTTTCTCATATTTATCCTGTTTGTCTGGTGTACAACCAGGTACAGGCACCTCAGGAGATTTGATGCATCTGTGTGTACAAAATAGAATCATTGGTAGATTTGTATGGTAAATATATTAACAAGTGGCCAATGTGAATGGCTTTCTTCATATATTACTGTGGGTCTAACTACCATGTATCTGCATAAGTTAAAGTACTTCTGTATGCATAATTACATGTATATGTCATGTGTTAAAAGTTTGGGAAGTTGCTATGGTGCTCTCTGTAAACTCTTACTCTGGGTCAGAGTTCCAGCTATTTCCAAAGTCATTCGGTTTTGTCACAAGTTTGCCCGCGGGCGTACGGAAGTCATCCTTGGGGTTGCCGTCATAATCTCCACAAAGGCCGCAAAGCTTCTCTTTGTACCTATGGAATAAAACCATTTTTTGTTTCAGTTTATATATCAGAGCAAGATAAAACAGCTGATTTTTTCCAGTAAAACCAGCTTTATGGTATTGGCATCCACCTGAAAAATACCGAATCAATGTACGAGCATCAACTATTACTTAGATTTTTACTCACGCTGCAATCACTTTGATGTCCATTAAGTTGTTGCCATCGTAGCGAACAGTCACTCCAAAACTCATGGCCACGGTGTAATGTTTTCCAGACTTGTAGACAGAAACGTCTGCAGCTGGGTTCACAGGCAGGTTCACATTGGTCCCATTGATCTGGGGGATACACAGAGAGAAGACAGTGAAGAGACAACCACACACTTCATACAAATATGGACCACTATTACTTTATGTACAATGTTGAACCACTGCAAATGAGACATTTGAGCAGAACTTCATCAAAAAATCCTGAAGGAAGAGTTAAGAGTGAAAACATTCTGCATGGATATTGGCACTTCTACTTTCAATAGCTGTGTACTACTTGCTCCCAATATCTTACCCGCACGGTTCCTCCTTTAAGGACGTATATGGTCATTCCACGGACGTATACATGCACCGCTGATGCGTAGCTGACTCTCTGGTTCTTGTTGCGGTTCTCATTGGACACGTGGACCTCATAGTGTGGCAGACCAGTCGTGTTGCATGGTTTGGACATCAGATAGGTGCAGTTGCCCATGAAGTCGTATTTCTGCTTATCAAAGGTGGTGTAGTGAAGATCACCAGTGGCAACACAGGTGGAGGTGCCTGTGGGTGAAAACAGCTTGTTACTAGATACCAAAAATTAAAGGACGTCGCACAAAATCTCAGAAACTTAATAACGTTCAGAACCAGATTTTCTTTAAAAAAAATACCTTTAGGATAACATCCAGGGACTCCATTGACCTGTCGGCACTCATCAGTGGGAGCACAGGTGTTGCCCACGCAGGAGAGAGTGTAGTTTCCAGCACAGCGACACAGCTTGGAGCAGCCATCCCCAAACACAACCTCTCCGGGCTGATGGACAAACAAGTTTGTTTGGATTTAATATCAGAAAAATAAGAAAAAGCCTACAGTAAGATAGCTTAAAGACAACAAAGGTAATATTTCTGTCTTGATTATACCTCATAGTAGTTGTTGTTTTCATCCAGACAGCCACAGTTATCAACGGCAACACACCGTTTTCCTGAAAGCACGAAGCCTGGTCTACAGAAACAGCCGCTGACACAGTTCAAAGTGCAGATACTGGAGCTAATCTTGGGCTTCTGGCAGGTGGGAACGCATGACGGACCACACTCCAAAAAGTCTGAATTAGGGGGGCAAGTCACTGTATAACAAGAGAGAATGGAGAAGTTGAGAGAGAAAAAAATGCAAGAAGAAATAAATGCAGAAATGATGAGGTAAGTTTAGTATTAAGCTACTTGTTTAAAAAAAAACATGTTTTTAAGTCTGCAAATACACCGACCACTAAGACAATCTAGGCAATGAATTAAAACAGTTTACAATTGTTTAGCTTTGAGGGTAAACACCAGAGACTAACAGAAAGATCTTCACTTATCAAATAAAAACAACTTACACTCAGCAATGGGGTAGCAGCCCAGAAGTCCTCCCTGGACGCTACACTCCTGTGAACGGGGACACTCTCCTTTACTGCAGCTGACAGAGGGAGGATTGCACCTGCACTTCAGCTCACAGTTGGAGGTGTACCACTCCTCTCCAGGCTGAAAATGAAAAGAAAAAATAATCATTTAACATAGATGACAATGTACTGCATTATATCAGCTGAACTAGGAAGAGGAGAATGATATATTTTGGGGGAAATACAGAATAACCACTAATACAAATAATCACAAATAATCACTAATAAGAAAATAAACCAGTCATTGCATTGGTGTATTCACCTGGTAGTACTGGCCATTGGTGTGTTGGCATCCACAGCTGTTTTTCCTGATACACTTGCCAGCGCTGAGAAAGTATCCTGGGTCACACACACACCCCTCTGCACACGGTCCACTACATCGGCCTGGGGAAGGTGTGACACAGCTAGGCTGGCAGGGTGAAGCACAGGACTCAAAGTGGCTGTTGGGAGGGCAGGTCAGGGCTGTTGATAGAAAAAAAGAAGAAAATAATTATTATTTGTTCTCAATAAATGTACTGAACCACCAACAATATGAGGGTGATGGAGACTAACTGCAGAAGGTGCTGTTTCTCCATGATCCGATGGTGACTCCACGATCCTGACACTCATTCACATAGGCCTCTATGGCCTCACACAGGGCAGAGTGCAGTCCATCCAGCTCACACACGTCAAACATGCAGTCCTTGAAGTAGCTCTGAGGCAAATCAGAACACACACCAATATCAAACATATTGTTAGCTAAATTCAAGCACCTAAAGTGTTTTTAAGTTCTACAACAAAATTGACACTTTAAAATAAGCAATTTCTCATAATGGACGTGCTTTTACTCACGTTGGGATTAACCTTGGGGTGGCACATAGTGAATGGTCCATTGCTTTCCAGTATGAATCCACAGAGGGCAGGTTTCTCATATTTATCCTGTTTGTCTGGTGTACAACCAGGTACAGGCACCTCAGGAGATTTGATGCATCTGTGTGTACAAAATAGAATCATTGGTAGATTTGTATGGTAAATATATTAACAAGTGGCCAATGTGAATGGCTTTCTTCATATATTACTGTGGGTCTAACTACCATGTATCTGCATAAGTTAAAGTACTTCTGTATGCATAATTACATGTATATGTCATGTGTTAAAAGTTTGGGAAGTTGCTATGGTGCTCTCTGTAAACTCTTACTCTGGGTCAGAGTTCCAGCTATTTCCAAAGTCATTCGGTTTTGTCACAAGTTTGCCCGCGGGCGTACGGAAGTCATCCTTGGGGTTGCCGTCATAATCTCCACAAAGGCCGCAAAGCTTCTCTTTGTACCTATGGAATAAAACCATTTTTTGTTTCAGTTTATATATCAGAGCAAGATAAAACAGCTGATTTTTTCCAGTAAAACCAGCTTTATGGTATTGGCATCCACCTGAAAAATACCGAATCAATGTACGAGCATCAACTATTACTTAGATTTTTACTCACGCTGCAATCACTTTGATGTCCATTAAGTTGTTGCCATCGTAGCGAACAGTCACTCCAAAACTCATGGCCACGGTGTAATGTTTTCCAGACTTGTAGACAGAAACGTCTGCAGCTGGGTTCACAGGCAGGTTCACATTGGTCCCATTGATCTGGGGGATACACAGAGAGAAGACAGTGAAGAGACAACCACACACTTCATACAAATATGGACCACTATTACTTTATGTACAATGTTGAACCACTGCAAATGAGACATTTGAGCAGAACTTCATCAAAAAATCCTGAAGGAAGAGTTAAGAGTGAAAACATTCTGCATGGATATTGGCACTTCTACTTTCAATAGCTGTGTACTACTTGCTCCCAATATCTTACCCGCACGGTTCCTCCTTTAAGGACGTATATGGTCATTCCACGGACGTATACATGCACCGCTGATGCGTAGCTGACTCTCTGGTTCTTGTTGCGGTTCTCATTGGACACGTGGACCTCATAGTGTGGCAGACCAGTCGTGTTGCATGGTTTGGACATCAGATAGGTGCAGTTGCCCATGAAGTCGTATTTCTGCTTATCAAAGGTGGTGTAGTGAAGATCACCAGTGGCAACACAGGTGGAGGTGCCTGTGGGTGAAAACAGCTTGTTACTAGATACCAAAAATTAAAGGACGTCGCACAAAATCTCAGAAACTTAATAACGTTCAGAACCAGATTTTCTTTAAAAAAAATACCTTTAGGATAACATCCAGGGACTCCATTGACCTGTCGGCACTCATCAGTGGGAGCACAGGTGTTGCCCACGCAGGAGAGAGTGTAGTTTCCAGCACAGCGACACAGCTTGGAGCAGCCATCCCCAAACACAACCTCTCCGGGCTGATGGACAAACAAGTTTGTTTGGATTTAATATCAGAAAAATAAGAAAAAGCCTACAGTAAGATAGCTTAAAGACAACAAAGGTAATATTTCTGTCTTGATTATACCTCATAGTAGTTGTTGTTTTCATCCAGACAGCCACAGTTATCAACGGCAACACACCGTTTTCCTGAAAGCACGAAGCCTGGTCTACAGAAACAGCCGCTGACACAGTTCAAAGTGCAGATACTGGAGCTAATCTTGGGCTTCTGGCAGGTGGGAACGCATGACGGACCACACTCCAAAAAGTCTGAATTAGGGGGGCAAGTCACTGTATAACAAGAGAGAATGGAGAAGTTGAGAGAGAAAAAAATGCAAGAAGAAATAAATGCAGAAATGATGAGGTAAGTTTAGTATTAAGCTACTTGTTTAAAAAAAAACATGTTTTTAAGTCTGCAAATACACCGACCACTAAGACAATCTAGGCAATGAATTAAAACAGTTTACAATTGTTTAGCTTTGAGGGTAAACACCAGAGACTAACAGAAAGATCTTCACTTATCAAATAAAAACAACTTACACTCAGCAATGGGGTAGCAGCCCAGAAGTCCTCCCTGGACGCTACACTCCTGTGAACGGGGACACTCTCCTTTACTGCAGCTGACAGAGGGAGGATTGCACCTGCACTTCAGCTCACAGTTGGAGGTGTACCACTCCTCTCCAGGCTGAAAATGAAAAGAAAAAATAATCATTTAACATAGATGACAATGTACTGCATTATATCAGCTGAACTAGGAAGAGGAGAATGATATATTTTGGGGGAAATACAGAATAACCACTAATACAAATAATCACAAATAATCACTAATAAGAAAATAAACCAGTCATTGCATTGGTGTATTCACCTGGTAGTACTGGCCATTGGTGTGTTGGCATCCACAGCTGTTTTTCCTGATACACTTGCCAGCGCTGAGAAAGTATCCTGGGTCACACACACACCCCTCTGCACACGGTCCACTACATCGGCCTGGGGAAGGTGTGACACAGCTAGGCTGGCAGGGTGAAGCACAGGACTCAAAGTGGCTGTTGGGAGGGCAGGTCAGGGCTGTTGATAGAAAAAAAGAAGAAAATAATTATTATTTGCTCTCAATAAATGTACTGAACCACCAACAATATGAGGGTGATTGAGACTAACTGCAGAAGGTGCTGTTTCTCCATGATCCGATGGTGACTCCACGATCCTGACACTCATTCACATAGGCCTCTATGGCCTCACACAGGGCAGAGTGCAGTCCATCCAGCTCACACACGTCAAACATGCAGTCCTTGAAGTAGCTCTGAGGCAAATCAGAACACACACCAATATCAAACATATTGTTAGCTAAATTCAAGCACCTAAAGTGTTTTTAAGTTCTACAACAAAATTGACACTTTAAAATAAGCAATTTCTCATAATGGACGTGCTTTTACTCACGTTGGGATTAACCTTGGGGTGGCACATAGTGAATGGTCCATTGCTTTCCAGTATGAATCCACAGAGGGCAGGTTTCTCATATTTATCCTGTTTGTCTGGTGTACAACCAGGTACAGGCACCTCAGGAGATTTGATGCATCTGTGTGTACAAAATAGAATCATTGGTAGATTTGTATGGTAAATATATTAACAAGTGGCCAATGTGAATGGCTTTCTTCATATATTACTGTGGGTCTAACTACCATGTATCTGCATAAGTTAAAGTACTTCTGTATGCATAATTACATGTATATGTCATGTGTTAAAAGTTTGGGAAGTTGCTATGGTGCTCTCTGTAAACTCTTACTCTGGGTCAGAGTTCCAGCTATTTCCAAAGTCATTCGGTTTTGTCACAAGTTTGCCCGCGGGCGTACGGAAGTCATCCTTGGGGTTGCCGTCATAATCTCCACAAAGGCCGCAAAGCTTCTCTTTGTACCTATGGAATAAAACCTTTTTTTGTTTCAGTTTATATATCAGAGCAAGATAAAACAGCTGATTTTTTCCAGTAAAACCAGCTTTATGGTATTGGCATCCACCTGAAAAATACCGAATCAATGTACGAGCATCAACTATTACTTAGATTTTTACTCACGCTGCAATCACTTTGATGTCCATTAAGTTGTTGCCATCGTAGCGAACAGTCACTCCAAAACTCATGGCCACGGTGTAATGTTTTCCAGACTTGTAGACAGAAACGTCTGCAGCTGGGTTCACAGGCAGGTTCACATTGGTCCCATTGATCTGGGGGATACACAGAGAGAAGACAGTGAAGAGACAACCACACACTTCATACAAATATGGATCACTATTACTTTATGTACAATGTTGAACCACTGCAAATGAGACATTTGAGCAGAACTTCATCAAAAAATCCTGAAGGAAGAGTTAAGAGTGAAAACATTCTGCATGGATATTGGCACTTCTACTTTCAATAGCTGTGTACTACTTGCTCCCAATATCTTACCCGCACGGTTCCTCCTTTAAGGACGTATATGGTCATTCCACGGACGTATACATGCACCGCTGATGCGTAGCTGACTCTCTGGTTCTTGTTGCGGTTCTCATTGGACACGTGGACCTCATAGTGTGGCAGACCAGTCGTGTTGCATGGTTTGGACATCAGATAGGTGCAGTTGCCCATGAAGTCGTATTTCTGCTTATCAAAGGTGGTGTAGTGAAGATCACCAGTGGCAACACAGGTGGAGGTGCCTGTGGGTGAAAACAGCTTGTTACTAGATACCAAAAATTAAAGGACGTCGCACAAAATCTCAGAAACTTAATAACGTTCAGAACCAGATTTTCTTTAAAAAAAATACCTTTAGGATAACATCCAGGGACTCCATTGACCTGTCGGCACTCATCAGTGGGAGCACAGGTGTTGCCCACGCAGGAGAGAGTGTAGTTTCCAGCACAGCGACACAGCTTGGAGCAGCCATCCCCAAACACAACCTCTCCGGGCTGATGGACAAACAAGTTTGTTTGGATTTAATATCAGAAAAATAAGAAAAAGCCTACAGTAAGATAGCTTAAAGACAACAAAGGTAATATTTCTGTCTTGATTATACCTCATAGTAGTTGTTGTTTTCATCCAGACAGCCACAGTTATCAACGGCAACACACCGTTTTCCTGAAAGCACGAAGCCTGGTCTACAGAAACAGCCGCTGACACAGTTCAAAGTGCAGATACTGGAGCTAATCTTGGGCTTCTGGCAGGTGGGAACGCATGACGGACCACACTCCAAAAAGTCTGAATTAGGGGGGCAAGTCACTGTATAACAAGAGAGAATGGAGAAGTTGAGAGAGAAAAAAATGCAAGAAGAAATAAATGCAGAAATGATGAGGTAAGTTTAGTATTAAGCTACTTGTTTAAGAAAACATGTTTTTAAGTCTGCAAATACACCGACCACTAAGACAATCTAGGCAATGAATTAAAACGGTTTACAATTGTTTAGCTTTGAGGGTAAACACCAGAGACTAACAGAAAGATCTTCACTTATCAAATAAAAACAACTTACACTCAGCAATGGGGTAGCAGCCCAGAAGTCCTCCCTGGACGCTACACTCCTGTGAACGGGGACACTCTCCATCACTGCAGCTGACAGAGGGAGGATTGCACCTGCACTTCAGCTCACAGTTGGAGGTGTACCACTCCTCTCCAGGCTGAAAATGAAAAGAAAAAATAATCATTTAACATAGATGACAATGTACTGCATTATATCAGCTGAACTAGGAAGAGGAGAATGATATATTTTGGGGGAAATACAGAATAACCACTAATACAAATAATCACAAATAATCACTAATAAGAAAATAAACCAGTCATTGCATTGGTGTATTCACCTGGTAGTACTGGCCATTGGTGTGTTGGCATCCACAGCTGTTTTTCCTGACACACTTGCCAGCGCTGAGAAAGTATCCTGGGTCACACACACACCCCTCTGCACACGGTCCACTACATCGGCCTGGGGAAGGTGTGACACAGCTAGGCTGGCAGGGTGAAGCACAGGACTCAAAGTGGCTGTTGGGAGGGCAGGTCAGGGCTGTTGATAGAAAAAAAGAAGAAAATAATTATTATTTGTTCTCAATAAATGTACTGAACCACCAACAATATGAGGGTGATGGAGACTAACTGCAGAAGGTGCTGTTTCTCCATGATCCGATGGTGACTCCACGATCCTGACACTCATTCACATAGGCCTCTATGGCCTCACACAGGGCAGAGTGCAGTCCATCCAGCTCACACACGTCAAACATGCAGTCCTTGAAGTAGCTCTGAGGCAAATCAGAACACACACCAATATCAAACATATTGTTAGCTAAATTCAAGCACCTAAAGTGTTTTTAAGTTCTACAACAAAATTGACACTTTAAAATAAGCAATTTCTCATAATGGACGTGCTTTTACTCACGTTGGGATTAACCTTGGGGTGGCACATAGTGAATGGTCCATTGCTTTCCAGTATGAATCCACAGAGGGCAGGTTTCTCATATTTATCCTGTTTGTCTGGTGTACAACCAGGTACAGGCACCTCAGGAGATTTGATGCATCTGTGTGTACAAAATAGAATCATTGGTAGATTTGTATGGTAAATATATTAACAAGTGGCCAATGTGAATGGCTTTCTTCATATATTACTGTGGGTCTAACTACCATGTATCTGCATAAGTTAAAGTACTTCTGTATGCATAATTACATGTATATGTCATGTGTTAAAAGTTTGGGAAGTTGCTATGGTGCTCTCTGTAAACTCTTACTCTGGGTCAGAGTTCCAGCTATTTCCAAAGTCATTCGGTTTTGTCACAAGTTTGCCCGCGGGCGTACGGAAGTCATCCTTGGGGTTGCCGTCATAATCTCCACAAAGGCCGCAAAGCTTCTCTTTGTACCTATGGAATAAAACCATTTTTTGTTTCAGTTTATATATCAGAGCAAGATAAAACAGCTGATTTTTTCCAGTAAAACCAGCTTTATGGTATTGGCATCCACCTGAAAAATACCGAATCAATGTACGAGCATCAACTATTACTTAGATTTTTACTCACGCTGCAATCACTTTGATGTCCATTAAGTTGTTGCCATCGTAGCGAACAGTCACTCCAAAACTCATGGCCACGGTGTAATGTTTTCCAGACTTGTAGACAGAAACGTCTGCAGCTGGGTTCACAGGCAGGTTCACATTGGTCCCATTGATCTGGGGGATACACAGAGAGAAGACAGTGAAGAGACAACCACACACTTCATACAAATATGGACCACTATTACTTTATGTACAATGTTGAACCACTGCAAATGAGACATTTGAGCAGAACTTCATCAAAAAATCCTGAAGGAAGAGTTAAGAGTGAAAACATTCTGCATGGATATTGGCACTTCTACTTTCAATAGCTGTGTACTACTTGCTCCCAATATCTTACCCGCACGGTTCCTCCTTTAAGGACGTATATGGTCATTCCACGGACGTATACATGCACCGCTGATGCGTAGCTGACTCTCTGGTTCTTGTTGCGGTTCTCATTGGACACGTGGACCTCATAGTGTGGCAGACCAGTCGTGTTGCATGGTTTGGACATCAGATAGGTGCAGTTGCCCATGAAGTCGTATTTCTGCTTATCAAAGGTGGTGTAGTGAAGATCACCAGTGGCAACACAGGTGGAGGTGCCTGTGGGTGAAAACAGCTTGTTACTAGATACCAAAAATTAAAGGACGTCGCACAAAATCTCAGAAACTTAATAACGTTCAGAACCAGATTTTCTTTAAAAAAAATACCTTTAGGATAACATCCAGGGACTCCATTGACCTGTCGGCACTCATCAGTGGGAGCACAGGTGTTGCCCACGCAGGAGAGAGTGTAGTTTCCAGCACAGCGACACAGCTTGGAGCAGCCATCCCCAAACACAACCTCTCCGGGCTGATGGACAAACAAGTTTGTTTGGATTTCATATCAGAAAAATAAGAAAAAGCCTACAGTAAGATAGCTTAAAGACAACAAAGGTAATATTTCTGTCTTGATTATACCTCATAGTAGTTGTTGTTTTCATCCAGACAGCCACAGTTATCAACGGCAACACACCGTTTTCCTGAAAGCACGAAGCCTGGTCTACAGAAACAGCCGCTGACACAGTTCAAAGTGCAGATACTGGAGCTAATCTTGGGCTTCTGGCAGGTGGGAACGCATGACGGACCACACTCCAAAAAGTCTGAATTAGGGGGGCAAGTCACTGTATAACAAGAGAGAATGGAGAAGTTGAGAGAGAAAAAAATGCAAGAAGAAATAAATGCAGAAATGATGAGGTAAGTTTAGTATTAAGCTACTTGTTTAAAAAAAAACATGTTTTTAAGTCTGCAAATACACCGACCACTAAGACAATCTAGGCAATGAATTAAAACAGTTTACAATTGTTTAGCTTTGAGGGTAAACATCAGAAACTAACAGAAAGGTTCTTCTTGTTAGTAGAAATGGACAAAAAAACGAATAAAATATGAATGTAGTTGAAATAGCCTACAAGATATACCTGTATCTACACAGGTTTGGGAGTTTCATTTGAAATGTAATAGGTACATAATGCTGTGTACCAGTACAGCAGTGCCGGCATGAAAGCTAGCAGCCTGGGCTTTTAGCTCGATTGTCAATACGCTCGACTCCCGATCTGAGGTGCTGCTATTCCCGAGTACAAAGTCCGGGCATGTGCAGGGCTAAACCGCGCAGATTCAACAAAACTCCGGTTACATAAGTCTATGTGAGAAATTATTTTTAGTTGTTAATTAATATATCAGAGTATTTTACTTAATTTCTAAGTATATCAATCCTGGAAGAATAAAAAAACATAAGAAGCCTTGGAATAACAGTACAGTGCATTTTTCATTCTCGCCTGCAAAGTCTCGCTGCAAAAATAAACGCTTCCCAATTTGTCTTAATTTCCTACTCCATCCCCTACTTTTGCAATGTTTGTGTATGTTATTGAGTGTGTGTATGTGTGTGTTTGCTTTTGTGTATATGTGTGGTTCTCTGTGTTTGTGTGTGTGTGTGTGTGTGTGTGTGAAGGGGGTGATGGGGTGTGTGTATGAGTGTGTGTTTATGTGTCGTTTTGTGTGTATGTGTGTGCACGCTTGTGTGTGTATGCCTGCATGCATGCATGCATGTGTGTCTGTGTGTGTGTGTGTGTGTATGTGTGTGTATCATTATGCCTTCATCTCCTACTTCATCCTTTACTCTTGCAACTTTTGTGTATGTAAATGAGTGTGTGCATGTGTGTGTTTGCTTTTGTGTGTGCTTCTCTGCCAACAACACATAAAGAGATCTCATATATATGTCCCAGTTGTGACGAATAATCAGTGTGACAGTAAAGTGTGTGCAAACAAGTGTGTGTGTGTGTGTGTGTTCGCTTGTGTGTGTGTGTGTGTTTAAGTGTGTTTGTGTGTATGCGTGCGTGTGTTTTTATGTGTGTTTTATTAAGTGTGTGAGTATATGTGTGTGTTTAAGTGTGTAAGTATATGTGTTAGTATATGTGTGCATGTCTGTGTGTGAGCATGCCTGTGTGTGTGCATGTGCATGTGTGAGTGAGCGTGTATGTGTGTGTCTGTTCAGTGTGTGCAACCCTTCGCTCAACACCAACATCTACACCGCCGATTGGTGTACAGTCACTAAATCTACACATAAATTAATTTCTTGTATGCTTTTGCTTTTTCATTTTAACTAGGTGGTGCTATACCGCATATGAATGGTTATGGGATGGGTTGAGATGGTCCCATGAGACCAACATACAAAACAATTTGGTCACCCTAAATATTCACCGAAAACTGTGTCTGTTCTACCCTCATTTTGGGGCTGTGCGGCGCGTGAGTGACAGATCAAAACGAAAATCATCAACAAAACTGATTAAACCTATATGACTGGCATTTCACTAGTGTAGTGGTCATAATAAACTGTGTGACACATGAGATATCTTTCTTTTTTTATATCTTTTGTCCTCTGACAACTGCAAATAATCCTGCAGACAAAGGTGAGAATTTAGCTGATATAGATGCTAACCACAGAACCGAACTACTATCCAAAAGGAATTTCAAATACACAGGAGAGATCAATTCTTTCTGCTATAGGTAGGGGATTTCACACAACGGCCAATCATCAACCAAACCTATGTACCGTCAAAACCAAAATCACCAGCAACAGAACAACCTTCGAGAGCATTTCATTGGGGTTATCAAGAAGGCACGGTCAAGAGGTGGTCATGAACAGAGAAGCTAACATAAGGCAAGTTGTCACCCTTGTTGTCTCACCGTGATGAACAGGTGATATATGTAAGATAAATGCAGAGACTAAATTTCCCTCACAGGATCAAAAGAGTATATATACTTAAAAGATACTGATACAGTAGAATCATGCAGTAACAATTCATGTAGTTGTGTCATCAGCTATAGGGTGTTCAGTTAGATGTTGTACCAGATGCTGATGTAGTGACAGCGTCAGATGTTGTAGTATCCTCTGATGTTGTTGTGGCAACATCAGCTGTTGTAGAAGTGGACGTAGAAGCTGAAGTAGTTGTAGGATTAGATGTAGTTGTAACAGGTGCTGTTGAGATGTCAAGAGAGTCTGTAGATGTTGCAGATTGTGATGTTGACACAGCAGCTGGAGTTGTTGAAGAGGCAGAGGTTGTGGCAATAGATGTAGATGGGCTTATTGTACCAGCATCTGTTGTAGAGGGTCCAACTGTTGTTGTTTCTTCTTTTGTTGTAGATTCAGATGTTGTAACAGGGTATGTAGAGGGTGCATTTGTCGTAGATTTAGATGTTGCCTCTGTATTAGCTGTTGATGTAGCAATAGGGGTAGATATAGCATCTGCTAATGTAGTTGTAGCTGCTGACATTGTGGCAGTTATGTCAGTGACTGTTGTTGTCAAAGGTGCATGTGTGGTGGTATCTGCTGTTGTTGCAGAGATAGATGTTGTAACAGGTGTGGAAGAAGGGGCATATGTGGTAGTATCTGCTGTTGTTGCAGAGAAAGATGTCGTAACAGGTGTTGAAGAAGGTGCATATGTGGTAGTATCTGCTGTTGTTGCAGAGACAGATGTTGTAACAGGTGTTGAAGAAGGTCCATATGTGGTAGTATCTGCTGTTATTGCAGGGATGGATGTTGTAACAGGTGTTGAAGAAGGGGCATATGTGGTAGTGCCTGCTGTTATTGCAGGGATGGATGTTGTAACAGGTGTTGAAGAAGGGGCATATGTGGTAGTGCCTGCTGTTATTGCAGGGATGGATGTTGTAACAGGTGTTGAAGAAGGGGCATATGTGGTAGTGCCTGATGTTATTGCAGGGATGGATGTTGTAACAGGTGTTGAAGAAGGTCCATATGTGGTAGTGCCTGCTGTAATTGCAGGGATGGATGTTGTAACAGGTGTTGAAGAAGGTCCATATGTGGTAGTGCCTTCTGTTATTGCAGGGATGGATGTTGTAACAGGTGTTGAAGAAGGGGCATATGTGGTAGTGCCTGCTGTTATTGCAGGGATGGATGTTGTAACAGGTGTTGAAGAAGGGGCATATGTGGTAGTATCTGCTGTTGTTGCAGGGATAGATGTTGTAACAGGTGTTGAAGAAGGGGCATATGTGGTAGTATCTGCTGTTGTTGCAGGGATAGATGTTGAAACAGGTGTTGAAGAAGGGGCATATGTGGTAGTATCTGCTGTAGTAGTTGGGATTACAGTTGTGACGGATGCTGATGAAGTTATTGGACCAGATGTTGTAGCAGCTGCTGATGTAGATGGTGGTGGTGTTATAGTGGATGTAGGAGCTGTTGTTGAGGTCTGTAATGGCGCTGTAACAGGAAGAGAACATGTTACTGCTGTAGTGTTAGTGGTGAATGATGAAGGTTCATTTTTGTGCATTGCAGTGTACTGTATTACAGCATGAATTAAAGATGGCATAGAATTGAAAAACATTTTTATCTTGGCTTTGTTAAATATGGAGAGTTCGGTGCATTGCCAAAATCCTACCGTGAACCGGACATAAGGTTATTTCCTCCTTCATATGCAAATCTTGAACTTTTAATTACCAACTAAAAATGGGCCAATCTGAAAAAGTAGAGCTGGCCAAAATGGACCAAAAGTCATATCTCGATATTCTTAGTTGAATGGCAATATACTAGCCTGATAATACCAGACTCACTACTTCGTTTCACTTCATGAAGAGAGCCTGGCCTCTCATGATTAGGAACCATTTTTAACTCTACCAGACGGGCGCAGACTTGGCATTAAAGAGCAACCGACAGGTTTAAATTTGCACACAATATTGATCAGAAATTAATTTAATTTAAATCGGCATAAACGACATAAAATCTGACGGAAAAGGCCTTAAGCAGTCGTTATGAACATTATTTTCGTGCCATATGTAACAAGAGGGAGACGTCTCAGTTTGTCACTAGCTGCCCATTGCTGGAGTTTAATTTCACACTGCTGGTTACGGCCCTTGAAAAGCAGAAGAGAAAAAAGCATTCCTAGACCAATTATCTTTTGAGAACGGGTCTGGTGATAGCCAGGCTAGTTTCTTGCAACAAAAGATTAAATAAGTGTGTTGTATATTGTATCATATACTCTTTTGTGAACTGCGCATGTCATAGATAAACCACTAAATAGATTAAATGAATTGCAAAGAGCCCAAAATTGTTAGTAGAAATGGGCAAATAACTAAGAAAATATGTATGTAGTTGAAATAGCCTACATGATATACCGGTAACTACACAGGTTTGGGAGTTTCATTTGAAATGTAATAGGTACATAATATATGTAACAAGTTACCCTGTGTGTTAAAAATTTAATAATTAATAAATTAGTCCCTAGTTGTGTTGTACCTGTAGCTGTGGGAACTGCAGTAGTTGCTGAAGTTGAATGAATGTTTGAGGTTGTATCAATTGATGATGTAGTAGGAACAAGCGTAGTTGTAGCAGCCTGTGTTGTAGTATCAGCTTTGGCGGTGGTAGGAACAGGTGTAGTTGTAACAGCCAGTGTTGTAACAGCCAATGTTGTAGTATCAGCTAGGGTGGTGGTAAGAACAGGTGTAGTTGTAACAGCCAATGTTGTAGTATCAGCTAGGGTGGTGGTAGAAACAGCTGTAGTTGTAGCAGCCAATGTTGTAGTATCAGCTATGGTGGTGGTAAGAACAGGTGTAGTTGTAACAGCCAGTGTTGTAACAGCCAATGTTGTAGTATCATCTAGGGTGGTAAGAACAGCTGTAGTTGTAGCAGTCAATGTTGTAGTATCAGCTATGGTGGTGGTAGGAACAGCTGTAGTTGTAGCAGCAAATGTTATAGTATCAGCTATGGTGGTGGTAAGAACAGGTGTAGTTGTAGCAGCCAATGTTGTAGTATCAGCTATGGTGGTGGTAGGAACAGCTGTAGTTGTAGCAGCCAATGTTGTAGTATCAGCTATGGTGGTGATAGGAACAGGTGTAGTTGTAGCAGCCAATGTTGTAGTATCAGCTATGGTGGTGGTAGGAACAGCTGTAGTTGTAGCAGCCAATGTTGTAGTATAAGCTATGCTGGTGGTAGGAACAGGTGTAGTTGTAACAGCCAATGTTGTAGTATCAGCTAGGGTGGTGGTAAGAACAGGTGTAGTTGTAACAGCCAATGTTGTAGTATCAGCTATGGTGATGGTAGGAACAGCTGTAGTTGTAGAAGCCAATGTTGTAGTATCAGCTACGGTGGTGGTAGGAACAGCTGTAGTTGTAGCAGCCAATGTTGTAGTATCAGCTAGGGTGGTGGTAAGAACAGGTGTAGTTGTAACAGCCAATGTTGTAGTATCAGCTAGGGTGGTGGTAGGAACAGGTGTAGTTGTAGCAGCCAATGTTGTAGTATCAGCTACGGTGGTGGTAGGAACAGCTGTAGTTGTAGCAGCCAATGTTGTAGTATCAGCTATGTTGGTGGTAAGAACAGGTGTAGTTGTAACAGCCAATGTTGTAGTATCAGCTATGGTGGTTGTAGGAACAGCTGTAGTTGTAGCAGCCAATGTTGTAGTATCAGCTATGGTGGTGGTAAGAACAGGTGTAGTTGTAGCAGCCAATGTTGTAGTATCAGCTAGGGTGGTGGTAAGAACAGGTGTAGTTGTAACAGCCAGTGTTGTAACAGCCAATGTTGTAGTATCAGCTAGGGTGGTGGTAAGAACAGGTGTAGTTGTAACAGCCAGTGTTGTAGTATCAGCTGTGGTGGTGGTAGGAACAGCTGTAGTTGTAGCAGCCAATGTTGTAGTATCAGCTATGGTGGTGGTAAGAACAGGTGTATTTGTAGCAGCCAGTGTTATAGTATCAGCTATGGTGGTGGTAAGAACATGTGTATTTGTAGCAGCCAATGTTGTAGTATCAGCTAGGGTGGTGGTAGGAACAGCTGTAGTTGTAGCAGCCAATGTTGTAGTATCAGCTAGGGTGGTGGTAAGAACAGCTGTAGTTGTAGCAGCCAATGTTGTAGCAGCCAATGTTGTAGTATCAGCTATGGTGGTGGTAAGAACAGGTGTAGTTGTAGCAGTTAATGTTGTAGTATCAGCGAGGGTGGTGGTAAGAACAGGTGTAGTTGTAGCAGCCAATGTTGTAGTATCAGCTAGGTTGGTGGTAAGAACAGGTGTAGTTGTAACAACCAGTGTTGTAGTATCAGCTAGGGTGGTGGTAGGAACAGCTGTAGTTGTAGCAGCCAGTGTTGTAACAGCCAATGTTGTAGTATCAGCTAAGGTGGTGGTAAGAACAGGTGTAGCTGTAGCAGCCAATGTTGTAGTATCAGCTATGGTGGTGGTAGGAACAGCTGTAGTTGTAGCAGCCAATGTTGTAGTATCAGCTATGGTGGTGGTAAGAACAGGTGTAGTTGTAACAGCCAATGTTGTAGTATCAGCTATGGTGGTGGTATGAACAGCTGTATTTGTAGCAGCCAATGCTGTAGTATGAGCTATGGTGGTGGTAGGAACAGGTGTAGTTGTAGCAGCCAATGATGTAGTATCAGCTATGGTGGTGGAAAGAACAGGTGTAGTTGTAACAGCCAGTGTTGTAGTATCAACAAGGGTGGTGGTAAGAACAGCTGTAGTTGTAACAGGAACAGCTGTAGTTGTAGCTGTCAGTGTTGTAGTATCAGCTATGGAGGTGGTAAGAACAGGTGTAGTTGTAGCAGCCAATGTTGTAGTATCAGCTATGGTGGTGGTAGGAACAGCTGTAGTTGTAGCAGCCATTGTTGTAGTATCAGCTATGGTGGTGGAAGGAACAGCTGTATTTGTAGCAGCCAATGTTATAGTATCAGCTATGGTGGTGGTAGGAACAGCTGTAGTTGTAGCAGCCAATGTTGTAGTATCAGCTATGGTGGTGGTAAGAACAGGTGTAGTTGTAGCTGCCAATGTTGTAGTATCAGCTATGGTGGTGGTAAGAACAGGTGCAGTTGTAACAGCAAGTGTTGTAACAGCCAATGTTGTAGTATCAGCTAGGGTGGTGGTAAGAACAGGTGTAGTTGTAGCTGCCAATGTTGTAGTATCAGCTATGGTGGTGGTAAGAACAGGTGTAGTTGTAACAGCAAGTGTTGTAACAGCCAATGTTGTAGTATCAGCTAGGGTGGTGGTAAGAACAGGTGTAGTTGTAGCAGCCAATGTTGTAGTATCAGCTAGGGTGGTGGTAAGAACAGGTGTATATGTAGCAGCCAATGTTGTAGTATCAGCTAGGGTGGTGGTAAGAACAGCTGTAGTTGTAGCAGCCAGTGTTGTAGTATCAGCTAGGGTGGTGGTAGGAACAGCTGTAGTTGTAACAGGAACAGCTGTAGTTGTAGCTGTCAGTGTTGTAGTATCAGCTATGGTGGTGGTAAGAACAGGTGTAGTTGTAGCAGCCAATGTTGTAGTATCAGCTAGGGTGGTGGTAGGAACAGCTGTAGTTGTAGCAGCCAGTGTTGTAGTATCAGCTAGGGTGGTGGTAAGAACAGGTCTATTTGTAACCAGTGTTGTAGTATCAGCTATGGTGGTGGTAGGAACAGCTGTAGTTATAGCAGCCAATGTTGTAGTATCAGCTATGGTGGAGGTAATAACAGATGTAGTTGTAGCAGCCAATGTTGTAGTATCAGCTAGGGTGGTGGTAGGAACAGCTGTAGTTGTAGCAGCCAATGTTGTAGTATCAGCTATGGTGGTGGTAAGAACAGGTGTAATTGTAAAAGGCAATGTTGTAGTATCAGCTATGGTGGTGGTAGGACCAGCTGTATTTGTGGCAGCCAATGTTGTAGTAGCAGCTATGGTGGTTGTAGGAACAGGTGTAGTTGTAGCAGCCAATGATGTAGTATCAGCTATAGTGGTGGTAAGAACATGTGTAGTTGTAACAGCCAGTGTTGTAGTATCAACAAGGTTTGTGGTGAGAACCGCTGTAGTTGTAACAGGAACAGGTGTAGTTGTAGCTGTCAGTGTCGTAGTATCAGCTATGGTGGTGGTAAGAACAGGTGTAGTTGTAGCAGCCAATGTTGTAGTATCAGCTATGGTGGTGGTAGGAACAGCTGTAGTTGTAGCAGCCAATGTTGTAGTATCAGCTATGGTGGTGGTAATAACAGGTGTAGTTGTAGCAGCCAATGTTGTTGTATCAGCTAGGGTGGTGGTAGGAACAGCTGTAGTTGTAGCAGCCAATGTTGTAGTATCAGCTATGGTGGTGGTAAGAACAGGTGTAGTTGTAACAGCCAATGTTGTAGTATCAGCTATAGTGGTTGTAGGAACAGCTGTATTTGTAGCAGCCAATGTTGTAGTATCAGCTATGGTGGTGGTAGGAACAGGTGTAGTTTTAGCAGCCAATGATGTAGTATCAGCTATGGTGGTGGTAAGAACAGGTGTAGTTGTAACAGCCAGTGTTGTAGTATCAACAAGGGTGGTGGTAAGAACAGCTGTAGTTGTAACAGGAACAACTGTAGTTGTAGCTGTCAGTGTTGTAGTATCAGCTATGGTGGTGGTAAGAACAGGTGTAGTTGTAGCAGCCAATGTTGTAGTATCAGCTATGGTGGTGGTAGGAACAGCTGTATTTGTAGCAGCCAATGTTGTAGTATTAGCTATGGTGGTGGTAGGAACAGCTGTAGTTGCAGCAGCCAATGTTGTAGTGTCAGCTATGGTGGTGGTAAGAACAGGTGTAGTTGTAGCAGCCAATGTTGTAGTATCAGCTATGGTGGTGGTAAGAACAGGTGTAGTTGTAGCAGCCAATATTGTAGTATCAGCTATGGTGGTGGAAGGAACAGCTGTAGTTGTAGCAGCCAATGTTGTAGTATCAGCTATGGTGGTGGTAAGAACAGGTGTTGTTGTAACAGCAAGTGTTGTAACATCCAATGTTGTAGTATCAGCTATGGTTGTGGTAAGAACAGGTGTAGTTGTAGCAGCCAATGTTGTAGTATCAGCTATGGTGGTGGTAGGAACAGCTGTATTTGTAGCAGCCAATGTTGTAGTATTAGCTATGGTGGTGGTAGGAACAGCTATAGTTGCAGCAGCCAATGTTGTAGTGTCAGCTATGGTGGTGGTAAGAACAGGTGTAGTTGTAGCAGCCAATGTTGTAGTATCAGCTATGGTGGTGGTAAGAACAGGTGTAGTTGTAGCAGCCAATGTTGTAGTATCAGCTATGGTGGTGAAAGGAACAGCTGTAGTTGTAGCAGCCAATGTTGTAGTATCAGCTATGGTGGTGGTAAGAACAGGTGTTGTTGTAACAGCAAGTGTTGTAACATCCAATGTTGTAGTATCAGCTATGGTTGTGGTAAGAACAGGTGTAGTTGTAGCAGCCAATGTTGTAGTATCAGCTATGGTGGTGGTAGGAACAGCTGTATTTGTAGCAGCCAATGTTGTAGTATTAGCAATGGTGGTGGTAGGAACAGCTGTAGTTGCAGCAGCCAATGTTGTAGTATCAGCTAGGGTGGTGGTAAGAACAGGTGTAGTTGTAGCAGCCAATGTTGTAGTATCAGCTAGGGTGGTGGTAAGAACAGCTGTAGTTGTAGCAGCCAGTGTTGTAGTATCAGCTAGGGTGGTGGTAGGAACAGCTGTAGTTGTAACAGGAACAGCTGTAGTTGTAGCTGTCAGTGTTGTAGTATCAGCTATGGTGGTGGTAAGAACAGGTGTAGTTGTAGCTGCCAATGTTGTAGTATCAGCTATGGTGGTGGTAGGAACAGCTGTAGTTGTAGCATCCAATGTTGTAGTATCGGCTATGGTGGTGGTAAGAACAGGTGTAGTTGTAGCAGCCAATGTTGTAGTATCAGCTAGGGTGGTGGTAGGAACAGCTGTAGTTGTAGCAGCCAATGTTGTAGTATCAGCTATGGTGGTGGTATGAACAGGTGTAGTTGTAACAGCCAATGTTGTAGTATCAGCTAGGGTGGTGGTAAGAACAGGTGTAGTTGTAGCAGCCAATGTTGTAATATCAGCTATGGTGGTGGTAGGAACAGCTGTAGTTGTAGAAGCCAATGTTGTAGTATCAGCTAGGATGGTGGTAGGAACAGGTGTAGTTGTAGCAGCCAGTGTTGTAGTATCAACAAGGGTGGTGGTAAGAACAGGCGTATTTGTAGCAGCCAGTGTTGTAGTATCAGCTATGGTGGTGGTAAGAACAGGTGTATTTGTAACCAGTGTTGTAGTATCAGCTATGTTGGTGGTAGGAACTGCTGTAGTTGTAGCAGAAACAGCTGTAGTTGTAGCTGTCAGTGTTGTACTATCAGCTATGGTGGTGGTAAGAACAGGTGTAGTTGTAGCAGCCAATGTTGTAGTATCAGCTATGGTGGTGGTAGGAACAGGTGTAGTTGTAGCAGCCAATGTTGTAGTATCAGCTATTGTGGTGGTAAGAACAGGTGTAGTTGTAGAAGCCAATGTTGTAGTATCAGCTAGGGTGGTGGTAAGAACAGGTGTAGTTGTAGCAGCCAGTGTTGTAGTTTCAGCTAGTATGGTGGTAGGAACAGCTGTAGTTGTAACAGGAACAGCTGTAGTTTTAGCTGTCAGTGTTGTAGTATCAGCTATGGTGGTGGTAGGAACAGCTGTAGTTGTAGCAGCCAATGTTGTAGTATCAGCTATGGTGGTGGTAAGAACAGGTGTAGTTGTAGCAGCCAATGTTGTAGTATCAGCTATGGTGGTGGTAAGAACAGGTGTAGTTGTAGCAGCCAATGTTGTAGTATCAGCTATGGTGGTGGTAAGAACAGGTGGCGTTGTAACAGCAAGTGTTGTAACAGCCAATGTTGTAGTATCAGCTATGGTGGTGGAAGGAACAGCTGTAGTTGTAGCAGCCAATGTTGTAGTATCAGCTATGGTGGTGGTAAGAACAGGTGTAGTTGTAGCAGCCAATGTTGTAGTATCAGCTAGGGTGGTGGTAAGAACAGCTGTAGTTGTAGCAGCCAGTGTTGTAGTATCAGCTAGGGTGGTGGTAGGAACAGCTGTAGTTGTAACAGGAACAGCTGTAGTTGTAGCTGTCAGTGTTGTAGTATCAGCTATGGTGGTGGTAATAACAGGTGTAGTTGTAGCTGCCAATGTTGTAGTATCATCTATGGTGGTGGTAAGAACAGGTGTAGTTGTAACAGCCAATGTTGTAGTATTAGCTATAGTGGTGGTAGGAACAGCTGTAGTTGTAGCAGCCAGTGTTGTAGTATCAACAAGGGTGGTGGTAAGAACAAGTGTAGTTGTAGCAGCCAGTGTAGTATCAGCTAGGGTGGTGGTAGGAACAGCTGTAGTTGTAGAAGCCAGTGTTTTAGTATCAGGTAGGGTGGTGGTAAGAACAGGTGTATTTGTAACAGCCGGTGTTGTAGTGTCAGCTATGGTGGTGGTAGGAACAGCTGTAGTTGTAGCAGCCAATGTTGTAGTATCAGCTATGGTGGTGGTAGGAACAGCTGTAGTTGTAGAAGCCAGTGTTGTAGTATCAGCTAGGGTGGTGGTAGGAACAGCTGTAGTTGTAGCAGCCAATGTTGTAGTATCAGCTAGGGTGGTGGTAAGAACAGGTGTATTTGTAACCAGTGTTGTAGTATCAGCTATGGTGGTGGTAGGAACTGCTGTAGTTGTAGCAGCCAATGTTGTAGTATCAGCTATGATGGTGGTAAGAACAGGTGTAGTTGTAACAGCCAGTGTTGTAGTATCAGCTATGGTGGTGGTAAGTACAGGTGTAGTTGTAACAGCCAATGTTGTAGTATCAGCTAGGGTGGTGGTAAGAACAGGTGTAGTTGTAGCAGCCAGTGTAGTATCAGCTAGGGTGGTGGTAGGAACAGCTGTAGTTGTAGCAGCCAGTGTTGTAGTATCAGCTAGGGTGGTGGTAAGAAAAGGTGTACTTGTAATAGCCAGTGTTGTAGTATCAGCTATGGTGGTGGTAGGAACAGCTGTAGTTTTAGCAGCCAATGTTGTAGTATCAGCTATGGTGGTGGTAAGAACAGGTGTTGTAGTATCAGCTATGGTGGTGGTAAGAACAGGTGTAGTTGTAGCAGCCAATGTTGTAGTATCAGCTATGGTGGTGGTAAGAACAGGTGTAGTTGTAGCAGCCAAAGTTGTAGTATCAGCTATGGTGGTGGTAGGAACAGCTGTAGTTGTAACAGCCAGTGTTGTAGTATCAGCTAGGGTGGGGGTAAGAACAGGTGTAGTTGTAACAGCCAATGTTGTAGTATCAGCTAGGGTGGTGGTAGGAACAGGTGTAGTAGCAGCCAATGTTGTAGTATCAGCTAGGGTGGTGGTAGGAACAGGTGTAGTTGCAGCAGCCAATGTTGTAGTATCAGCTATGGTGGTGGTAGGAACAGCTGTAGTTGTAGCAGCCAATGTTGTAGTATCAGCTAGGATGGTGGTAGGAACAGGTGTAGTTGTAGCAGACAGTGTTGTAGTATCAACAAGGGTGGTGGTAAGAACAGGTGTAGTTGTAGCAGCCAGTGTAGTATCAGCTAGGGTGGTGGTAGGAACAGCTGTAGTTGTAGCAGCCAGTGTTGTAGTATCAGCTAGGGTGGTGGTAAGAACAGGTGTACTTGTAATAGCCAGTGTTGTAGTATCAGCTATGGTGGTGGTAGGAACAGCTGTAGTTGTAACAGCCAGTGTTGTAGTATCAGCTAGGGTGGTGGTAAGAACAGGTGCAGTTGTAACAGCCAATGTTGTAGTATCAGCTAGGGTGGTGGTAGGAACAGGTGTAGTTGCAGCAGCCAATGTTGTAGTATCAGCTATGGTGGTGGTAAGAACAGGTGTAGTTGTAACAGCCAGTGTTGTTACAGCCAATGTTGTAGTATCAGCTATGGTGGTGGTAAGAGCAGGTGTAGTTGTAGCAGCCAATGTTGTAGTATCAGCTAGGGTGGTGGTAAGAACAGGTGTAGTTGTAGCAGCCAATGTTGTAGTATCAGCTAGGGTGGTGGTAGGAACAGTTGTAGTTGTAACAGCCAGTGTTGTAACAGCCAATGTTGTAGTATCAGCTAGGGTGGTGGTAAGAACAGGTGTAGTTGTAACAGCCAATGTTGTAGTATCAGCTAGGGTGGTGGTAGGAACAGGTGTAGCTGTAGCAGCCAATGTTGTAGTATCAGCTAGGGTGGTGGTAGGAACAGCTGTAGTTGCAGCAGCCAATGTTGTAGTATCAGCTATGGTGGTGGTAAGAACAGGTGTAGTTGTAACAGCCATTGTTGTAGTATCAGCTAGAGATGTGGAAAGAACAGGTGTAGTTATAGCAGCCAATGTTGTAGTATCAGCTAGGGTGGTGGTAGGAACAGCTGTAGTTGTAGCAGCCAATGTTGTAGTATCAGCTATGGTGGTGGTAGGAACAGGTGTAGTTGTAGCAGCCAATGTTGTAGTATCAGCTATGGTGGTGGTAAGAGCAGGTGTAGTTGTAGCAGCCAATGTTGTAGTATCAGCTATGGTGGTGGTAAGAGCAGGTGTAGTTGTAGCAGCCAATGTTGTAGTATCAGCTAGGGTGGTGGTAAGAACAGGTGTAGTTGTAGCAGCCAATGTTGTAGTATCAGCTAGGGTGGTAGTAGGAACAGTTGTAGTTTTAACAGCCAGTGTTGTAACAGCTAATGTTGTAGTATCAGCTAGGGTGGTGGTAAGAACAGGTGTAGTTGTAACAGCCAATGTTGTAGTATCAGCTAGGGTGGTGGTAGGAACAGGTGTAGTTGTAGCAGCCAATGTTGTAGTATCAGCTAGGGTGGTGGTAGGAACACCTGTAGTTGCACTAGCCAATGTTGTAGTATCAGCTATGGTGGTGGTAAGAACAGGTGTAGTTGTAACAGCCAGTGTTGTTACAGCCAATGTTGTAGTTTCAGCTAGGGATGTGGTAAGAATAGGTGTAGTTGTAGCAGCCAATGTTGTAGTAACAGCTCTGGTGGTGGTAGGAACAGCTGTAGTTGTAACAGCCAGTGTTGTAGTATCAGCTATGGTGGTGGTAGGAACAGCTGTAGTTGTAACAGCCATTGTTGTAGTATCAGCTAGAGATGTGGTAAGAACAGGTGTAGTTGTAGCAGCCAATGTTGTAGTATCAGCTAGGGTGGTGGTAGGAACAGCTGTAGTTGTAGCAGCCAATGTTGTAGTATCAGCTATGGTGGTGGTAGGAACAGGTGTAGTTGTAGCAGCCAATGTTGTAGTATCAGCTATGGTGGTGGTAAGAACAGGTGTAGTTGTAGCAGCCAATGTTGTAGTTTCAACTATGGTGGTGGTAGGAACAGCTGTAGTTGTAGCAGCCAATGTTGTAGTATCAGCTATGGTGGTTTTAAGAACAGGTGTAGTTGTAACAGCCAGTGTTGTAACAGCCAATGTTGTAGTATCAGCTAGGGTGGTGGTAAGAGCAGGTGTAGTTGTAGCAGCCAATGTTGTAGTATCAGCTAGGGTGGTGGTAAGAACAGATGTAGTTGTAGCTGCCAGTGTTGTAGTATCAGCTAGGGTGGTGGTTGGAACAGCTGTAGTTGTAGCAGCCAATGTTGTAGTATCAGCTATGGTGGTGGTAAGAACAGGTGTAGTTGTAGCAGCCAATGTTGTAGTATCAGCTATGGTGGTGGTAAGAACAGATGTAGTTGTAGCAGCCAATGTTGTAGTATCAGCTCGGGTGGTGGTAAGAACAGGTGTAGTTGTAGCAGCCAATGTTGTAGTATCAGCTAGGGTGGTGGTAGGAACAGTTGTAGTTGTAACAGCCAGTGTTGTAACAGCCAATGTTGTAGTATCAGCTAGGGTGGTGGTAAGAACAGGTGTAGTTGTAACAGCCAATGTTGTAGTATCAGCTATGGTGGTGGTAGGAACAGGTGTAGTTGTAGCAGCCAATGTTGTAGTATCAGCTAGGGTGGTGGTAGGAACAGCTGTAGTTGCACTAGCCAATGTTGTAGTATCAGCTATGGTGGTGGTAAGAACAGGTGTAGTTGTAACAGCCAGTGTTGTTACAGACAATGTTGTAGTATCAGCTAGGGATGTGGTAAGAATAGGTGTAGTTGTAGCAGGCAATGTTGTAGTAACAGCTCTGGTGGTGGTAGGAACAGCTGTAGTTGTAACAGCCAATGTTGTAGTATCAGCTATGGTGGTGGTAAGAACAGGTGTAGTTGTAGCAGCCAATGTTGTAGTATCAGCTATGGTGGTGGTAGGAACAGCTGTAGTTGTAACAGCCATTGTTGTAGTATCAGCTAGAGATGTGGTAAGAACAGGTGTAGTTGTAGCAGCCAATGTTGTAGTATCAGCTAGGGTGGTGGTGGGAACAGCTGTAGTTGTAGCAGCCAATGTTGTAGTATCAGCTAGAGATGTGGTAAGAACAGGTGTAGTTGTAGCAGCCAATGTTGTAGTATCAGCTAGGGTGGTGGTGGGAACAGCTGTAGTTGTAGCAGCCAATGTTGTAGTATCAGCTATGGTGGTGGTAGGAACAGCTGTAGTTGTAGCAGCCAATGTTGTAGTATCAGCTATGGTGGTTTTAAGAACAGGTGTAGTTGTAACAGCCAGTGTTGTAGTATCAGCTAGGGTGGTGGTAAGAGCAGGTGTAGTTGTAGCAGCCAATGTTGTAGTATCAGCTAGGGTGGTTTTAAGAACAGGTGTAGTTGTAACAGCCAATGTTGTAGTATCAGCTAGGGTGGTGGTAAGAGCAGGTGTAGTTGTAGCAGCCAATGTTGTAGTATCAGCTAGGGTGGTGGTAAGAACAGGTGTAGTTGTAGCTGCCAGTGTTGTAGTATCAGCTAGGGTGGTGGTTGGAACAGCTGTAGTTGTAGCAGCCAATGCTGTAGTATCAGCTATGGTGGTGGTAAGAACAGGTGTAGTTGTAGCACCCAATGTTGTAGTATCAGCTATGGTGGTGGTAAGAACAGATGTAGTTGTAGCAGCCAATGTTGTAGTATCAGCTAGGGTGGTGGTAAGAACAGGTGTAGTTGTAGCAGCCAATGTTGTAGTATCAGCTAGGGTGGTGGTAGGAACAGTTGTAGTTGTAACAGCCAGTGTTGTAACAGCCAATGTTGTAGTATCAGCTAGGGTGGTGGTTAGAACAGGTGTAGTTGTAACAGCCAATGTTGTAGTATCAGCTAGGGTGGTGGTAGGAACAGGTGTAGTTGTAGCAGCCAATGTTGTAGTATCAGCTATGGTGGTGGTAAGAACAGGTGTAGTTGTAACAGCCAGTGTTGTTACAGCCAATGTTGTAGTGTCAGCTAGGGATGTGGTAAGAATAGGTGTAGTTGTAGCAGCCAATGTTGTAGTAACAGCTCTGGTGGTGGTAGGAACAGCTGTAGTTGTAACAGCCAGTGTTGTAGTATCAGCTATGGTGGTGGTAGGAACAGCTGTAGTTGTAACAGCCATTGTTGTAGTATCAGCTAGAGATGTGGTAAGAACAGGTGTAGTTGTAGCAGCCAATGTTGTAGTATCAGCTAGGGTGGTGGTAGGAACAGCTGTAGTTGTAGCAGCCAATGTTGTAGTATCAGCTATGGTGGTGGTAGGAACAGGTGTAGTTGTAGCAGCCAATGTTGTAGTTTCAACTATGGTGGTGGTAGGAACAGCTGTAGTTGTAGCAGCCAATGTTGTAGTATCAGCTATGGTGGTGGTAAGAACAGGTGTAGTTGTAGCAGCCAATGTTGTAGTTTCAACTATGGTGGTGGTAGGAAAAGCTGTAGTTGTAGCAGCCAATGTTGTAGTATCAGCTATGGTGGTGGTAAGAACAGGTGTAGTTGTCGCAGCCAATGTTGTAGTATCAGCTAGGGTGGTGGTAGGAACAGTTGTAGTTGTAACAGCCAGTGTTGTAACAGCCAATTTTGTAGTATCAGCTAGGGTGGTGATAAGAACAGGTGTAGTTGTAACAGCCAATGTTGTAGTATCAGCTAGGGTGGTGGTAGGAACAGGTGTATTTGTAGCAGCCAATGTTGTAGTATCAGCTAGGGTGGTGGTAGGAACAGCTGTAGTTGCACTAGCCAATGTTGTAGTATCAGCTAGGGATGTGGTAAGAATAGGTGTAGTTGTAGCAGCCAATGTTGTAGTAACAGCTCTGGTGGTGGTAGGAACAGCTGTAGTTGTAACAGCCAGTGTTGTAGTATCAGATATGGTGGTGGTAGGAACAGCTGTAGTTGTAACAGCCATTGTTGTAGTATCAGCTAGAGATGTGGGAAGAACAGATGTAGTTGTAGCAGCCAATATTGTAGTATCAGCTAGGGTGTTGGTAGGAACAGCTGTAGTTGTAGCAGCCAATGTTGTAGTATCAGCTATGGTGGTGGTAGGAACAGGTGTAGTTCTAGCAGCCAATGTTGTAGTATCAGCTATGGTGGTGGTAAGAACAGGTGTAGTTGTAGCAGCCAATGTTGTAGTTTCAACTATGGTGGTGGTAGGAACAGCTGTAGTTGTAGCAGCCAATGTTGTAGTATCAGCTATGGTGGTTTTAAGAACAGGTGTAGTTGTAACAGCCAGTGTTGTAACAGCCAATGTTGTAGTATCAGCTAGGGTGGTGGTAAGAGCAGGTGTAGTTGTAGCAGCCAATGTTGTAGTATCAACTAGGGTGGTGGTAAGAACAGGTGTAGTTGTAGCTGCCAGTGTTGTAGTATCAGCTAGGGTGGTGGTTGGAACAGCTGTAGTTGTAGCAGCCAATGTTGTAGTATCAGCTAGGGTGGTGGTAAGAACAGGTGTAGTTGTAACAGCCAATGTTGTAGTATCAGCTAGGGTGGTGGTAGGAACAGGTGTATTTGTAGCAGCCAATGTTGTAGTATCAGCTAGGGTGGTGGTAGGAACAGCTGTAGTTGCAGCAGCCAATGTTGTAGTATCAGCTATGGTGGTGGTAAGAACAGGTGTAGTTGTAACAGCCATTGTTGTTACAGCCAATGTTGTAGTGTCAGCTAGGGATGTGGTAAGAATAGGTGTAGTTGTAGCAGCCAATGTTGTAGTATCAGCTATGGTGGTGGTAGGAACAGTTGTAGTTGTAACAGCCAGTGTTGTAACAGCCAATGTTGTAGTATCAGCTAGGGTGGTGGTAAGAACAGGTGTAGTTGTAACAGCCAATGTTGTAGTATCAGCTAGGGTGGTGGTAGGAACAGCTGTAGTTGCAGCAGCCAATGTTGTAGTATCAGCTCTGGTGGTGGTAGGAACAGCTGTAGTTGTAACAGCTAGTGTTGTAGTATCAGCTATGGTGGTGGTAGGAACAGCTGTAGTTGTAACAGCCATTGTTGTAGTATCAGCTAGAGATGTGGTAAGAACAGGTGTAGTTGTAGTAGCCAATGTTGTAGTATCAGCTAGGGTGGTGGTAGGAACAGCTGTAGTTGTAGCAGCCAATGTTGTAGTATCAGCTATGGTGGTGGAAGGAACAGGTGTAGTTGTAGCAGCCAATGTTGTAGTATCAGCTATGGTGGTGGTAAGAACAGGTGTAGTTGTAGTAGCCAATGTTGAAGTATCAGCTAGGGTGGTGGTAGGAACAGCTGTAGTTGTAGCAGCCAATGTTGTAGTATAAGCTATGGTGGTGGTAGGAACAGGTGTAGTTGTAGCAGCCAATGTTGTAGTATCAGCTATGGTGGTGGTAAGAACAGGTGTAGTTGTAGCAGCCAATGTTGTAGTTTCAACTATGGTGGTGGTAGGAACAGCTGTAGTTGTAGCAGCCAATGTTGTAGTATCAGCTATGGTGGTGGTAAGAACAGGTGTAGTTGTAGCAGCTAATGTTGTAGTATCAGCTATGGTGGTGGTAGGAACAGCTGTAGTTGTAGCAGCCAATGTTGTAGTATCAGCTATGGTGGTGGTAAGAACAGGTGTAGTTGTAGCAGCCAATGTTGTAGTATCAGCTATGGTGGTGGTAAGAACAGGTGTAGTTGTAGCAGCCAATGTTGTAGTATCAGCTAGGGTGGTGGTAAGAACAGGTGTAGTTGTAGCAGCCAGTGTTGTAGTATCAGCTATGGTGGTGGTAGGAACAGTTGTAGTTGTAACAGCCAGTGTTGTAACAGCCAATGTTGTAGTATCAGCTAGGGTGGTGGTAAGAACAGGTGTAGTTGTAACAGCCAATGTTGTAGTTTCAGCTAGGGTGGTGGTAGGAACAGCTGTAGTTGCAGCAGCCAATGTTGTAGTATCAGCTCTGGTGGTGGTAGGAACAGCTGTAGTTGTAACAGCCAGTGTTGTAGTATCAGCTATGGTGGTGGTAGGAACAGCTGTAGTTGTAACAGCCATTGTTGTAGTATCAGCTAGAGATGTGGTAAGAACAGGTGTAGTTGTAGTAGCCAATGTTGTAGTATCAGCTAGGGTGGTGGTAGGAACAGGTGTAGTTGTAGCAGCCAATGTTGTAGTATCAGCTATGGTGGTGGTAAGAACAGGTGTAGTTGTAGTAGCCAATGTTGAAGTATCAGCTTGGGTGGTGGTAGGAACAGCTGTAGTTGAAGCAGCCAATGTTGTAGTATCAGCTATGGTGGTGGTAGGAACAGGTGTAGTTGTAGCAGCCAATGTTGTAGTATCAGCTATGGTGGTGGTAAGAACAGGTGTAGTTGTAGCAGCCAATGTTGTAGTTTCAACTATGGTGGTGGTAGGAACAGTTGTAGCAGCCAATGTTGTAGTATCAGCTATGGTGGTGGTAAGAACAGGTGTAGTTGTAGCAGCTAATGTTGTAGTATCAGCTATGGTGGTGGTAGGAACAGCTGTAGTTGTAGCAGCCAATGTTGTAGTATCAGCTATGGTGGTGGTAAGAACAGGTGTAGTTGTAGCAGCCAATGTTGTAGTATCAGCTATAGTGGTGGTAAGAACAGGTGTAGTTGTAACAGCCAGTGTTGTAACAGCCAATGTTGTAGTATCAGCTAGGGTGGTGGTAAGAACAGGTGTAGTTGTAACAGCCAATGTTGTAGTATCAGCTAGGGTGGTGGTAGGAACAGTTGTAGTTGTAGCAGCCAATGTTGTAGTATCAGCTATGGTGGTGGTAAGAACAGGTGTAGTTGTAGAAGCCAATGTTGTAGTATCAGCTAGGGTGGTGATAAGAACAGGTGTTGTTGTAGCAGCCAGTGTTGTAGTATCAGCTAGAGTGGTGGTAGGAACAGCTGTAGTTGTAACAGGAACAGCTGTAGTTGTAGCTGTCAGTGTTGTAGTATCTGCTATGGTGGTGGTAAGAACAGGTGTAGTTGTAGCTGCCAATGTTGTAGTATCTGCTATGGTGGTGGTAAGAACAGCTGTAGTTGTAGCAGCCAATGTTGTAGTATCAGCTATGGTGGTGGTAGGAACAGGTGTAGTTGTAGCAGCCAATGTTGTAGTATCAGCTATAGTGGTGGTAAGAACAGGTGTAGTTGTAGCAGCCAATGTTGTAGTATCAGCTATGGTGGTGGTAAGAACAGGTGTAGTTGTAACAGCCAGTGTTGTAACAGCCAATGTTGTAGTATCAGCTAGGGGGGTGGTAAGAACAGGTGTACTTGTAGCAGCCAATGTTGTAGTATCAGCTAGGGTGGTGGTAAGAACAGGTGTAGTTGTAGCAGGCAGTGTTGTAGTATCAGCTAGGGTGGTGGTAAGAACAGGTGTAGTTGTAGCAGCCAATGTTGTAGTATCAGGTATGGTGGTGGTAGGAACAGCTGTAGTTGTAGCAGCCAATGTTGTAGTATCAGATATGGTGGTGGTAAGAACAGGTGTAGTTGTAGCAGCCAATGTTGTAGTATCAGCTAGGGATGTGGTAAGAACAGGTGTAGTTGTAGCAGCCAATGTTGTAGTATCAGCTAGGGTGGTGGTAGGAACAGCTGTAGTTGTAGCAGCCAATGTTGTAGTATCAGCTATGGTGGTGGTAGGAACAGCTGTAGTTGTAGCAGCCAATGTTGTAGTATCAGCTAGGGTGGTGGTAAGAACAGGTGTAGTGGTAGCAGCCAATGTTGTAGTATCAGCTATGGTGGTGGTAGGAACAGGTGTAGTTGTAGCAGCCAATGTTGTAGTATCAGCTATGGTGGTGGTAGGAACAGCAATAGTTGTAGCAGCCAATGTTGTAGTATCAGCTGTGGTGGTGGTAAGAACAGGTGTAGTTGTAACAGCCAGTGTTGTTACAGCCAATGTTGTAGTATCAGCTAGGGATGTGGTAAGAACAGGTGGAGTTGTAGCAGCTAATGTTGTAGTATCAGCTATGGTGGTGGTAGGAACAGCTGTAGTTGTAACAGCCAGTGTTGTAGTGTCAGCTATGGTGGTGGTAGGAACAGCTGTAGTTGTAACAGCCAATGTTGTAGTATCAGCTAGGGATGTGGTAAGAACAGGTGTAGTTGTAGCAGCCAATGTTGTAGTATCAGCTAGAGTGGTGGTAGGAACAGCTGTAGTTGTAGCAGCCAATGTTGTAGTATCAGCTATGGTGGTGGTAAGAACAGGTGTAGTTGTAGAAGCCAATGTTGTAGTATCAGCTAGGGTGGTGATAAGAACAGGTGTTGTTGTAGCAGCCAGTGTTGTAACAGCCAATGTTGTAGTAACAGCTAGGGTGGTGGTAAGAACAGGTGTAGTTGTAACAGCCAATGTTGTAGTATCAGCTAGGGTGGTGGTAGGAACAGCTGTAGTTGTAGCAGCCAATGTTGTAGTATCAGCTATGGTGGTGGTAAGAACAGGTGTAGTTGTAGAAGCCAATGTTGTAGTATCAGCTAGGGTGGTGATAAGAACAGGTGTTGTTGTAGCAGCCAGTGTTGTAGTATCAGCTAGAGTGGTGGTAGGAACAGCTGTAGTTGTAACAGGAACAGCTGTAGTTGTAGCTGTCAGTGTTGTAGTATCTGCTATGGTGGTGGTAAGAACAGGTGTAGTTGTAGCAGCCAATGTTGTAGTATCTGCTATGGTGGTGGTAGGAACAGCTGTAGTTGTAGCAGCCAATGTTGTAGTATCAGCTATGGTGGTGGTAGGAACAGGTGTAGTTGTAGCAGCCAATGTTGTAGTATCGGCTATAGTGGTGGTAAGAACAGGTGTAGTTGTAGCAGCCAATGTTGTAGTATCAGCTATGGTGGTGGTAAGAACAGGTGTAGTTGTAACAGCCAGTGTTGTAACAGCCAATGTTGTAGTATCAGCTAGGGGGGTGGTAAGAACAGGTGTACTTGTAGCAGCCAATGTTGTAGTATCAGCTAGGGTGGTGGTAAGAACAGGTGTAGTTATAGCAGGCAGTGTTGTAGTATCAGCTAGGGTGGTGGTAAGAACAGGTGTAGTTGTAGCAGCCAATGTTGTAGTATCAGCTATGGTGGTGGTAGGAACAGCTGTAGTTGTAGCAGCCAATGTTGTAGTATCAGCAATGGTGGTGGTAAGAACAGGTGTAGTTGTAGCAGCCAATGTTGTAGTATCAGCTAGGGATGTGGTAAGAACAGGTGTAGTTGTAGCAGCCAATGTTGTAGTATCAGCTAGGGTGGTGGTAGGAACAGCTGTAGTTGTAGCAGCCAATGTTGTAGTATCAGCTATGGTGGTGGTAGGAACAGCTGTAGTTGTAGAAGCCAATGTTGTAGTATCAGCTAGGGTGGTGGTAAGAACAGGTGTAGTTGTAGCAGCCAATGTTGTAGTATCAGCTATGGTGGTGGTAGGAACAGGTGTAGTTGTAGCAGCCAATGTTGTAGTATCAGCTATGGTGGTGGTAGGAACAGCAATAGTTGTAGCAGGCAATGTTGTAGTATCAGCTATGGTGGTGGTAAGAACAGGTGTAGTTGTAACAGCCAGTGTTGTTACAGCCAATGTTGTAGTATCAGCTAGGGATGTGGTAAGACCAGGTGGAGTTGTAGCAGCTAATGTTGTAGTATCAGCTATGGTGGTGGTAGGAACAGCTGTAGTTGTAACAGCCAGTGTGGTAGTGTCAGCTATAGTGGTGGTAGGAACAGCTGTAGTTGTAACAGCCAATGTTGTAGTATCAGCTGGGGATGTGGTAAGAACAGGTGTAGTTGTAGCAGCCAATGTTGTAGTATCAGCTAGAGTGGTGGTAGGAACAGCTGTAGTTGTAGCAGCCAATGTTGTAGTATCAGCTACGGTGGTGGTAGGAACAGTTGTAGTTGTAGCAGCCAATGTTGTAGTATCAGCTAGGGTGGTGGTAGGAACAGGTGTAGTTGTAACAGCCAGTGTTGTAACAGCCAATGTTGTAGTATCAGCTAATGTGGTGGTAAGAACAGGTGTAGTTGTAACAACCAATGTTGTAGTATCAGCTAGGGTGGTGGTAGGAACAGTTGTAGTTGTAGCAGCCAATGTTGTAGTATCAGCTATGGTGGTATTAAGAACAGCTGTAGTTGTAACAGGAAAAGCTGTAGTTGTAGCTGTCAGTGTTGTAGTATCAGCTATGGTGGTGGTAAGAACAGGTGTAGTTGTAGCTGCCAATGTTGTAGTATCAGCTATGGTGGTGGTAGGAACAGCTGTAGTTGTAGCAGCCAATGTTGTCATATCAGCTATGGTGGTGGTAAGAACAGGTGTAGTTGTAGCAGCCAATGTTGTAGTATCAGCTATGGTGGTGGTAGGAACAGCTGTAGTTGTAGCAGCCAATGTTGTAGTATCAGCTATGGTGGTGGTAAGAACAGGTGTAGTTGTAGCAGCCAATGTTGTAGTATCAGCTATGGTGGTGGTAAGAACAGGTGTAGTTGTAGCAGCCAATGTTGTAGTATCAGCTAGGGTGGTGGTAGGAACAGTTGTAGTTGTAACAGCCAGTGTTGTAACAGCCAATGTTGTAGTATCAGCTAGGGTGGTGGTAAGAACAGGTGTAGTTGTAACAGCCAATGTTGTAGTATCAGCTAGGGTGGTGGTAGGAACAGCTGTAGTTGCACTAGCCAATGTTGTAGTATCAGCTATGGTGGTGGTAAGAGCAGGTGTAGTTGTAACAGCCAGTGTTGTTACAGCCAATGTTGTAGTATCAGCTAGGGATGTGGTAAGAATAGGTGTAGTTGTAGCAGCCAATGTTGTAGTAACAGCTCTGGTGGTGGTAGGAACAGTTGTAGTTGTAACAGCCAGTGTTGTAGTATCAGCTATGGTGGTGGTAGGAACAGCTGTAGTTGTAACAGCCATTGTTGTAGTATCAGCTAGAGATGTGGTAAGAACAGGTGTAGTTATAGCAGCCAATGTTGTAGTATCAGCTAGGGTGGTGGTAGGAACAGCTGTAGTTGTAGCAGCCAATGTTGTAGTATCAGCTATGGTGGTGGTAGGAACAGGTGTAGTTGTAGCAGCCAATGTTGTAGTTTCAACTATGGTGGTGGTAGGAACAGCTGTAGTTGTAGCAGCCAATGTTGTAGTATCAGCTATGGTGGTGGTAAGAACAGGTGTAGTTGTAGCAGCCAATGTTGTAGTTTCAACTATGGTGGTGGTAGGAAAAGCTGTAGTTGTAGCAGCCAATGTTGTAGTATCAGCTATGGTGGTGGTAAGAACAGGTGTAGTTGTCGCAGCCAATGTTGTAGTATCAGCTAGGGTGGTGGTAAGAACAGGTGTAGTTGTAGCAGCCAATGTTGTAGTATCAGCTAGGGTGGTGGTAGGAACAGTTGTAGTTGTAGCAGCCAATGTTGTAGTATCAGCTATGGTGGTTTTAAGAACAGGTGTAGTTGTAACAGCCAGTGTTGTAGTATCAGCTATGGTGGTGGTAAGAACAGGTGTAGTTGTAGCAGCCAATGTTGTAGTTTCAACTATGGTGGTGGTAGGAAAAGCTGTAGTTGTAGCAGCCAATGTTGTAGTATCAGCTATGGTGGTGGTAAGAACAGGTGTAGTTGTCGCAGCCAATGTTGTAGTATCAGCTAGGGTGGTGGTAAGAACAGGTGTAGTTGTAGCAGCCAATGTTGTAGTATCAGCTAGGGTGGTGGTAAGAACAGGTGTAGTTGTAGCAGCCAATGTTGTAGTATCAGCTAGGGTGGTGGTAGGAACAGCTGTAGTTGTAGCCGCCAATGTTGTAGTATCAGCTATGGTGGTTTTAAGAACAGGTGTAGTTGTAACAGCCAGTGTTGTAACAGCCAATGTTGTAGTATCAGCTAGGGTGGTGGTAAGAGCAGGTGTAGTTGTAGCAGCCAATGTTGTACTATCAGCTAGGGTGGTGGTAAGAACAGGTGTAGTTGTAGCTGCCAGTGTTGTAGTATCAGCTAGGGTGGTGGTTGGAACAGCTGTAGTTGTAGCAGCCAATGTTGTAGTATCAGCTATGGTGGTGGTAAGAACAGGTGTAGTTGTAGTAGCCAATGTTGTAGTATCAGCTATGGTGGTGGTAAGAACAGATGTAGTTGTAGCAGCCAATGTTGTAGTATCAACTAGGGTGGTGGTAAGAACAGGTGTAGTTGTAGCAGCCAATGTTGTAGTATCAGCTAGGGTGGTGGTAGGAACAGTTGTAGTTGTAACAGCCAGTGTTGTAACAGCCAATGTTGTAGTATCAGCTAGGGATGTGGTAAGAACAGGTGGAGTTGTAGCAGCCAATGTTGTAGTATCAGCTATGGTGGTGGTAGGAACAGCTGTAGTTGTAACAGCCAGTGTTGTAGTGTCAGCTATGGTGGTGGTAGGAACAGCTGTAGTTGTAACAGCCAATGTTGTAGTATCAGCTAGGGATGTGGTAAGAACAGGTGTAGTTGTAGCAGCCAATGTTGTAGTATCAGCTAGAGTGGTGGTAGGAACAGCTGTAGTTGTAGCAGCCAATGTTGTAGTGTCAGCTATGGTGGTGGTAGGAACAGGTGTAGTTGTAGCAGCCAATGTTGTAGTATCAGCTAGGGTGGTGGTAGGAACAGGTGTAGTTGTAACAGCCAGTGTTGTAACAGCCAATGTTGTAGTATCAGCTAGGGTGGTGGTAAGAACAGGTGTAGTTGTAACAGCCAATGTTGTAGTATCAGCTAGGGTGGTGGTAGGAACAGCTGTAGTTGTAGCAGCCAATGTTGTAGTATCAGCTATGGTGGTATTAGGAACAGCTGTAGTTGTAACAGGAACAGCTGTAGTTGTAGCTGTCAGTGTTGTAGTATCAGCTATGGTGGTGGTAAGAACAGGTGTAGTTGTAGCTTCCAATGTTGTAGTATCAGCTATGGTGGTGGTAGGAACAGCTATAGTTGTAGCAGCCAATGTTGTCATATCAGCTATGGTGGTGGTAAGAACAGGTGTAGTTGTAGCAGCCAATGTTGTAGTATCAGCTATGGTGGTGGTAAGAACAGGTGTAGTTGTAGCAGCCAATGTTGTAGTATCAGCTATGGTGCTGGTAAGAACAGGTGTAGTTGTAGCAGCCAATGTTGTAGTATCAGCTAGGGTGGTGGTAGGAACAGTTGTAGTTGTAACAGCCAGTGTTGTAACAGCCAATGTTGTAGTATCAGCTAGGGTGGTGGTAGGAACAGGTGTAGTTGTAGCAGCCAATGTTGTAATATCAGCTAGGGTGGTGGTAGGAACAGCTGTAGTTGCAGCAGCCAATGTTGTAGTATCAGCTATGGTGGTGGTAAGAACAGGTGTAGTTGTAACAGCCAGTGTTGTTACAGCCAATGTTGTAGTATCAGCAAGGGATGTGGTAAGAATAGGTGTAGTTGTAGCAGCCAATGTTGTAGTAACAGTTCTGGTGGTGGTAGGAACAGCTGTAGTTGTAACAGCCACTGTTGTAGTATCAGCTAGGGATGTGGTAAGAACAGGTGTAGTTGTAGCAGCCAATGTTGTAGTATCAGCTAGAGTGGTGGTAGGAACAGCTGTAGTTGTAGCAGCCAATGTTGTAGTGTCAGCTATGGTGGTGGTAGGAACAGGTGTAGTTGTAGCAGCCAATGTTGTAGTATCAGCTAGGGTGGTGGTAGGAACAGGTGTAGTTGTAACAGCCAGTGTTGTAACAGCCAATGTTGTAGTATCAGCTAGGGTGGTGGTAAGAACAGGTGTAGTTGTAACAGCCAATGTTGTAGTATCAGCTAGGGTGGTGGTAGGAACAGCTGTAGTTGTAGCAGCCAATGTTGTAGTATCAGCTATGGTGGTATTAGGAACAGCTGTAGTTGTAACAGGAACAGCTGTAGTTGTAGCTGTCAGTGTTGTAGTATCAGCTATGGTGGTGGTAAGAACAGGTGTAGTTGTAGCTTCCAATGTTGTAGTATCAGCTATGGTGGTGGTAGGAACAGCTATAGTTGTAGCAGCCAATGTTGTCATATCAGCTATGGTGGTGGTAAGAACAGGTGTAGTTGTAGCAGCCAATGTTGTAGTATCAGCTATGGTGGTGGTAAGAACAGGTGTAGTTGTAGCAGCCAATGTTGTAGTATCAGCTATGGTGGTGGTAAGAACAGGTGTAGTTGTAGCAGCCAATGTTGTAGTATCAGCTAGGGTGGTGGTAGGAACAGTTGTAGTTGTAACAGCCAGTGTTGTAACAGCCAATGTTGTAGTATCAGCTAGGGTGGTGGTAGGAACAGGTGTAGTTGTAGCAGCCAATGTTGTAATATCAGCTAGGGTGGTGGTAGGAACAGCTGTAGTTGCAGCAGCCAATGTTGTAGTATCAGCTATGGTGGTGGTAAGAACAGGTGTAGTTGTAACAGCCAGTGTTGTTACAGCCAATGTTGTAGTATCAGCAAGGGATGTGGTAAGAATAGGTGTAGTTGTAGCAGCCAATGTTGTAGTAACAGTTCTGGTGGTGGTAGGAACAGCTGTAGTTGTAACAGCCAGTGTTGTAGTATCAGCTATGGTGGTGGTAGGAACAGCTGTAGTTGTAACAGCCATTGTTGTAGTATCAGCTAGGGTGGTGGTAGGAACAGGTGTAGTTGTAGCAGCCGATGTTGTAGTATCAGCTAGGGTGGTGGTAGGAACAGTTGTAGTTGTAACAGCCAGTGTTGTAACAGCCAATGTTGTAGTATCAGCTTGGGTGGTGGTAAGAACAGGTGTAGTTGTAACAGCCAATGTTGTGGTATCAGCTAGGGTGGTGGTAGTAACAGGTGTAGTTGTAGCAGCCAATGTTGTAGTATCAGCTATGGTGGTGGTAGGAACAGCTGTAGTTGTAGCCGCCAATGTTGTAGTATCAGCTAGAGATGTGGTAAGAACAGGTGTAATTGTAGCAGCCAATGTTGTAGTATCAGCTAGGGTGGTGGTAGGAACAGCTGTAGTTGTAGCAGCCAATGTTGTAGTATCAGCTATGGTGGTGGTAGGAACAGGTGTAGTTGTAGCAGCCAATGTTGTAGTATCAGTTATGGTGGTGGTAAGAACAGGTGTAGTTGTAGCAGCCAATGTTGTAGTTTCAACTATGGTGGTGGTAGGAACAGCTGTAGTTGTAGCAGCCAATGTTGTAGTATCAGCTATGGTGGTTTTAAGAACAGGTGTAGTTGTAACAGCCAGTGTAGTAACAGCCAATGTTGTAGTATCAGCTAGGGTGGTGGTAAGAGCAGGTGTAGTTGTAGCAGCCAATGTTGTAGTATCAGCTAGGGTGGTGGTAAGAACAGGTGTAGTTGTAGCTGCCAGTGTTGTAGTATCAGCTAGGGTGGTGGTTGGAACAGCTGTAGTTGTAGCAGCCAATGTTGTAGTATCAGCTATGGTGGTGGTAAGAACAGGTGTAGTTGTAGCAGCCAATGTTGTAGTATCAGCTATGGTGGTGGTAAGAACAGATGTAGTTGTAGCAGCCAATGTTGTAGTATCAGCTAGGGTGGTGGTAAGAACAGGTGTAGTTGTAGCAGCCAATGTTGTAGTATCAGCTAGGGTGGTGGTAGGAACAGTTGTAGTTGTAACAGCCAGTGTTGTAACAGCCAATGTTGTAGTATCAGCTAGGGTGGTGGTAAGAACAGGTGTAGTTGTAACAGCCAATGTTGTAGTATCAGCTAGGGTGGTGGTAGGAACAGGTGTAGTTGTAGCAGCCAATGTTGTAGTATCAGCTAGGGTGGTGGTAGGAACACCTATAGTTGCACTAGCCAATGTTGTAGTATCAGCTATGGTGGTGGTAAGAACAGGTGTAGTTGTAACAGCCAGTGTTGTTACAGCCAATGTTGTAGTATCAGCTAGGGATGTGGTAAGAACAGGTGTAGTTGTAGCAGCCAATGTTGTAGTATCAGCTAGGGTGGTGGTAAGAACAGGTGTAGTTGTAGCAGCCAATGTTGTAGTATCAGCTAGCGTGGTGGTAGGAACAGTTGTAGTTGTAACAGCCAGTGTTGTAACAGCCAATGTTGTAGTATCAGCTAGGGTGGTGGTAAGAACAGGTGTAGTTGTAACAGCCAATGTTGTAGTATCAGCTAGGGTGGTGGTAGGAACAGGTGTAGTTGTAGCAGCCAATGTTGTAGTATCAGCTAGGGTGGTGGTAGGAACAGCTGTAGTTGCACTAGCCAATGTTGTAGTATCAGCTATGGTGGTGGTAAGAACAGGTGTAGTTGTAACAGCCAGTGTTGTTAAAGCCAATGTTGTAGTATCAGCTAGGGATGTGGTAAGAATAGGTGTAGTTGTAGCAGCCAATGTTGTAGTAACAGCTCTGGTGCTGGTAGGAACAGCTGTAGTTGTAACAGCCAGTGTTGTAGTATCAGCTATGGTGGTGGTAGGAACAGCTGTAGTTGTAACAGCCATTGTTGTAGTATCAGCTAGAGATGTGGTAAGAACAGGTGTAGTTGTAGCAGCCAATATTGTAGTATCAGCTAGGGTGGTGGTAGGAACAGCTGTAATTGTAGCAGCCAATGTTGTAGTATCAGATATGGTGGTGGTAGGAACAGGTGTAGTTGTAGCAGCCAATGTTGTAGTATCAGCTATGGTGGTGGTAAGAACAGGTGTAGTTGTAGCAGCCAATGTTGTAGTTTCAACTATGGTGGTGGTAGGAACAGCTGTAGTTGTAGCAGCCAATGTTGTAGTATCAGCTATGGTGGTTTTAAGAACAGGTGTAGTTGTAACAGCCAGTGTTGTAACAGCCAATGTTGTAGTATCAGCTAGGGTGGTGGTAAGAGCAGGTGTAGTTATAGCAGCCAATGTTGTAGTATCAAATAGGGTGGTGGTAAGAACAGGTGTAGTTGTAGCTGCCAGTGTTGTAGTATCAGCTAGGGTGGTGGTTGGAACAGCTGTAGTTGTAGCAGCCAATGTTGTAGTATTAGCTATGGTGGTGGTAAGAACAGGTGTAGCTGTAGCAGCCAATGTTGTAGTATCAGCTATGGTGGTGGTAAGAACAGGTGTAGTTGTAGCAGCCAATGTTGTAGTATCAGCTAGGGTGGTGGTAAGAACAGGGGTAGTTGTAGCAGCCAATGTTGTAGTATCAGCTAGGGTGGTGGTAGGAACAGTTGTAGTTGTAACAGCCAGTGTTGTAACAGCCAATGTTGTAGTGTCAGCTAGGGATGTGGTAAGAATAGGTGTAGTTGTAGCAGCCAATGTTGTAGTAACAGCTCTGGTGGTGGTAGGAACAGCTGTAGTTGTAACAGCCAGTGTTGTAGTATCAGCTATGGTGGTGGTAGGAACAGCTGTAGTTGTAACAGCCATTGTTGTAGTATCAGCTAGAGATGTGGTAAGAACAGGTGTAGTTGTAGCAGCCAATGTTGTAGTATCAGCTAGGGTGGTGGTAGGAAAAGCTGTAGTTGTAGCAGCCAATGTTGTAGTATCAGCTATGGTGGTTTTAAGAACAGGTGTAGTTGTAACAGCCAATGTTGTAGTATCAGCTAGGGTGGTGGTAAGAGCAGGTGTATTTGTAGCAGCCAATGTTGTAGTATCAGCTAGGGTGGTGGTAAGAACAGGTGTAGTTGTAGATGCCAGTGTTGTAGTATCAGCTAGGGTGGTGGTTGGAACAGCTGTAGTTGTAGCAGCCAATGTTGTAGTATCAGCTATGGTGGTGGTAAGAACAGGTGTAGTTGTAGCAGCCAATGTTGTAGTATCAGCTATGGTGGTGGTAAGAACAGGTGTAGTTGTAGCAGCCAATGTTGTAGTATCAGCTAGGGTGGTGGTAAGAACAGGTGTAGTTGTAGCAGCCAGTGTTGTAGTATCAGCTAGGGTGGTGGTAGGAACAGTTGTAGTTGTAACAGCCAGTGTTGTAACAGCCAATGTTGTAGTATCAGCTATGGTGGTGGTAAGAACAGGTGTAGTTGTAGCAGCCCATGTTGTAGTTTCAACTATGGTGGTGGTAGGAACAGCTGTAGTTGTAGCAGCCAATGTTGTAGTATCAGCTATGGTGGTGGTATGAACAGGTGTAGTTGTAGCAGCCAATGTTGTAGTATCGGCTATAGTGGTGGTAAGAACAGGTGTAGTTGTAGCAGCCAATGTTGTAGTATCAGCTATGGCGGTGGTAAGAACAGGTGTAGTTGTAACAGCCAGTGTTGTAACAGCCAATGTTGTAGTATCAGCTAGGGTGGTGGTAAGAATAGGTGTAGTTGTAGCAGCCAATGTTGTAGTATCAGCTAGGGTGGTGGTAAGAACAGGTGTAGTTATAGCAGCCAATGTTGTAGTTTCAGCTAGGGTGGTGGTAAGAACAGATGTAGTTGTAGCAGGCAGTGTTGTAGTATCAGCTTGGGTGGTGGTAAGAACAGGTGTAGTTGTAACAGCCAGTGTTGTAGTATGAGCTAGGGTGGTGGTAGGAACAGCTGTAGTTGTAGCAGCCAATGTTGTAGTATCAGCTATGGTGGTGGTAAGAACAGGTGTAGTTGTAGCAGCCAATGTTGTAGTATCAGCTATGGTGGTGGTAGGAACAGGTGTAGTTGTAGCAGCCAATGTTGTAGTATCAGCTATGGTGGTGGTAGGAACAGCTATAGTTGTAGCAGCCAATGTTGTAGTATCAGCTATGGTGGTGGTAAGAACAGGTGTAGTTGTAACAGCCAGTGTTGTAGTATCAGCTATTGTGGTGGTAGGAACAGCTATAGTTGTTACAGCCAATGTTGTAGTATCAGCTAGGGATGTGGTAAGAACAGGTGGAGATGTAGTAGCCAATGTTGTAGTATCAGCTAGGGTGGTGGTAAGAACAGGTGTAGTTGTAACAGCCAATGTTGTAGTATGAGCTAGGGTGGTGGTAAGAACAGGTGTAGTTGTAACAGGCAATGTTGTAGTATCAGCTAGGGTGGTGGTAGGAACAGGTGTAGTTGTAACAGCCAGTGTTGTAACAGCCAATGTTGTAGTATCAGCTATGGTGGTGGTAGGAACAGGTGTAGTTGTAACAGCCAGTGTTGTAGTGTCAGCTATGGTGGTGGTAGGAACAGCTGTAGTTGTAGCAGCCAATGTTGTAATATCAGCTATGGTGGTGGTAGGAACAGCTATAGTTGTAGCAGCAAATGTTGTAGTATCAGCTATGGTGGTGGTAAGAACAGGTGTAGTTGTAACAGCCAGTGTTGTTACAGCCAATGTTGTAGTATCAGCTATGGTGGTGGTAGGAACAGGTGTAGTTGTAGCAGTCAATGTTGTAGTATCAGCTATGGTGGTGGTAAGAACAGGTGTAGTTGTAGCAGCCAATGTTGTAGTATCAGCTATGGTGGTGGTAGGAACAGCTGTACTTGTAACAGCCAGTGTTGTAGTGTCAGCTATGGTGGTGGTAGGAACAGCTGTAGTTGTAATAGCCAATGTTGTAGTATCAGCTAGGGATGTGGTAAGAACAGGTGTAGTTGTAGCAGCCAATGTTGTAGTATCAGCTATGGTGGTGGTAGGAACAGCTGTAGTTGTAGCAGCCAATGTTGTAGTATCAGCTACGGTGGTGGTAGGAACAGCTGTAGTTGTAGCAGCCAATGTTGTAGTATCAGCTAGGGTGGTGGTAAGAACAGGTGTAGTTGTAACAGCCAATGTTGTAGTATCAGCTAGGGTGGTGGTAAGAACAGGTGTAGTTGTAGCAGCCAATGTTGTAGTATCAGCTAGAGTGGTGGTAGGAACAGCTGTAGTTGTAGCAGCCAATGTTGTAGTATCAGCTATGGTGGTGGTAGGAACAGCTGTAGTTGTAGCAGCCAATGTTGTAGTATCAGCTACGGTGGTGGTAGGAACAGCTGTAGTTGTAGCATCCAATGTTGTAGTATCAGCTAGGGTGGTGGTAAGAACAGGTGTAGTTGTAACAGCCAATGTTGTAGTATCAGCTAGGGATGTGGTAAGAACAGGTGTAGTTGTAGCAGCCAATGTTGTAGTATCAGCTATGGTGGTGGTAGGAACAGCTGTAGTTGTAGCAGCCAATGTTGTAGTATCAGCTATGGTGGTGGTAGGAACAGCTGTAGTTGTAGCAGCCAATGTTGTAGTATCAGCTAGGGTGGTGGTAAGAACAGGTGTAGTTGTAACAGCCAATGTTGTAGTATGAGCTAGGGTGGTGGTAAGAACAGGTGTAGTTGTAACAGGCAATGTTGTAGTATCAGCTAGGGTGGTGGTAGGAACAGGTGTAGTTGTAACAGCCAATGTTGTAGTATCAGCTAGGGTGGTGGTAAGAACAGGTGTAGTTGTAGCTGCCAATGTTGTAGTATCAGCTAGAGTGGTGGTAGGAACAGCTGTAGTTGTAGCAGCCAATGTTGTAGAATCAGCTACGGTGGTGGTAGGAACAGCTGTAGTTGTAGCAGCCAATGTTGTAGTATCAGCTACGGTGGTGGTAGGAACAGCTGTAGTTGTAGCAGCCAATGTTGTAGTATCAGCTAGGGTGGTGGTAAGAACAGTTGTAGTTGTAACAGCCAATGTTGTAGTATCAGCTAGGGATGTGGTAAGAACAGGTGTAGTTGTAGCAGCCAATGTTGTAGTATCAGCTATGGTGGTGGTAGGAACAGCTGTAGTTGTAGCAACCAATGTTGTAGTATCAGCTATGGTGGTGGTAGGAACAGCTGTAGTTGTAGCAGCCAATGTTGTAGTATCAGCTAGGGTGGTGGTAAGAACAGGTGTAGTTGTAACAGCCAATGTTGTAGTATCAGCTAGGGTGGTGGTAAGAACAGGTGTAGTTGTAGCAGCCAATGTTGTAGTATCAGCTACGGTGGTGGTAGGAACAGCTGTAGTTGTAGCAGCCAATGTTGTAGTATCAGCTAGGGTGGTGGTAAGAACAGGTGTAGTTGTAACAGCCAATGATGTAGTATGAGCTAGTGTGGTGGTAGGAACAGGTGTAGTTGTAACAGCCAGTGTTGTAACAGCCAATGTTGTAGTATCAGCTAGGGTGGTGGTAAGAACAGGTGTAGTTGTAACAGCCAATGTTGTAGTATCAGGTAGGGTGGTGGTAGGAACAGCTGTAGTTGTAGCAGCCAATGTTGTAGTATCAGCTATGGTGGTGGTAAGAACAGGTGTAGTTGTAGCAGCCAATGTTGTAGTACCAGCTATGGTGGTGGTAGGAACAGCTGTAGTTGTAGCAGCCAATGTTGTAGTATCAGCTATGGTAGTGGTAGGAACAGCTATAGTTGTAGCAGCCAATGTTGTAGTATCAGCTATGGTGGTGGTAAGAACAGGTGTAGTTGTAACAGCCAGTGTTGTTACAGCCAATGTTGTAGTATCAGCTAGGGATGTGGTAAGAACAGGTGGAGTTGTAGCAGCCAATGTTGTAGTATCAGCTATGGTGGTGGTAGGAACAGCTGTAGTTGTAACAGCCAGTGTTGTAGTGTCAGCTATGGTGGTGGTAGGAACAGCTGTAGTTGTAACAGCCAATGTTGTAGTATCAGCTAGGGATGTGGTAAGAACAGGTTTAGTTGTAGCAGCCAATGTTGTAGTATCAGTTATGGTGGTGGTAGGAACAGCTGTAGTTGTAGCAGCCAATGTTGTAGTATCAGCTACGGTGGTGGTAGGAACAGCTGTAGTTGTAGCAGCCAATGTTGTAGTATCAGCTAGGGTGGTGGTAAGAACAGGTGTAGTTGTAACAGCCAATGTTGTAGTATGAGCTAGGGTGGTGGTAAGAACAGGTGTAGTTGTAACAGGCAATGTTGTAGTATCAGCTAGGGTGGTGGTAGGAACAGGTGTAGTTGTAACAGCCAGTGTTGTAACAGCCAATGTTGTAGTATCAGCTAGGGTGGTGGTAGGAACAGGTGTAGTTGTAGCAGCCAATGTTGTAGTATCAGCTAGGGTGGTGGTAGGAACAGCTGTTGTTGTTGCAGCCAAAGTTGTAGTATCAGCTATGGTGGTGGTAAGAACAGGTGTAGTTGTAACAGCCAGTGTTGTTACAGCCAATGTTGTAGTATCAGCTAGGGATGTGGTAAGAACAGGTGGAGTTGTAGCAGCCAATGTTGTAGTATCAGCTCGGGATGTGGTAAGAACAGGTGTAGTTGTAGCAGCCAATGTGGTAGTATCAGCTATGGTGGTGGTAGGAACAGGTGTAGTTGTAGCAGCCAATGTTGTAGTATCAGCTACGGTGGTGGTAGGAACAGCTGTAGTTGTAGCAGCCAATGTTGTCGTATCAGCTAGGGTGGTGGTAAGAACAGGTGTAGTTGTAGCAGCCAATGTTGTAGTATCAGCTACGGTGGTGGTAGGGACAGCTGTAGTTCTAGCAGCCAATGTTGTAGTATCAGCTAGGGTGGTGGTAAGAACAGGTGTAGTTGTAACAGCCAATGTTGTAGTATCAGCTATGGTGGTGGTAAGAACAGGTGTAGTTGTAGCAGGAAATGTTGTAGTATCAGCTAGGGTGGTGGTAAGAACAGGTGTAGTTGTAACAGCCAGTGTTGTTACAGCCAATGTTGTAGTATCAGCTAGGGATGTGGTAAGAACAGGTGTAGTTGTAGCAGCCAATGTTGTAGTATCAGCTAGGGTGGTGGTAGGAACAGCTGTAGTTGTAGGAGCCAATGTTGTAGTATCAGCTATGGTGGTGGTAAGAACAGGTGTAGTTGTAGAAGCAAATGTTGTAGTATCAGCTAGGGTGGTGTTAAGAACAGGTGTAGTTGTAGCAGCCAGTGTTGTAGTATCAGCTAGTGTGGTGGTAGGAACAGCTGTAGTTGTAGCAGCCAATGTTGTAGTATCAGATATGGTGGTGGTAAGAACAGGTGTAGTTGTAGCAGCCAATGTTGTAGTATCAGCTATGGTGGTGGTAAGAACAGGTGTAGTTGTAGCAGCAAATGTTGTAGTATCAGCTAGGGTGGTGGTAGGAACAGGTGTAGTTGTAGCAGCCAATGTTGTAGTATGAGCTAGGGTGGTGGTAGGAACAGCTGTAGTTGTAGCAGCCAAAGTTGTAGTATCAGCTATGGTGGTGGTAAGAACAGGTGTAGTTGTAACAGCCAGTGTTGTTACAGCCAATGTTGTAGTATCAGCTAGGGATGTGGTAAGAACAGCTGTAGTTGTAGCAGCCAATGTTGTAGTATCAGCTAGGGTGGTGGTAGGAACAGCTGTAGTTGTAGCAGCCAATGTTGTAGTATCAGCTAGGGTGGTGGTAGGAACAGCTGTAGTTGTAGCAGCCAATGTTGTAGTATCAGCTAGGGTGGTGGTAAGAACAGGTGTAGTTGTAACAGCCAATGTTGTAGTATCAGCTATGGTGGTGGTAAGAACAGGTGTAGTTGTAGCAGGAAATGTTGTAGTATCAGCTAGGGTGGTGGTAAGAACAGGTGTAGTTGTAACAGCCAGTGTTGTTACAGCCAATGTTGTAGTATCAGCTAGGGATGTGGTAAGAACAGGTGTAGTTGTAAGAGCCAGTGTTGTAGTATCAGCTATGGTGGTGGTAGGAACAGCTGTAGTTGTAACAGCCAATGTTGTAGTATCAGCTAGGGATGTGGTAAGAACAGGTGTAGTTGTAGCAGCCAATTTTGTAGTATCAGCTAGGGTGGTGGTAGGAACAGCTGTAGTTGTAGCAGCCAATGTTGTAGTATCAGCTAGGGTGGTGGTATGAACAGGTGTTGTTGTAGCAGCCAATGTTGTAGTATCAGCTATTGTGGTGGTAGGAACAGGTGTAGTTGTAGCAGCCAATGTTGTAGTATCAGCTATGGTGGTGGTAAGAACAGGTGTAGTTGTAGAAGCAAATGTTGTAGTATCAGCTAGGGTGGTGGTAAGAACAGGTGTAGTTGTAGCAGCCAGTGTTGTAGTATCAGCTAGTGTGGTGGTAGGAACAGCTGTAGTTGTAGCAGCCAATGTTGTAGTATCAGATATGGTGGTGGTAAGAACAGGTGTAGTTGTAGCAGCCAATGTTGTAGTATCAGCTATGGTGGTGGTAAGAACAGGTGTAGTTGTAGCAGCAAATGTTGTAGTATCAGTTAGGGTGGTGGTAGGAACAGGTGTAGTTGTAGCAGCCAATGTTGTAGTATGAGCTAGGGTGGTGGTAGGAACAGCTGTAGTTGTAGCAGCCAAAGTTGTAGTATCAGCTATGGTGGTGGTAAGAACAGGTGTAGTTGTAACAGCCAGTGTTGTTACAGCCAATGTTGTAGTATCAGCTAGGGATGTGGTAAGAACAGCTGTAGTTGTAGCAGCCAATGTTGTAGTATCAGCTAGGGTGGTGGTAGGAACAGCTGTAGTTGTAGCAGCCAATGTTGTAGTATCAGCTAGGGTGGTGGTATGAACAGGTGTTGTTGTAGCAGCCAATGTTGTAGTATCAGCTATTGTGGTGGTAGGAACAGGTGTAGTTGTAGCAGCGAATGTTGTAGTATCAGCTATGGTGGTGGTAAGAACAGGTGTAGTTGTAGAAGCAAATGTTGTAGTATCAGCTAGGGTGGTGGTAAGAACAGGTGTAGTTGTAGCAGCCAGTGTTGTAGTATCAGCTAGTGTGGTGGTAGGAACAGCTGTAGTTGTAGCAGCCAATGTTGTAGTATCAGATATGGTGGTGGTAAGAACAGGTGTAGTTGTAGCAGCCAATGTTGTAGTATCAGCTATGGTGGTGGTAAGAACAGGTGTAGTTGTAGCAGCAAATGTTGTAGTATCAGCTAGGGTGGTGGTAGGAACAGGTGTAGTTGTAGCAGCCAATGTTGTAGTATGAGCTAGGGTGGTGGTAGGAACAGCTGTAGTTGTAGCAGCCAAAGTTGTAGTATCAGCTATGGTGGTGGTAAGAACAGGTGTAGTTGTAACAGCCAGTGTTGTTACAGCCAATGTTGTAGTATCAGCTAGGGATGTGGTAAGAACAGCTGTAGTTGTAGCAGCCAATGTTGTAGTATCAGCTATGGTGGTGGTCAGAACAGGTGTAGTTGTAGCAGCCAATGTTGTAGTATCAGCTATTGTGGTGGTAGGAACAGGTGTAGTTGTAGCAGCCAATGTTGTAGAATCAGCTATGGTGGTGGTAGGAACAGCTATAGTTGTAGCAGCCAATGTTGTAGTATCAGCTAGGATGGTGGTAGGAACAGGTGTAGTTGTAGCAGCCAGTGTTGTAGTATCAGCTAGGGTGGTGGTAGGAACAGCTGTAGTTGTAGAAGCCAGTGTTGTAGTATCAGCTAGGGTGGTGGTAAGAACAGGTGTATTTGTAACAGCCAGTGTTGTAGTGTCAGCTATGGTGGTGGTAGGAACAGCTGTAGTTGTAGCAGCCAATGTTGTAATATCAGCTATGGTGGTGGTAGGAATAGATGTAGTTGTAGCAGCCAATGTTGTAGTATCAGCTAGGGTGGTGGTAAGAACAGGTGTAGTTGTAACAGCCAATGTTGTAGTATCAGCTAGGGTGGTGGTAGGAACAGGTGTAATTGTAGCAGCCAATGTTGTAGTATCAGCTAGGGTGGTGGTAGGAATAGGTGTAGTTGTAACAGCCAGTGTTGTAAGACCCAATGTTGTAGTATCAGCTAGGGTGGTGGTAAGAACAGGTGTAGTTGTAACAGCCAATGTTGTAGTATCAGCTAGGGTGGTGGTAAGAACAGGTGGAGTTGTAACAGCCAATGTTGTAGTATCAGCTAGGGTGGTGGTAGGAACAGCTGTAGTTGTAGCAGCCAATGTTGTAGTATCAGCTAGGGTGGTGGTAAGAACAGGTGTAGTTGTAGCAGCCAATGTTGTAGTATCAGCTATGGTGGTGGTAGGAACAGCTGTAGTTGTAGCAGCCAATATTGTAGTATCAGCTATGGTGGTGGTAAGAACAGGTGTAGTTGTAACAGCCAGTGTAGTAGTATTAGCTATGGTGGTGGTAATAACAGCTGTAGTTGTAACAGCCAACGTTGTAGTATCAGCTAGGGATGTGGTAAGAACAGGTGTAGTTGTAGCAGCCAATGTTGTAGTATCAGCTAGGGTGGTGGTAGGAACAGCTGTAGTTGTAGCAGCCAATGTTGTAGTATCAGCTAGGGTGGTGGTAAGAACAGGTGTAGTTGTAGCAGCAAATGTTGTAGTATCAGCTATGGTGGTGGTAGGAACAGCTGTAGTTGTAGCAGCCAATGTTGTAGTATCAGCTATGGTGGTGGTAAGAACAGGTGTAGTTGTAACAGCCAGTGTTGTTACAGCCAATGTTGTAGTATCAGGTATGGTGGTGGTAGGAACAGCTGTAGTTGTAACAGCCAATGTTGTAGTATCAGCTAGGGATGTGGTAAGAACAGGTGTAGTTGTAGCAGGCAATGTTGTAGTATCAGCTATGGTGGTGGTAGGAACAGCTGTAGTTGTAACAGCCAATGTTGTAGTATCAGCTAGGGATGTGATAAGAACAGGTGTAGTTGTAGAAGCCAATGTTGTAGTATCAGCTATGGTGGTGGTAGGAACAGCTGTAGTTGTAGCAGCCAATGTTGTAGTATCAGCTACGGTGGTGGTAGGAACAGCTGTAGTTGTAGCAGCCAATGTTGTAGTATCAGCTACGGTGGTGCTAGGAACAGCTGTAGATGTAGCAGCCAATGTTGTAGTATCAACTAGGGTGGTGGTAAGAACAGGTGTAGTTGTAACAGCCAATGTTGTAGTATCAGCTAGGGTGGTGGTAGGAACAGGTGTAGTTGTAGCAGCTAATGTTGTAGTATCAGCTAGGGTGGTGGTAGGAACAGGTGTAGTTGTAACAGCCAGTGTTGTAACAGCCAATGTTGTAGTATCAGCTAGGGTGGTGGTAAGAACAGGTGTAGTTGTAACAGCCAATGTTGTAGTATCAGCTAGGGTGGTGGTAGGAACAGGTGTAGTTGTAGCAGCCAATGTTGTAGTATCAGCTATGGTGGTGGTAGGAACAGCTGTAGTTGTAACAGCCAATGTTGTAGTATCAGCTAGGGATGTGGTAAGAACAGGTGTAGTTGTAGCAGCCAATGTTGTAGTATCAGCTATGGTGGTGGTAGGAACAGCTGTAGTTGTAGCAGCCAATGTTGTAGTATCAGCTACGGTGGTGGTAGGAACAGCTGTAGTTGTAGCAGCCAATGTTGTAGTATCAGCTAGGGATGTGGTAAGAACAGGTGTAGTTGTAGTAGCCAATGTTGTAGTATCAGCTATGGTGGTGGTAGGAACAGCTGTAGTTGTAGCAGCCAATGTTGTAGTATCAGCTACGGTGGTGGTAGGAACAGGTGTAGTTGTAGCAGCTAATGTTGTAGTATCAGCTAGGGTGGTGGTAGGAACAGGTGTAGTTGTAACAGCCAGTGTTGTAACAGCCAATGTTGTAGTATCAGCTAGGGTGGTGGTAAGAACAGGTGTAGTTGTAACAGCCAATGTTGTAGTATCAGCTAGGGTGGTGGTAGGAACAGGTGTAGTTGTAGCAGCCAATGTTGTAGTATCAGCTATGGTGGTGGTAGGAACAGCTGTAGTTGTAACAGCCAATGTTGTAGTATCAGCTAGGGATGTGGTAAGAACAGGTGTAGTTGTAGCAGCCAATGTTGTAGTATCAGCTATGGTGGTGGTAGGAACAGCTGTAGTTGTAGCAGCCAATGTTGTAGTATCAGCTACGGTGGTGGTAGGAACAGCTGTAGTTGTAGCAGCCAATGTTGTAGTATCAGCTAGGGATGTGGTAAGAACAGGTGTAGTTGTAGTAGCCAATGTTGTAGTATCAGCTATGGTGGTGGTAGGAACAGCTGTAGTTGTAGCAGCCAATGTTGTAGTATCAGCTACGGTGGTGGTAGGAACAGCTGTAGTTGTAGCAGCCAATGTTGTAGTATCAGCTACGGTGGTGCTAGGAACAGCTGTAGATGTAGCAGCCAATGTTGTAGTATCAACTAGGGTGGTGGTAAGAACAGGTGTAGTTGTAACAGCCAATGTTGTAGTATCAGCTAGGGTGGTGGTAGGAACAGGTGTAGTTGTAGCAGCTAATGTTGTAGTATCAGCTAGGGTGGTGGTAGGAACAGGTGTAGTTGTAACAGCCAGTGTTGTAACAGCCAATGTTGTAGTATCAGCTAGGGTGGTGGTAAGAACAGGTGTAGTTGTAACAGCCAATGTTGTAGTATCAGCTAGGGATGTGGTAAGAACAGGTGTAGTTGTAGCAGCCAATGTTGTAGTATCAGCTATGGTGGTGGTAGGAACAGCTGTAGTTGTAGCAGCCAATGTTGTAGTATCAGCTACGGTGGTGGTAGGAACAGCTGTAGTTGTAGCAGCCAATGTTGTAGTATCAGCTAGGGATGTGGTAAGAACAGGTGTAGTTGTAGTAGCCAATGTTGTAGTATCAGCTATGGTGGTGGTAGGAACAGCTGTAGTTGTAGCAGCCAATGTTGTAGTATCAGCTACGGTGGTGGTAGGAACAGGTGTAGTTGTAGCAGCTAATGTTGTAGTATCAGCTAGGGTGGTGGTAGGAACAGGTGTAGTTGTAACAGCCAGTGTTGTAACAGCCAATGTTGTAGTATCAGCTAGGGTGGTGGTAAGAACAGGTGTAGTTGTAACAGCCAATGTTGTAGTATCAGCTAGGGTGGTGGTAGGAACAGGTGTAGTTGTAGCAGCCAATGTTGTAGTATCAGCTATGGTGGTGGTAGGAACAGCTGTAGTTGTAACAGCCAATGTTGTAGTATCAGCTAGGGATGTGGTAAGAACAGGTGTAGTTGTAGCAGCCAATGTTGTAGTATCAGCTATGGTGGTGGTAGGAACAGCTGTAGTTGTAGCAGCCAATGTTGTAGTATCAGCTACGGTGGTGGTAGGAACAGCTGTAGTTGTAGCAGCCAATGTTGTAGTATCAGCTAGGGATGTGGTAAGAACAGGTGTAGTTGTAGTAGCCAATGTTGTAGTATCAGCTATGGTGGTGGTAGGAACAGCTGTAGTTGTAGCAGCCAATGTTGTAGTATCAGCTACGGTGGTGGTAGGAACAGCTGTAGTTGTAGTAGCCAATGTTGTAGTATCAGCTACGGTGGTGGTAGGAACAGCTGTAGATGTAGCAGCCAATGTTGTAGTATCAACTAGGGTGGTGGTAAGAACAGGTGTAGTTGTAACAGCCAATGTTGTAGTATCAGCTAGGGTGGTGGTAGGAACAGGTGTAGTTGTAGCAGCTAATGTTGTAGTATCAGCTAGGGTGGTGGTAGGAACAGGTGTAGTTGTAACAGCCAGTGTTGTAACAGCCAATGTTGTAGTATCAGCTAGGGTGGTGGTAAGAACAGGTGTAGTTGTAACAGCCAATGTTGTAGTATCAGCTAGGGTGGTGGTAGGAACAGGTGTAGTTGTAGCAGCCAATGTTGTAGTATCAGCTATGGTGGTGGTAGGAACAGCTGTAGTTGTAACAGCCAATGTTGTAGTATCAGCTAGGGATGTGGTAAGAACAGGTGTAGTTGTAGCAGCCAATGTTGTAGTATCAGCTATGGTGGTGGTAGGAACAGCTGTAGTTGTAACAGCCAATGTTGTAGTATCAGCTAGGGATGTGGTAAGAACAGGTGTAGTTGTAGCAGCCAATGTTGTAGTATCAGCTATGGTGGTGGTAGGAACAGCTGTAGTTGTAGCAGCCAATGTTGTAGTATCAGCTACGGTGGTGGTAGGAACAGCTGTAGTTGTAGCAGCCAATGTTGTAGTATCAGCTAGGGATGTGGTAAGAACAGATGTAGTTGTAGTAGCCAATGTTGTAGTATCAGCTATGGTGGTGGTAGGAACAGCTGTAGTTGTAGCAGCCAATGTTGTAGTATCAGCTACGGTGGTGGTAGGAACAGGTGTAGTTGTAGCAGCTAATGTTGTAGTATCAGCTAGGGTGGTGGTAGGAACAGGTGTAGTTGTAACAGCCAGTGTTGTAACAGCCAATGTTGTAGTATCAGCTAGGGTGGTGGTAAGAACAGGTGTAGTTGTAACAGCCAATGTTGTAGTATCAGCTAGGGTGGTGGTAGGAACAGGTGTAGTTGTAGCAGCCAATGTTGTAGTATCAGCTATGGTGGTGGTAGGAACAGCTGTAGTTGTAACAGCCAATGTTGTAGTATCAGCTAGGGATGTGGTAAGAACAGGTGTAGTTGTAGCAGCCAATGTTGTAGTATCAGCTATGGTGGTGGTAGGAACAGCTGTAGTTGTAGCAGCCAATGTTGTAGTATCAGCTACGGTGGTGGTAGGAACAGCTGAAGTTGTAGCAGCCAATGTTGTAGTATCAGCTAGGGATGTGGTAAGAACAGGTGTAGTTGTAGTAGCCAATGTTGTAGTATCAGCTATGGTGGTGGTAGGAACAGCTGTAGTTGTAGCAGCCAATGTTGTAGTATCAGCTACGGTGGTGGTAGGAACAGCTGTAGTTGTAGCAGCCAATGTTGTAGTATCAGCTACGGTGGTGGTAGGAACAGCTGTAGATGTAGCAGCCAATGTTGTAGTATCAACTAGGGTGGTGGTAAGAACAGGTGTAGTTGTAACAGCCAATGTTGTAGTATCAGCTAGAGTGGTGGTAGGAACAGGTGTAGTTGTAGCAGCTAATGTTGTAGTATCAGCTAGGGTGGTGGTAGGAACAGGTGTAGTTGTAACAGCCAGTGATGTAACAGCCAATGTTGTAGTATCAGCTAGGGTGGTGGTAAGAACAGGTGTAGTTGTAACAGCCAATGTTGTAGTATCAGCTAGGGTGGTGGTAGGAACAGCTGTAGTTGTAGCAGCCAATGTTGTAGTATCAGCTATGGTGGTGGTAGGAACAGCTGTAGTTGTAACAGCCAATGTTGTAGTATCAGCTAGGGATGTGGTAAGAACAGGTGTAGTTGTAGCAGCCAATGTTGTAGTATCAGCTATGGTGGTGGTAGGAACAGCTGTAGTTGTAGCAGCCAATGTTGTAGTATCAGCTACGGTGGTGGTAGGAACAGCTGTAGTTGTAGCAGCCAATGTTGTAGTATCAGCTAGGGTGGTGGTAGGAACAGCTGTAGTTGTAGCAGCCAATGTTGTAGTATCAGCTATGGAGGTGGTAAGAACAGGTGTAGTTGTAACAGCCAGTGTTGTTACAGCCAATGTTGTAGTATCAGCTAGGGATGTGGTAAGAACAGGTGGAGTTGTAGCAGCCAATGTTGTAGTATCAGCTATGGTGGTGGTAGGAACAGCTGTAGTTGTAACAGCCAGTGTTGTAGTATCAGCTATGGTGGTGGTAGGAACAGCTGTAGTTGTAACAGCCAATGTTGTAGTATCAGCTAGGGATGTGGTAAGAACAGGTGTAGTTGTAGCAGCCAATGTTGTAGTATCAGCTAGGGTCGTGGTAGGAACAGCTGTAGTTGTAGCAGCCAATGTTGTAGTATCAGCTAGGGTGGTGGTAAGAACAGGTGTAGTTGTAGCAGCTAATGTTGTAGTATCAGCTATGGTGGTGGTAGGAACAAGTGTAGTTGTAGCAGCCAATGTTGTAGTATCAGCTATGGTGGTGGTAGGAACAGCTGTAGTTGTAGCAGCCAATGTTGTAGTATCAGCTATGGTGGTGGTAAGAACAGGTGTAGTTGTAGCAGCCAATGTTGTAGTTTCAGCTAGGGTGGTGGTAAGAACAGGTGTAGTTGTAGCAGCCAATGTTGTAGTATCAGCTATGGTGGTGGTAGGAACAGGTGTAGTTGTAGCAGCCAATGTTGTAGTATCAGCTATGGTGGTGGTAGGAACAGCAATAGTTGTAGCAGGCAATGTTGTAGTATCAGCTATGGTGGTGGTAAGAACAGGTGTAGTTGTAACAGCCAGTGTTGTTACAGCCAATGTTGTAGTATCAGCTAGGGATGTGGTAAGAACAGGTGGAGTTGTAGCAGCTAATGTTGTAGTATCAGCTATGGTGGTGGTAGGAACAGCTGTAGTTGTAACAGCCAGTGTGGTAGTGTCAGCTATGGTGGTGGTAGGAACAGCTGTAGTTGTAACAGCCAATGTTGTAGTATCAGCTGGGGATGTGGTAAGAACAGGTGTAGTTGTAGCAGCCAATGTTGTAGTATCAGCTACGGTGGTGGTAGGAACAGTTGTAGTTGTAGCAGCCAATGTTGTAGTATCAGCTAGGGTGGTGGTAGGAACAGGTGTAGTTGTAACAGCCAGTGTTGTAGTATCAGCTAAGGTGGTGGTAAGAACAGGTGTAGTTGTAACAGGAAAAGCTGTAGTTGTAGCTGTCAGTGTTGTAGTATCAGCTATGGTGGTGGTAAGAACAGGTGTAGTTGTAGCTGCCAATGTTGTAGTATCAGCTATGGTGGTGGTAAGAACAGGTGTAGTTGTAGCAGCCAATGTTGTAGTATCAGCTAGGGTGGTGGTAGGAACAGTTGTAGTTGTAACAGCCAGTGTTGTAACAGCCAATGTTGTAGTATCAGCTAGGGTGCTGGTAAGAACAGGTGTAGTTGTAACAGCCAATGTTGTAGTATCAGCTAGGGTGGTGGTAGGAACAGCTGTAGTTGCACTAGCCAATGTTGTAGTATCAGCTATGGTGGTGGTAAGAGCAGGTGTAGTTGTAACAGCCAGTGTTGTTACAGCCAATGTTGTAGTATCAGCTAGGGATGTGGTAAGAATAGGTGTAGTTGTAGCAGCCAATGTTGTAGTAACAGCTCTGGTGGTGGTAGGAACAGTTGTAGTTGTAACAGCCAGTGTTGTAGTATCAGCTATGGTGGTGGTAGGAACAGCTGTAGTTGTAACAGCCATTGTTGTAGTATCAGCTAGAGATGTGGTAAGAACAGGTGTAGTTATAGCAGCCAATGTTGTAGTATCAGCTAGGGTGGTGGTAGGAACAGCTGTAGTTGTAGCAGCCAATGTTGTAGTATCAGCTATGGTGGTGGTAGGAACAGGTGTAGTTGTAGCAGCCAATGTTGTAGTTTCAACTATGGTGGTGGTAGGAACAGCTGTAGTTGTAGCAGCCAATGTTGTAGTATCAGCTATGGTGGTGGTAAGAACAGGTGTAGTTGTAGCAGCCAATGTTGTAGTTTCAACTATGGTGGTGGTAGGAAAAGCTGTAGTTGTAGCAGCCAATGTTGTAGTATCAGCTATGGTGGTGGTAAGAACAGGTGTAGTTGTCGCAGCCAATGTTGTAGTATCAGCTAGGGTGGTGGTAAGAACAGTTGTAGTTGTAGCAGCCAATGTTGTAGTATCAGCTAGGGTGGTGGTAGGAACAGTTGTAGTTGTAGCAGCCAATGTTGTAGTATCAGCTATGGTGGTTTTAAGAACAGGTGTTGTTGTAACAGCCAGTGTTTTAGTATCAGCTATGGTGGTGGTAAGAACAGGTGTAGTTGTAGCAGCCAATGTTGTAGTTTCAACTATGGTGGTGGTAGGAAAAGCTGTAGTTGTAGCAGCCAATGTTGTAGTATCAGCTATGGTGGTGGTAAGAACAGGTGTAGTTGTCGCAGCCAATGTTGTAGTATCAGCTAGGGTGGTGGTAAGAACAGGTGTAGTTGTAGCAGCCAATGTTGTAGTATCAGCTAGGGTGGTGGTAAGAACAGGTGTAGTTGTAGCAGCCAATGTTGTAGTATCAGCTAGGGTGGTGGTAGGAACAGCTGTAGTTGTAGCCGCCAATGTTGTAGTATCAGCTATGGTGGTTTTAAGAACAGGTGTAGTTGTAACAGCCAGTGTTGTAACAGCCAATGTTGTAGTATCAGCTAGGGTGGTGGTAAGAGCAGGTGTAGTTGTAGCAGCCAATGTTGTAGTATCAGCTAGGGTGGTGGTAAGAACAGGTGTAGTTGTAGCTGCCAGTGTTGTAGTATCAGCTAGGGTGGTGGTTGGAACAGCTGTAGTTGTAGCAGCCAATGTTGTAGTATCAGCTATGGTGGTGGTAAGAACAGGTGTAGTTGTAGTAGCCAATGTTGTAGTATCAGCTATGGTGGTGGTAAGAACAGATGTAGTTGTAGCAGCCAATGTTGTAGTATCAACTAGGGTGGTGGTAAGAACAGGTGTAGTTGTAGCAGCCAATGTTGTAGTATCAGCTAGGGTGGTGGTAGGAACAGTTGTAGTTGTAACAGCCAGTGTTGTAACAGCCAATGTTGTAGTATCAGCTAGGGATGTGGTAAGAACAGGTGGAGCTGTAGCAGCCAATGTTGTAGTATCAGCTATGGTGGTGGTAGGAACAGCTGTAGTTGTAACAGCCAGTGTTGTAGTGTCAGCTATGGTGGTGGTAGGAACAGCTGTAGTTGTAACAGCCAATGTTGTAGTATCAGCTAGGGATGTGGTAAGAACAGGTGTAGTTGTAGCAGCCAATGTTGTAGTATCAGCTAGAGTGGTGGTAGGAACAGCTGTAGTTGTAGCAGCCAATGTTGTAGTGTCAGCTATGGTGGTGGTAGGAACAGGTGTAGTTGTAGCAGCCAATGTTGTAGTATCAGCTAGGGTGGTGGTAGGAACAGGTGTAGTTGTAACAGCCAGTGTTGTAACAGCCAATGTTGTAGTATCAGCTAGGGTGGTGGTAAGAACAGGTGTAGTTGTAACAGCCAATGTTGTAGTATCAGCTAGGGTGGTGGTAGGAACAGCTGTAGTTGTAGCAGCCAATGTTGTAGTATCAGCTATGGTGGTATTAGGAACAGCTGTAGTTGTAACAGGAACAGCTGTAGTTGTAGCTGTCAGTGTTGTAGTATCAGCTATGGTGGTGGTAAGAACAGGTGTAGTTGTAGCTTCCAATGTTGTAGTATCAGCTATGGTGGTGGTAGGAACAGCTATAGTTGTAGCAGCCAATGTTGTCATATCAGCTATGGTGGTGGTAAGAACAGGTGTAGTTGTAGCAGCCAATGTTGTAGTATCAGCTATGGTGGTGGTAAGAACAGGTGTAGTTGTAGCAGCCAATGTTGTAGTATCAGCTATGGTGGTGGTAAGAACAGGTGTAGTTGTAACAGCCAGTGTTGTTACAGCCAATGTTGTAGTATCAGCAAGGGATGTGGTAAGAATAGGTGTAGTTGTAGCAGCCAATGTTGTAGTAACAGTTCTGGTGGTGGTAGGAACAGCTGTAGTTGTAACAGCCAGTGTTGTAGTATCAGCTATGGTGGTGGTAGGAACAGCTGTAGTTGTAACAGCCATTGTTGTAGTATCAGCTAGGGTGGTGGTAGGAACAGGTGTAGTTGTAGCAGCCGATGTTGTAGTATCAGCTAGGGTGGTGGTAGGAACAGTTGTAGTTGTAACAGCCAGTGTTGTAACAGCCAATGTTGTAGTATCAGCTTGGGTGGTGGTAAGAACAGGTGTAGTTGTAACAGCCAATGTTGTGGTATCAGCTAGGGTGGTGGTAGTAACAGGTGTAGTTGTAGCAGCCAATGTTGTAGTATCAGCTATGGTGGTGGTAGGAACAGCTGTAGTTGTAGCCGCCAATGTTGTAGTATCAGCTAGAGATGTGGTAAGAACAGGTGTAATTGTAGCAGCCAATGTTGTAGTATCAGCTAGGGTGGTGGTAAGAGCAGGTGTAGTTTTAGCAGCCAATGTTGTAGTATCAGCTAGGGTGGTGGTAAGAACAGGTGTAGTTGTAGCTGCCAGTGTTGTAACAGCCAATGTTGTAGTATCAGCTAGGGTGGTGGTAAGAACAGGTGTAGTTGTAGCAGCCAATGTTGTAGTATCAGCTAGGGTGGTGGTAGGAACAGTTGTAGTTGTAACAGCCAGTGTTGTAACAGCCAATGTTGTAGTATCAGCTAGGGTGGTGGTAAGAACAGGTGTAGTTGTAACAGCCAATGTTGTAGTATCAGCTAGGGTGGTGGTAGGAACAGGTGTAGTTGTAGCAGCCAATGTTGTAGTATCAGCTAGGGTGGTGGTAGGAACAGCTGTAGTTTCAGCAGCCAATGTTGTAGTATCAGCTATGGTGGTGGTAAGAACAGGTGTAGTTGTAGCAGCCAATGTTGAAGTATCAGCTATGGTGGTGGTAAGAACAGGTGTAGTTGTAGCAGCCAATGTTGTAGTTTCAACTATGGTGGTGGTAGGAACAGCTGTAGTTGTAGCAGCCAATGTTGTAGTATCAGCTATGGTGGTGGTAAGAACAGGTGTAGTTGTAGCAGCCAATGTTGTAGTTTCAACTATGGTGGTGGTAGGAACAGCTGTAGTTGTAGCAGCCAATGTTGTAGTATCAGCTAGGGTGGTGGTAGGAACAGTTGTAGTTGTAACAGCCAGTGTTGTAACAGCCAATGTTGTAGTATCAGCTAGGGTGGTGGTAAGAACAGGTGTAGTTGTAACAGCCAATGTTGTAGTATCAGGTAGGGTGGTGGTAGAAACAGGTGTAGTTGTAGCAGCCAATGTTGTAGTATCAGCTAGGGTGGTGGTAGGAACACCTATAGTTGCACTAGCCAATGTTGTAGTATCAGCTATGGTGGTGGTAAGAACAGGTGTAGTTGTAACAGCCAGTGTTGTTACAGCCAATGTTGTAGTATCAGCTAGGGATGTGGTAAGAACAGGTGTAGTTGTAGCAGCCAATGTTGTAGTATCAGCTAGGGTGGTGGTAAGAACAGGTGTAGTTGTAGCAGCCAATGTTGTAGTATCAGCTAGCGTGGTGGTAGGAACAGTTGTAGTTGTAACAGCCAGTGTTGTAACAGCCAATGTTGTAGTATCAGCTAGGGTGGTGGTAAGAACAGGTGTAGTTGTAACAGCCAATGTTGTAGTATCAGCTAGGGTGGTGGTAAGAACAGGTGTAGTTGTAGCAGCCAATGTTGTAGTATCAGCTAGGGTGGTGGTAGGAACAGCTGTAGTTGTAGCAGCCAATGTTGTAGTATCAGCTATGGTGGTGGTAGGAACAGGTGTAGTTGTAGCAGCCAATGTTGTAGTATCAGTTATGGTGGTGGTAAGAACAGGTGTAGTTGTAGCAGCCAATGTTGTAGTTTCAACTATGGTGGTGGTAGGAACAGCTGTAGTTGTAGCAGCCAATGTTGTAGTATCAGCTATGGTGGTTTTAAGAACAGGTGTAGTTGTAACAGCCAGTGTAGTAACAGCCAATGTTGTAGTATCAGCTAGGGTGGTGGTAAGAGCAGGTGTAGTTGTAGCAGCCAATGTTGTAGTATCAGCTAGGGTGGTGGTAAGAACAGGTGTAGTTGTAGCTGCCAGTGTTGTAGTATCAGCTAGAGTGGTGGTTGGAACAGCTGTAGTTGTAGCAGCCAATGTTGTAGTATCAGCTATGGTGGTGGTAAGAACAGGTGTAGTTGTAGCAGCCAATGTTGTAGTATCAGCTATGGTGGTGGTAAGAACAGATGTAGTTGTAGCAGCCAATGTTGTAGTATCAGCTAGGGTGGTGGTAAGAACAGGTGTAGTTGTAGCAGCCAATGTTGTAGTATCAGCTAGGGTGGTGGTAGGAACAGTTGTAGTTGTAACAGCCAGTGTTGTAACAGCCAATGTTGTAGTATCAGCTAGGGTGGTGGTAAGAACAGGTGTAGTTGTAACAGCCAATGTTGTAGTATCAGCTAGGGTGGTGGTAGGAACAGGTGTAGTTGTAGCAGCCAATGTTGTAGTATCAGCTAGGGTGGTGGTAGGAACAGCTGTAGTTTCAGCAGCCAATGTTGTAGTATCAGCTATGGTGGTGGTAAGAACAGGTGTAGTTGTAGCAGCCAATGTTGAAGTATCAGCTATGGTGGTGGTAAGAACAGGTGTAGTTGTAGCAGCCAATGTTGTAGTTTCAACTATGGTGGTGGTAGGAACAGCTGTAGTTGTAGCAGCCAATGTTGTAGTATCAGCTATGGTGGTGGTAAGAACAGGTGTAGTTGTAGCAGCCAATGTTGTAGTTTCAACTATGGTGGTGGTAGGAACAGCTGTAGTTGTAGCAGCCAATGTTGTAGTATCAGCTAGGGTGGTGGTAGGAACAGTTGTAGTTGTAACAGCCAGTGTTGTAACAGCCAATGTTGTAGTATCAGCTAGGGTGGTGGTAAGAACAGGTGTAGTTGTAACAGCCAATGTTGTAGTATCAGGTAGGGTGGTGGTAGAAACAGGTGTAGTTGTAGCAGCCAATGTTGTAGTATCAGCTAGGGTGGTGGTAGGAACACCTATAGTTGCACTAGCCAATGTTGTAGTATCAGCTATGGTGGTGGTAAGAACAGGTGTAGTTGTAACAGCCAGTGTTGTTACAGCCAATGTTGTAGTATCAGCTAGGGATGTGGTAAGAACAGGTGTAGTTGTAGCAGCCAATGTTGTAGTATCAGCTAGGGTGGTGGTAAGAACAGGTGTAGTTGTAGCAGCCAATGTTGTAGTATCAGCTAGCGTGGTGGTAGGAACAGTTGTAGTTGTAACAGCCAGTGTTGTAACAGCCAATGTTGTAGTATCAGCTAGGGTGGTGGTAAGAACAGGTGTAGTTGTAACAGCCAATGTTGTAGTATCAGCTAGGGTGGTGGTAAGAACAGGTGTAGTTGTAGCAGCCAATGTTGTAGTATCAGCTAGGGTGGTGGTAGGAACAGCTGTAGTTGCACTAGCCAATGTTGTAGTATCAGCTATGGTGGTGGTAAGAACAGGTGTAGTTGTAACAGCCAGTGTTGTTACAGCCAATGTTGTAGTATCAGCTAGGGATGTGGTAAGAATAGGTGTAGTTGTAGCAGCCAATGTTGTAGTAACAGCTCTGGTGCTGGTAGGAACAGCTGTAGTTGTAACAGCCAGTGTTGTAGTATCAGCTATGGTGGTGGTAGGAACAGCTGTAGTTGTAACAGCCATTGTTGTAGTATCAGCTAGAGATGTGGTAAGAACAGGTGTAGTTGTAGCAGCCAATATTGTAGTATCAGCTAGGGTGGTGGTAGGAGCAGCTGTAATTGTAGCAGCCAATGTTGTAGTATCAGATATGGTGGTGGTAGGAACAGGTGTAGTTGTAGCAGCCAATGTTGTAGTATCAGCTATGGTGGTGGTAAGAACAGGTGTAGTTGTAGCAGCCAATGTTGTAGTTTCAACTATGGTGGTGGTAGGAACAGCTGTAGTTGTAATAGCCAATGTTGTAGTATCAGCTAGGGATGTGGTAAGAACAGGTGTAGTTGTAGCAGCCAATGTTGTAGTATCAGCTATGGTGGTGGTAGGAACAGCTGTAGTTGTAGCAGCCAATGTTGTAGTATCAGCTACAGTGGTGGTAGGAACAGCTGTAGTTGTAGCAGCCAATGTTGTAGTATCAGCTAGGGTGGTGGTAAGAACAGGTGTAGTTGTAACAGCCAATGTTGTAGTATCAGCTAGGGTGGTGGTAAGAACAGGTGTAGTTGTAGCAGCCAATGTTGTAGTATCAGCTAGAGTGGTGGTAGGAACAGCTGTAGTTGTAGCAGCCAATGTTGTAATATCAGCTATGGTGGTGGTAGGAACAGCTGTAGTTGTAGCAGCCAATGTTGTAGTATCAGCTACGGTGGTGGTAGGAACAGCTGTAGTTGTAGCAGCCAATGTTGTAGTATCAGCTAGGGTGGTGGTAAGAACAGGTGTAGTTGTAACAGCCAATGTTGTAGTATCAGCTAGGGATGTGGTAAGAACAGGTGTAGTTGTAGCAGCCAATGTTGTAGTATCAGCTATGGTGGTGGTAGGAACAGCTGTAGTTGTAGCAGCCAATGTTGTAGTATCAGCTAGGGTGGTGGTAAGAACAGGTGTAGTTGTAACAGCCAATGTTGTAGTATGAGCTAGGGTGGTGGTAAGAACAGGTGTAGTTGTAACAGGCAATGTTGTAGTATCAGCTAGGGTGGTGGTAGGAACAGGTGTAGTTGTAACAGCCAGTGTTGTAACAGCCAATGTTGTAGTATCAGCTATGGTGGTGGTAGGAACAGGTGTAGTTGTAACAACCAGTGTTGTAGTGTCAGCTATGGTGGTGGTAGGAACAGCTGTAGTTGTAATAGCCAATGTTGTAGTATCAGCTAGGGATGTGGTAAGAACAGGTGTAGTTGTAGCAGCCAATGTTGTAGTATCAGCTATGGTGGTGGTAAGAACAGCTGTAGTTGTAGCAGCCATTGTTGTAGTATCAGCTACGGTGGTGGTAGGAACAGCTGTAGTTGTAGCAGCCAATGTTGTAGTATCAGCTAGGGTGGTGGTAAGAACAGGTGTAGTTGTAACAGCCAATGTTGTAGTATCAGCTAGGGTGGTGGTAAGAACAGGTGTAGTTGTAGCTGCCAATGTTGTAGTATCAGCTAGAGTGGTGGTAGGAACAGCTGTAGTTGTAGCAGCCAATGTTGTAGAATCAGCTACGGTGGTGGTAGGAACAGCTGTAGTTGTAGCAGCCAATGTTGTAGTATCAGCTACGGTGGTGGTAGGAACAGCTGTAGTTGTAGCAGCCAATGTTGTAGTATCAGCTAGGGTGGTGGTAAGAACAGTTGTAGTTGTAACAGCCAATGTTGTAGTATCAGCTAGGGATGTGGTAAGAACAGGTGTAGTTGTAGCAGCCAATGTTGTAGTATCAGCTATGGTGGTGGTAGGAACAGCTGTAGTTGTAGCAGCCAATGTTGTAGTATCAGCTATGGTGGTGGTAGGAACAGCTGTAGTTGTAACAGCCAGTGTTGTAACAGCCAATGTTGTAGTATCAGCTAGGGTGGTGGTAAGAACAGGTGTAGTTGTAACAGCCAATGTTGTAGTATCAGGTAGGGTGGTGGTAGGAACAGCTGTAGTTGTAGCAGCCAATGTTGTAGTATCAGCTATGGTGGTGGTAAGAACAGGTGTAGTTGTAGCAGCCAATGTTGTAGTATCAGCTAGAGTGGTGGTAGGAACAGCTGTAGTTGTAGCAGCCAATGTTGTAGTATCAGCTACGGTGGTGGTAGGAACAGCTGTAGTTGTAGCAGCCAATGTTGTAGTATCAGCTAGGGTGGTGGTAAGAACAGGTGTAGTTGTAACAGCCAATGATGTAGTATGAGCTAGTGTGGTGGTAGGAACAGGTGTAGTTGTAACAGCCAGTGTTGTAACAGCCAATGTTGTAGTATCAGCTAGGGTGGTGGTAAGAACAGGTGTAGTTGTAACAGCCAATGTTGTAGTATCAGGTAGGGTGGTGGTAGGAACAGCTGTAGTTGTAACAGCCAGTGTTGTAGTGTCAGCTATGGTGGTGGTAGGAACAGCTGTAGTTGTAACAGCCAATGTTGTAGTATCAGCTAGGGATGTGGTAAGAACAGGTTTAGTTGTAGCAGCCAATGTTGTAGTATCAGTTATGGTGGTGGTAGGAACAGCTGTAGTTGTAGCAGCCAATGTTGTAGTATCAGCTACGGTGGTGGTAGGAACAGCTGTAGTTGTAGCAGCCAATGTTGTAGTATCAGCTACGGTGGTGGTAGGAACAGCTGTAGTTGTAGCAGCCAATGTTGTAGTATCAGCTAGGGTGGTGGTAAGAACAGGTGTAGTTGTAACAGCCAATGTTGTAGTATGAGCTAGGGTGGTGGTAAGAACAGGTGTAGTTGTAACAGGCAATGTTGTAGTATCAGCTAGGGTGGTGGTAGGAACAGGTGTAGTTGTAACAGCCAGTGTTGTAACAGCCAATGTTGTAGTATCAGCTAGGGTGGTGGTAGGAACAGGTGTAGTTGTAGCAGCCAATGTTGTAGTATCAGCTAGGGTGGTGGTAGGAACAGCTGTAGTTGTTGCAGCCAAAGTTGTAGTATCAGCTATGGTGGTGGTAAGAACAGGTGTAGTTGTAACAGCCAGTGTTGTTACAGCCAATGTTGTAGTATCAGCTAGGGATGTGGTAAGAACAGGTGGAGTTGTAGCAGCCAATGTTGTAGTATCAGCTCGGGATGTGGTAAGAACAGGTGTAGTTGTAGCAGCCAATGTGGTAGTATCAGCTATGGTGGTGGTAGGAACAGGTGTAGTTGTAGCAGCCAATGTTGTAGTATCAGCTACGGTGGTGGTAGGAACAGCTGTAGTTGTAGCAGCCAATGTTGTCGTATCAGCTAGGGTGGTGGTAAGAACAGGTGTAGTTGTAGCAGCCAATGTTGTAGTATCAGCTACGGTGGTGGTAGGGACAGCTGTAGTTCTAGCAGCCAATGTTGTAGTATCAGCTAGGGTGGTGGTAAGAACAGGTGTAGTTGTAACAGCCAATGTTGTAGTATCAGCTATGGTGGTGGTAAGAACAGGTGTAGTTGTAGCAGGAAATGTTGTAGTATCAGCTAGGGTGGTGGTAAGAACAGGTGTAGTTGTAACAGCCAGTGTTGTTACAGCCAATGTTGTAGTATCAGCTAGGGATGTGGTAAGAACAGGTGTAGTTGTAGCAGCCAATGTTGTAGTATCAGCTAGGGTGGTGGTAGGAACAGCTGTAGTTGTAGCAGCCAATGTTGTAGTATCAGCTAGGGTGGTGGTATGAACAGGTGTTGTTGTAGCAGCCAATGTTGTAGTATCAGCTATTGTGGTGGTAGGAACAGGTGTAGTTGTAGCAGCCAATGTTGTAGTATCAGCTATGGTGGTGGTAAGAACAGGTGTAGTTGTAGAAGCAAATGTTGTAGTATCAGCTAGGGTGGTGTTAAGAACAGGTGTAGTTGTAGCAGCCAGTGTTGTAGTATCAGCTAGTGTGGTGGTAGGAACAGCTGTAGTTGTAGCAGCCAATGTTGTAGTATCAGATATGGTGGTGGTAAGAACAGGTGTAGTTGTAGCAGCCAATGTTGTAGTATCAGCTATGGTGGTGGTAAGAACAGGTGTAGTTGTAGCAGCAAATGTTGTAGTATCAGCTAGGGTGGTGGTAGGAACAGGTGTAGTTGTAGCAGCCAATGTTGTAGTATGAGCTAGGGTGGTGGTAGGAACAGCTGTAGTTGTAGCAGCCAAAGTTGTAGTATCAGCTATGGTGGTGGTAAGAACAGGTGTAGTTGTAACAGCCAGTGTTGTTACAGCCAATGTTGTAGTATCAGCTAGGGATGTGGTAAGAACAGCTGTAGTTGTAGCAGCCAATGTTGTAGTATCAGCTAGGGTGGTGGTAGGAACAGCTGTAGTTGTAGCAGCCAATGTTGTAGTATCAGCTAGGGTGGTGGTAAGAACAGGTGTAGTTGTAACAGCCAATGTTGTAGTATCAGCTATGGTGGTGGTAAGAACAGGTGTAGTTGTAGCAGGAAATGTTGTAGTATCAGCTAGGGTGGTGGTAAGAACAGGTGTAGTTGTAACAGCCAGTGTTGTTACAGCCAATGTTGTAGTATCAGCTAGGGATGTGGTAAGAACAGGTGTAGTTGTAAGAGCCAGTGTTGTAGTATCAGCTATGGTGGTGGTAGGAACAGCTGTAGTTGTAACAGCCAATGTTGTAGTATCAGCTAGGGATGTGGTAAGAACAGCTGTAGTTGTAGCAGCCAATGTTGTAGTATCAGCTAGGGTGGTGGTAGGAACAGCTGTAGTTGTAGCAGCCAATGTTGTAGTATCAGCTAGGGTGGTGGTAAGAACAGGTGTAGTTGTAACAGCCAATGTTGTAGTATCAGCTATGGTGGTGGTAAGAACAGGTGTAGTTGTAGCAGGAAATGTTGTAGTATCAGCTAGGGTGGTGGTAAGAACAGGTGTAGTTGTAACAGCCAGTGTTGTTACAGCCAATGTTGTAGTATCAGCTAGGGATGTGGTAAGAACAGGTGTAGTTGTAAGAGCCAGTGTTGTAGTATCAGCTATGGTGGTGGTAGGAACAGCTGTAGTTGTAACAGCCAATGTTGTAGTATCAGCTAGGGATGTGGTAAGAACAGGTGTAGTTGTAGCAGCCAATTTTGTAGTATCAGCTAGGGTGGTGGTAGGAACAGCTGTAGTTGTAGCAGCCAATGTTGTAGTATCAGCTAGGGTGGTGGTATGAACAGGTGTTGTTGTAGCAGCCAATGTTGTAGTATCAGCTATTGTGGTGGTAGGAACAGGTGTAGTTGTAGCAGCCAATGTTGTAGTATCAGCTATGGTGGTGGTAAGAACAGGTGTAGTTGTAGAAGCAAATGTTGTAGTATCAGCTAGGGTGGTGGTAAGAACAGGTGTAGTTGTAGCAGCCAGTGTTGTAGTATCAGCTAGTGTGGTGGTAGGAACAGCTGTAGTTGTAGCAGCCAAAGTTGTAGTATCAGCTATGGTGGTGGTAAGAACAGGTGTAGTTGTAACAGCCAGTGTTGTTACAGCCAATGTTGTAGTATCAGCTAGGGATGTGGTAAGAACAGCTGTAGTTGTAGCAGCCAATGTTGTAGTATCAGCTAGGGTGGTGGTAGGAACAGCTGTAGTTGTAGCAGCCAATGTTGTAGTATCAGCTAGGGTGGTGGTATGAACAGGTGTTGTTGTAGCAGCCAATGTTGTAGTATCAGCTATTGTGGTGGTAGGAACAGGTGTAGTTGTAGCAGCCAATGTTGTAGTATCAGCTATGGTGGTGGTAAGAACAGGTGTAGTTGTAGAAGCAAATGTTGTAGTATCAGCTAGGGTGGTGGTAAGAACAGGTGTAGTTGTAGCAGCCAGTGTTGTAGTATCAGCTAGTGTGGTGGTAGGAACAGCTGTAGTTGTAGCAGCCAATGTTGTAGTATCAGATATGGTGGTGGTAAGAACAGGTGTAGTTGTAGCAGCCAATGTTGTAGTATCAGCTATGGTGGTGGTAAGAACAGGTGTAGTTGTAGCAGCAAATGTTGTAGTATCAGCTAGGGTGGTGGTAGGAACAGGTGTAGTTGTAGCAGCCAATGTTGTAGTATGAGCTAGGGTGGTGGTAGGAACAGCTGTAGTTGTAGCAGCCAAAGTTGTAGTATCAGCTATGGTGGTGGTAAGAACAGGTGTAGTTGTAACAGCCAGTGTTGTTACAGCCAATGTTGTAGTATCAGCTAGGGATGTGGTAAGAACAGCTGTAGTTGTAGCAGCCAATGTTGTAGTATCAGCTATGGTGGTGGTCAGAACAGGTGTAGTTGTAGCAGCCAATGTTGTAGTATCAGCTATTGTGGTGGTAGGAACAGGTGTAGTTGTAGCAGCCAATGTTGTAGAATCAGCTATGGTGGTGGTAGGAACAGCTATAGTTGTAGCAGCCAATGTTGTAGTATCAGCTAGGATGGTGGTAGGAACAGGTGTAGTTGTAGCAGAGAGTGTTGTAGTATCAGCTAGGGTGGTGGTAGGAACAGCTGTAGTTGTAGAAGCCAGTGTTGTAGTATCAGCTAGGGTGGTGGTAAGAACAGGTGTATTTGTAACAGCCAGTGTTGTAGTGTCAGCTATGGTGGTGGTAGGAACAGCTGTAGTTGTAGCAGCCAATGTTGTAATATCAGCTATGGTGGTGGTAGGAACAGATGTAGTTGTAGCAGCCAATGTTGTAGTATCAGCTAGGGTGGTGGTAAGAACAGGTGTAGTTGTAACAGCCAATGTTGTAGTATCAGCTAGGGTGGTGGTAGGAACAGGTGTAATTGTAGCAGCCAATGTTGTAGTATCAGCTAGGGTGGTGGTAGGAATAGGTGTAGTTGTAACAGCCAGTGTTGTAAGACCCAATGTTGTAGTATCAGCTAGGGTGGTGGTAAGAACAGGTGTAGTTGTAACAGCCAATGTTGTAGTATCAGCTAGGGTGGTGGTAAGAACAGGTGGAGTTGTAACAGCCAATGTTGTAGTATCAGCTAGGGTGGTGGTAGGAACAGCTGTAGTTGTAGCAGCCAATGTTGTAGTATCAGCTAGGGTGGTGGTAAGAACAGGTGTAGTTGTAGCAGCCAATGTTGTAGTATCAGCTATGGTGGTGGTAGGAACAGCTGTAGTTGTAGCAGCCAATATTGTAGTATCAGCTATGGTGGTGGTAAGAACAGGTGTAGTTGTAACAGCCAGTGTAGTAGTATTAGCTATGGTGGTGGTAATAACAGCTGTAGTTGTAACAGCCAACGTTGTAGTATCAGATAGGGATGTGGTAAGAACAGGTGTAGTTGTAGCAGCCAATGTTGTAGTATCAGCTAGGGTGGTGGTAGGAACAGCTGTAGTTGTAGCAGCCAATGTTGTAGTATCAGCTAGGGTGGTGGTAAGAACAGGTGTAGTTGTAGCAGCAAATGTTGTAGTATCAGCTATGGTGGTGGTAGGAACAGCTGTAGTTGTAGCAGCCAATGTTGTAGTATCAGCTATGGTGGTGGTAAGAACAGGTGTAGTTGTAACAGCCAGTGTTGTTACAGCCAATGTTGTAGTATCAGGTATGGTGGTGGTAGGAACAGCTGTAGTTGTAACAGCCAATGTTGTAGTATCAGCTAGGGATGTGGTAAGAACAGGTGTAGTTGTAGCAGCCAATGTTGTAGTATCAGCTAGGGTGGTGGTAGGAACAGCTGTAGTTGTAGCAGCCATTGTTGTAGTATCAGCTAGGGTGGTGGTAAGAACAGGTGTAGTTGTAGCAGGCAATGTTGTAGTATCAGCTATGGTGGTGGTAGGAACAGCTGTAGTTGTAACAGCCAATGTTGTAGTATCAGCTAGGGATGTGATAAGAACAGGTGTAGTTGTAGTAGCCAATGTTGTAGTATCAGCTATGGTGGTGGTAGGAACAGCTGTAGTTGTAGCAGCCAATGTTGTAGTATCAGCTACGGTGGTGCTAGGAACAGCTGTAGATGTAGCAGCCAATGTTGTAGTATCAACTAGGGTGGTGGTAAGAACAGGTGTAGTTGTAACAGCCAATGTTGTAGTATCAGCTAGGGTGGTGGTAGGAACAGGTGTAGTTGTAGCAGCTAATGTTGTAGTATCAGCTAGGGTGGTGGAAGGAACAGGTGTAGTTGTAACAGCCAGTGTTGTAACAGCCAATGTTGTAGTATCAGCTAGGGTGGTGGTAGGAACAGGTGTAGTTGTAACAGCCAATGTTGTAGTATCAGCTAGGGTGGTGGTAGGAACAGGTGTAGTTGTAGCAGCCAATGTTGTAGTATCAGCTATGGTGGTGGTAGGAACAGCTGTAGTTGTAACAGCCAATGTTGTAGTATCAGCTAGGGATGTGGTAAGAACAGGTGTAGTTGTAGCAGCCAATGTTGTAGTATCAGCTATGGTGGTGGTAGGAACAGCTGTAGTTGTAGCAGCCAATGTTGTAGTATCAGCTACGGTGGTGGTAGGAACAGCTGTAGTTGTAGCAGCCAATGTTGTAGTATCAGCTAGGGATGTGGTAAGAACAGGTGTAGTTGTAGTAGCCAATGTTGTAGTATCAGCTATGGTGGTGGTAGGAACAGCTGTAGTTGTAGCAGCCAATGTTGTAGTATCAGCTACGGTGGTGGTAGGAACAGGTGTAGTTGTAGCAGCTAATGTTGTAGTATCAGCTAGGGTGGTGGTAGGAACAGGTGTAGTTGTAACAGCCAGTGTTGTAACAGCCAATGTTGTAGTATCAGCTAGGGTGGTGGTAAGAACAGGTGTAGTTGTAACAGCCAATGTTGTAGTATCAGCTAGGGTGGTGGTAGGAACAGGTGTAGTTGTAGCAGCCAATGTTGTAGTATCAGCTATGGTGGTGGTAGGAACAGCTGTAGTTGTAACAGCCAATGTTGTAGTATCAGCTAGGGATGTGGTAAGAACAGGTGTAGTTGTAGCAGCCAATGTTGTAGTATCAGCTATGGTGGTGGTAGGAACAGCTGTAGTTGTAGCAGCCAATGTTGTAGTATCAGCTACGGTGGTGGTAGGAACAGCTGTAGTTGTAGCAGCCAATGTTGTAGTATCAGCTAGGGATGTGGTAAGAACAGGTGTAGTTGTAGTAGCCAATGTTGTAGTATCAGCTATGGTGGTGGTAGGAACAGCTGTAGTTGTAGCAGCCAATGTTGTAGTATCAGCTACGGTGGTGGTAGGAACAGGTGTAGTTGTAGCAGCTAATGTTGTAGTATCAGCTAGGGTGGTGGTAGGAACAGGTGTAGTTGTAACAGCCAGTGTTGTAACAGCCAATGTTGTAGTATCAGCTAGGGTGGTGGTAAGAACAGGTGTAGTTGTAACAGCCAATGTTGTAGTATCAGCTAGGGTGGTGGTAGGAACAGGTGTAGTTGTAGCAGCCAATGTTGTAGTATCAGCTATGGTGGTGGTAGGAACAGCTGTAGTTGTAACAGCCAATGTTGTACTATCAGCTAGGGATGTGGTAAGAACAGGTGTAGTTGTAGCAGCCAATGTTGTAGTATCAGCTATGGTGGTGGTAGGAACAGCTGTAGTTGTAGCAGCCAATGTTGTAGTATCAGCTACGGTGGTGGTAGGAACAGCTGTAGTTGTAGCAGCCAATGTTGTAGTATCAGCTAGGGATGTGGTAAGAACAGGTGTAGTTGTAGTAGCCAATGTTGTAGTATCAGCTATGGTGGTGGTAGGAACAGCTGTAGTTGTAGCAGCCAATGTTGTAGTATCAGCTACGGTGGTGGTAGGAACAGGTGTAGTTGTAGCAGCTAATGTTGTAGTATCAGCTAGGGTGGTGGTAGGAACAGGTGTAGTTGTAACAGCCAGTGTTGTAACAGCCAATGTTGTAGTATCAGCTAGGGTGGTGGTAAGAACAGGTGTAGTTGTAACAGCCAATGTTGTAGTATCAGCTAGGGTGGTGGTAGGAACAGGTGTAGTTGTAGCAGCCAATGTTGTAGTATCAGCTATGGTGGTGGTAGGAACAGCTGTAGTTGTAACAGCCAATGTTGTACTATCAGCTAGGGATGTGGTAAGAACAGGTGTAGTTGTAGCAGCCAATGTTGTAGTATCAGCTATGGTGGTGGTAGGAACAGCTGTAGTTGTAGCAGCCAATGTTGTAGTATCAGCTACGGTGGTGGTAGGAACAGCTGTAGTTGTAGCAGCCAATGTTGTAGTATCAGCTAGGGATGTGGTAAGAACAGGTGTAGTTGTAGTAGCCAATGTTGTAGTATCAGCTATGGTGGTGGTAGGAACAGCTGTAGTTGTAGCAGCCAATGTTGTAGTATCAGCTACGGTGGTGGTAGGAACAGCTGTAGTTGTAGCAGCCAATGTTGTAGTATCAACTAGGGTGGTGGTAAGAACAGGTGTAGTTGTAACAGCCAATGTTGTAGTATCAGCTAGGGTGGTGGTAGGAACAGGTGTAGTTGTAGCAGCTAATGTTGTAGTATCAGCTAGGGTGGTGGTAGGAACAGGTGTAGTTGTAACAGCCAGTGTTGTAACAGCCAATGTTGTAGTATCAGCTAGGGTGGTGGTAAGAACAGGTGTAGTTGTAACAGCCAATGTTGTAGTATCAGCTAGGGTGGTGGTAGGAACAGGTGTAGTTGTAGCAGCCAATGTTGTAGTATCAGCTATGGTGGTGGTAGGAACAGCTGTAGTTGTAACAGCCAATGTTGTAGTATCAGCTAGGGATGTGGTAAGAACAGGTGTAGTTGTAGCAGCCAATGTTGTAGTATCAGCTATGGTGGTGGTAGGAACAGCTGTAGTTGTAGCAGCCAATGTTGTAGTATCAGCTACGGTGGTGGTAGGAACAGCTGTAGTTGTAGCAGCCAATGTTGTAGTATCAGCTAGGGATGTGGTAAGAACAGGTGTAGTTGTAGTAGCCAATGTTGTAGTATCAGCTATGGTGGTGGTAGGAACAGCTGTAGTTGTAGCAGCCAATGTTGTAGTATCAGCTACGGTGGTGGTAGGAACAGGTGTAGTTGTAGCAGCTAATGTTGTAGTATCAGCTAGGGTGGTGGTAGGAACAGGTGTAGTTGTAACAGCCAGTGTTGTAACAGCCAATGTTGTAGTATCAGCTAGGGTGGTGGTAAGAACAGGTGTAGTTGTAACAGCCAATGTTGTAGTATCAGCTAGGGTGGTGGTAGGAACAGGTGTAGTTGTAGCAGCCAATGTTGTAGTATCAGCTATGGTGGTGGTAGGAACAGCTGTAGTTGTAACAGCCAATGTTGTAGTATCAGCTAGGGATGTGGTAAGAACAGGTGTAGTTGTAGCAGCCAATGTTGTAGTATCAGCTATGGTGGTGGTAGGAACAGCTGTAGTTGTAGCAGCCAATGTTGTAGTATCAGCTACGGTGGTGGTAGGAACAGGTGTAGTTGTAGCAGCCAATGTTGTAGTATCAGCTAGGGATGTGGTAAGAACAGGTGTAGTTGTAGTAGCCAATGTTGTAGTATCAGCTATGGTGGTGGTAGGAACAGCTGTAGTTGTAGCAGCCAATGTTGTAGTATCAGCTACGGTGGTGGTAGGAACAGCTGTAGTTGTAGCAGCCAATGTTGTAGTATCAGCTACGGTGGTGGTAGGAACAGCTGTAGATGTAGCAGCCAATGTTGTAGTATCAACTAGGGTGGTGGTAAGAACAGGTGTAGTTGTAACAGCCAATGTTGTAGTATCAGCTAGGGTGGTGGTAGGAACAGGTGTAGTTGTAGCAGCTAATGTTGTAGTATCAGCTAGGGTGGTGGTAGGAACAGGTGTAGTTGTAACAGCCAGTGTTGTAACAGCCAATGTTGTAGTATCAGCTAGGGTGGTGGTAAGAACAGGTGTAGTTGTAACAGCCAATGTTGTAGTATCAGCTAGGGTGGTGGTAGGAACAGGTGTAGTTGTAGCAGCCAATGTTGTAGTATCAGCTATGGTGGTGGTAGGAACAGCTGTAGTTGTAACAGCCAATGTTGTAGTATCAGCTAGGGATGTGGTAAGAACAGGTGTAGTTGTAGCAGCCAATGTTGTAGTATCAGCTATGGTGGTGGTAGGAACAGCTGTAGTTGTAGCAGCCAATGTTGTAGTATCAGCTACGGTGGTGGTAGGAACAGCTGAAGTTGTAGCAGCCAATGTTGTAGTATCAGCTAGGGATGTGGTAAGAACAGGTGTAGTTGTAGTAGCCAATGTTGTAGTATCAGCTACGGTGGTGGTAGGAACAGCTGTAGTTGTAGCAGCCAATGTTGTAGTATCAGCTACGGTGGTGGTAGGAACAGCTGTAGATGTAGCAGCCAATGTTGTAGTATCAACTAGGGTGGTGGTAAGAACAGGTGTAGTTGTAACAGCCAATGTTGTAGTATCAGCTAGGGTGGTGGTAGGAACAGGTGTAGTTGTAGCAGCTAATGTTGTAGTATCAGCTAGGGTGGTGGTAGGAACAGGTGTAGTTGTAACAGCCAGTGTTGTAACAGCCAATGTTGTAGTATCAGCTAGGGTGGTGGTAAGAACAGGTGTAGTTGTAACAGCCAATGTTGTAGTATCAGCTAGGGTGGTGGTAGGAACAGGTGTAGTTGTAGCAGCCAATGTTGTAGTATCAGCTATGGTGGTGGTAGGAACAGCTGTAGTTGTAACAGCCAATGTTGTAGTATCAGCTAGGGATGTGGTAAGAACAGGTGTAGTTGTAGCAGCCAATGTTGTAGTATCAGCTATGGTGGTGGTAGGAACAGCTGTAGTTGTAGCAGCCAATGTTGTAGTATCAGCTACGGTGGTGGTAGGAACAGCTGTAGTTGTAGCAGCCAATGTTGTAGTATCAGCTAGGGTGGTGGTAGGAAAAGCTGTAGTTGTAGCAGCCAATGTTGTAGTATCAGCTATGGAGGTGGTAAGAACAGGTGTAGTTGTAACAGCCAGTGTTGTTACAGCCAATGTTGTAGTATCAGCTAGGGATGTGGTAAGAACAGGTGGAGTTGTAGCAGCCAATGTTGTAGTATCAGCTATGGTGGTGGTAGGAACAGCTGTAGTTGTAACAGCCAGTGTTGTAGTATCAGCTATGGTGGTGGTAGGAACAGCTGTAGTTGTAACAGCCAATGTTGTAGTATCAGCTAGGGATGTGGTAAGAACAGGTGTAGTTGTAGCAGCCAATGTTGTAGTATCAGCTAGGGTCGTGGTAGGAACAGCTGTAGTTGTAGCAGCCAATGTTGTAGTATCAGCTAGGGTGGTGGTAAGAACAGGTGTAGTTGTAGCAGCTAATGTTGTAGTATCAGCTATGGTGGTGGTAGGAACAAGTGTAGTTGTAGCAGCCAATGTTGTAGTATCAGCTATGGTGGTGGTAGGAACAGCTGTAGTTGTAGCAGCCAATGTTGTAGTATCAGCTATGGTGGTGGTAAGAACAGGTGTAGTTGTAGCAGCCAATGTTGTAGTTTCAGCTAGGGTGGTGGTAAGAACAGGTGTAGTTGTAACAGCCAATGTTGTAGTATCAGCTAGGGTGGTGGTAGGAACAGCTGTAGTTGTAGCAGCCAATGTTGTAGTATCAGCTATGGTGGTGGTAGGAACAGCTGTAGTTGTAACAGCCAATGTTGTAGTATCAGCTAGGGATGTGGTAAGAACAGGTGTAGTTGTAGCAGCCAATGTTGTAGTATCAGCTATGGTGGTGGTAGGAACAGCTGTAGTTGTAGCAGCCAATGTTGTAGTATCAGCTACGGTGGTGGTAGGAACAGCTGAAGTTGTAGCAGCCAATGTTGTAGTATCAGCTAGGGATGTGGTAAGAACAGGTGTAGTTGTAGTAGCCAATGTTGTAGTATCAGCTACGGTGGTGGTAGGAACAGCTGTAGTTGTAGCAGCCAATGTTGTAGTATCAGCTACGGTGGTGGTAGGAACAGCTGTAGATGTAGCAGCCAATGTTGTAGTATCAACTAGGGTGGTGGTAAGAACAGGTGTAGTTGTAACAGCCAATGTTGTAGTATCAGCTAGGGTGGTGGTAGGAACAGGTGTAGTTGTAGCAGCTAATGTTGTAGTATCAGCTAGGGTGGTGGTAGGAACAGGTGTAGTTGTAACAGCCAGTGTTGTAACAGCCAATGTTGTAGTATCAGCTAGGGTGGTGGTAAGAACAGGTGTAGTTGTAACAGCCAATGTTGTAGTATCAGCTAGGGTGGTGGTAGGAACAGGTGTAGTTGTAGCAGCCAATGTTGTAGTATCAGCTATGGTGGTGGTAGGAACAGCTGTAGTTGTAACAGCCAATGTTGTAGTATCAGCTAGGGATGTGGTAAGAACAGGTGTAGTTGTAGCAGCCAATGTTGTAGTATCAGCTATGGTGGTGGTAGGAACAGCTGTAGTTGTAGCAGCCAATGTTGTAGTATCAGCTACGGTGGTGGTAGGAACAGCTGTAGTTGTAGCAGCCAATGTTGTAGTATCAGCTAGGGTGGTGGTAGGAAAAGCTGTAGTTGTAGCAGCCAATGTTGTAGTATCAGCTATGGAGGTGGTAAGAACAGGTGTAGTTGTAACAGCCAGTGTTGTTACAGCCAATGTTGTAGTATCAGCTAGGGATGTGGTAAGAACAGGTGGAGTTGTAGCAGCCAATGTTGTAGTATCAGCTATGGTGGTGGTAGGAACAGCTGTAGTTGTAACAGCCAGTGTTGTAGTATCAGCTATGGTGGTGGTAGGAACAGCTGTAGTTGTAACAGCCAATGTTGTAGTATCAGCTAGGGATGTGGTAAGAACAGGTGTAGTTGTAGCAGCCAATGTTGTAGTATCAGCTAGGGTCGTGGTAGGAACAGCTGTAGTTGTAGCAGCCAATGTTGTAGTATCAGCTAGGGTGGTGGTAAGAACAGGTGTAGTTGTAGCAGCTAATGTTGTAGTATCAGCTATGGTGGTGGTAGGAACAAGTGTAGTTGTAGCAGCCAATGTTGTAGTATCAGCTATGGTGGTGGTAGGAACAGCTGTAGTTGTAGCAGCCAATGTTGTAGTATCAGCTATGGTGGTGGTAAGAACAGGTGTAGTTGTAGCAGCCAATGTTGTAGTTTCAGCTAGGGTGGTGGTAAGAACAGGTGTAGTTGTAACAGCCAATGTTGTAGTATCAGCTAGGGTGGTGGTAGGAACAGCTGTAGTTGTAGCAGCCAATGTTGTAGTATCAGCTATGGTGGTGGTAAGAACAGCTGTAGTTTTAGCAGCCAATGTTGTAGTATCAGCTAGGGTGGTGGTAAGAACAGGTGTAGTTGTAGCAGCCAATGTTGTAGTATCAGCTAGGGTGGTGGTAAGAACATGTGTAGTTGTAGCAGGCAGTGTTGTAGTATCAGCTAGGGTGGTGGTAGGAACAGCTGTAATTGTAACAGGAACAGCTGTAGTTGTAGCAGCCAATGTTGTAGTATCAGCTAGGGTGGTAGTAAGAACAGGTGTAGTTGTAGCAGCCAGTGTTGTAGTACCAGCTAGGGTGGTGGTAAGAACAGGTGTAGTTGTAGCAGCCAATGTTGTAGTATCAGCTATGGTGGTGGTAGGAACAGCTGTAGTTGTAGCAGCCAATGTTGTAGTATCAGCTATGGTGGTGGTAGGAACAGGTGTAGTTGTAACAGCCAGTGTTGTAGTATCAGCTAGGGTGGTGGTAGGAACAGGTGTAGTTGTAGCAGCCAGTGTTGTAGTATCAGCTAGGGTGGTGGTAGGAACAGGTGTAGTTGTAACAGGAACAGGTGTAGTTGTAGCAGCCAGTGTTGTAGTATCAGCTAGGGTGGTGGTAGGAACAGCTGTAATTGTAACAGGAACAGCTGTAGTTGTAGCAGCCAATGTTGTAGTATCAGCTAGGGTGGTAGTAAGAACAGGTGTAGTTGTAGCAGCCATTGTTGTAGTACCAGCTAGGGTGGTGGTAAGAACAGGTGTAGTTGTAGCAGCCAATGTTGTAGTATCAGCTAGGGTGGTGGTAGGAACAGGTGTAGTTGTAGCAGCCAGTGTTGTAGTATCAGCTAGGGTGGTGGTAGGAACAGGTGTAGTTGTAGCAGCCAATGTTGTAGTATCAGCTATGGTGGTGGTAAGAACAGGTGTAGTTGTAACAGCCAGTGTTGTAGTATCAGCTAGGGTGGTGGTAGGAACAGGTGTAGTTGTAGCAGCCAGTGTTGTAGTATCAGCTAGGGTGGTGGTAGGAACAGGTGTAGTTGTAACAGCCAGTGTTGTAGTATCAGCTAGGGTGGTGGTAGGAACAGGTGTAGTTGTAGCAGCCAGTGTTGTAGTATCAGCTATGGTGGTGGTAGGAACAGGTGTAGTTGTAGCAGCCAATGTTGTAGTATCAGGTATTGTGGTGGTAGGAACAGCTGTAGTTGTAGCAGCCAATGTAGTTAACTCAGGTGCTTCCGTATCTCCAGGTGGTCTGTAGGGCCCTGATGGAATGTCTGGGAAACCCCAAAACTCCCAAAAGTGCCCAAACTCCTCAAGGGGGCTTGTTGGCACTGCCTCCATGTGTGTGCCTTTGCCTGTGCCTTTGCCTGTGCCTTTGCCTATGCCTGTGTCTGTCTCTGTGTCTGCTGTGTCTGTGTCTGTGTCTGCTGGAGCTGTTTCTGTAGAGATGTCTGCGGGTATGTATGGTTCAAATGGAACTTCGGAAATCAGAGTTAACGCTTGCTCTTTCTGCAGAGAGAAATAAAGAGATACAGTTAAAACCATGTAATAAAAATGGTATAACTTCATGGTAATGAATATAAAAATGACATGGTAATGAATACTGAATATTTTACTTTTGTGTATAGTTTATTCTATTAAAATGGAGAGTCATTAATTGAAAGGGATCTTACCTCAATATTCATTTTGACATTTGTCCATTGTTTGACATCCTTTCCTTGATCAACATGGAGATCTTGAATGGTAAAATTGTAATATACAATTTAGAATGACACTGTAATATCTAAAATATCCATCAGATCTTCTGATAAACCCTCAAATTTTGCTGAGCTGCTGGTATCGACACATTCAAAATCATGTATCTCATCATGTTGTCTAACAAATAAATAGAAAAATACAGAAAAGAAGTAGAAAAGAGTTGATGACTTTCAAGGCTGGCTTGAAAGTCAGACTTTTTCCTTGCTAGTGTGACAGAACATAAGTGTGTGATATGGCAAATGTGTGAGGTTGACAACCTTGCTTTGGGCCTAGTTGAGGTTATTTGCAGTAGACTCACCAGACACTAAAACGTGCTTCAGAGTGCGTCCAAGCAGCTTCACCGTCATTTCATTCTTCTCATACTTCACCACGGGAGCCACAGTCCTTGAAGCTGCGCGTGATGGCGTGAGCTCGAGGCACGACGCCGCCGCTGTTACATTGCGCATCAGCTCGCGGTCAAAGTACTGCACTGTCACCGAGTGGAGTTGCATCCACTCCATCACCTGGAGAAGAAATGTTACAAGACTTAAAGGCACACTATGCAGGTTTTTTAGCTTAATATGCAATTGTTTTAACTTAATTTACCTTCATTTAACAGCTTCAGTCATTGGAATGGTTATATGACTTTTTTCGGTTTGAATGGTCAAGGCGTTCTTGAGATATAACACTCAAGGTGTTTTTGACCTTAACATTTGACCTCCAACATCAATTCTCCTCATATTTGAGTCCAAACAAACACTTATACCAAATTTCAGGCATGTATGTCAAGGCATTTTTGAGATATCGCGCTTAGAGTATTCATGGACTTGACCTTTGACCTCTGACCTCCAACATCAACTCACTTCATCTTTGAGTCCATACAAACACTTGTACCAAATTTGAAGCATATGCGTCAAGCCGTTCTGGAGATATAATGCGCAACGCATGACATATGGCTGTGACTTTTATTTTGACACACGGGAAACACTTAAACAGGATGTGTAGTTTTAGGGAGCACCAGATTGTATGCCAGTGTTCTAATTGACCTGTCGCTAAGCGCCACCCTTAGAACGCTGATGAGCCAATGACAGTCCAGCCTCAATGGGACTCGGACATCAGCTCGGACAACTCCATAGGAAACAACAGGGAGCAGGCATAAAATGGCAAATTAATGGTTATTTATGGAGTTTATTAACTCCAAAAATCCCGACAGATAACCATGGTCAAACGTTTTGCATGGGGGACGTGTAATACTGATAGACGTTACCCCGAGAGGCTAGAAAACGGGGTATATTTTCATCAACAGTAGCCTACAGGACGTCTCTCGCGTTTGCAACAGCTCGACATAATGTAGGCTACTAAGCCAAAAACGTGGGCACAGGTTCCCTGTTAAATCCCAAGATGAAAATGCTCATTAACCAACTACTATTTTCTTACTACATCAAATATTAATGTAACCTAACATCTCTTAGTATCAATCTTCCACTAGCTAGCTAGCTAGCATTAACGTCAGTGTTTTTTGCATGTGATTTGCACGGCTACTCGCCACAACTGCTTGTCACCTTGTATGTATTCTAAAGTTTTGAAAACACCCCTCCATAGCATAATTAAGTCCCTTTTGATAGCTTCTGGAGGAAAGTAAATCCTTTTATCGACCAAAACGTCCTCAAAGCCTGCTTTCATATACTGTCAGCTGCCATTGTCCACAATGTATTTCTATTCAAGTCTGGTTTGTTTGTCCGAGTTTTCCAGGGGGTCAAGAGCGTGCAGATTAGCTTCGGCATGTTAGCATACGCCATTTTCAAATATGGCGCTGCATGGAGCATTTGGAACCAGCTCCATGCACGAAAATCCGTGTTGGGCACGAGCTCTCATGCGCGTACATGTTGGTGGGCGGGTACCTATCCGGCGGCTACAGCCAAACGTTATTCAGTGCGTATTTCTTGAGGAGCCTATAAGAAGACGTGCATATTATGGTTGTTTATCCATCATATGACAAATAAAGAAAATTGTATTGATCTTGTTTCGTTGTTGTTTGTCCCAAACAAACATAGCCTAAACATGATTAAAGACAATAAATTACACAACAGCGGCATAAAGACCTTGTCTCGTTAAACCGTCTCCAACACGTTGCTCTCAACCTATAGCCGCCCCCTTTGGAGCTTGCCAGAGGCTGAAGCACTAGGCTACTACATTTAAAAGCATTTTTTGCCGCGAGGCATTCCAGCCTACGAATTTAATAAAAAGTAAACCATGCATAATTTAAAAAAAAAACTCAATTAAGGCTACCTCGCTATGCAATAAGGTTTCCATTAGAGCACAGCGCACGTTCAATGAATGTCTGGAATTGTCTCGCAATAAACAGCTGGAAATTCCAACACTTTTTCAACTACATGAAACTTTACAGTGATCATCAAATACCCTCTAGATTTAAATGCCCATCAGTCTCAACATTTAACTATACAATAAAAGTCCAAAAGTAAATTAAATCCCATACCAAAACCGAAAATCGTCTGCGTTTGATAGCCTGGTATGCCGCTCCAAACAAAATGCATGTCTCACAATAACGTACAATGTAAGAAATAAAGGTCTGCCTCGAATAAGCCTACCTCAAATAAATACCTGTGTTTTGCAGCCTAAGTAAATAGCAGACCCCGGACATAATGTAGGATTTACGGAAAGTATGCAATCATACGATGTTGGACGCCTGGCGATGCTCTGGCCGTCTACTGTGCCTCTGACACCGCTGCCTCATTTGGATGGTAACTCCACAGGTGAGCGCGAAGATTGGATGTCGTGGATGCGTAAGTAAACTGTTTTTTGCTGAGTCCGCAGACAACATTCTCTTTAACCGTTACTTTACCATCTGCGGTGTACAACTCAAAGTAAAGACACCACATTTTAGATGAGTTGGGGACATAATATCTTCAATATTATTTTCAAAACAGGGTGGCTATTGAGGGCTCTGGCTCCAGTCATTATTGTGGCTACTGGCTATTATTGGCTTGATTTGGTCATGGGCCAACGCTAGGATACGTTTAGAGCACCCGCTATGAGATGGCAAACAATAAAATAAAAAACAAACTAATCATAGACTGTAAAAATGCGCTACACTTGGCACTAAAAACCGAATAGTTTATTTATAGTTCGACTACGGATATTTCACGTCATGTTCGAATGCATATTTGCAGCAGGACAGCAGGCAGACCGCTCTTAGTTAGAGCCGCTGTGTTATCCAATGAAATTAAGTTGCGCTTCAGGGCGACTCCACTCGGACTCCATGCGCGTTCCCAAGCAACTTTTTCTTCTTCTTGTTATGAGGCAAGGACTTTATGTGCATTATCGCCACCCTCTTACTGGACTCTCTTTTTACAGAATATCCAATAAAAATCAACGTTGGTCCATGCGTCATTTCCAGCTTTGTAACTTGGCGCATGGTCAGAGCCGACTGGCGCTGGATCAGAACCCCAGTGTTCAAGATGGCGTTGACTATGAATTGGCCGGATTTACTAGCCTAGCCTCCACCATTTATTTGTATGGAGGGCGGGACTTAGTCACTCTCTCCAGTTATATATGATACCTCCATGGAGTCTTCACATGGTAACAATGGGGGGCGAGGCTTAGCGACAGGTCAATTAGCCCGGAAACTACTCTGGGAGCTTAACAAGCGCAGCTGCCTTTACACCATTATGACATCACAGCCTTTGAAGTCTATGGGGGAAAAATGAGCTTTTTAACATTTTTAGTCCCCTATTTCTCAAAAAGTATAAACTTTAAAAAAAATAACTCTCTTGCCCCACTCCAGACCTTCAGAACGGTTATTTCAACATGTCTGTATGTTAAGCGGTTAGAGTCGCATTAATTCTTGAACAGGTAAAAAGAAAAAAAGGTTATAATAACTAGAAATGTAATGCCAGAGGAATTACATTAGTGGATGAAAAGCTGCTGGGTTAATGTTGGTGGGGAGATTCCTGAAAAAAAAAAACATTGAATCACTTAATCTTTGAGTTCATACAAACCCTTGTACCAAAAAACCTTGTGTCAGGCATTCTTGAGATATCACACTCAAGGTGGGTTTGGCCTTGACATTTGACTTCCATCATTGAGTCCATACAAATGTTCACACCAAATTTGAAGCATGTGCGTCAAGCCGTTCTGAAGTTGTGACACAAGCATGAAAGCTGGCCTTTGGAAAATGTAATTCAGAGTAAGCAATGCAAGACTACTGTACCTGCAAAACAGAGCTTTCAGTTGGTGTTGATGACTGCTCATTCTGCAGCCAGCTAACAATTACTTTGTCAACGTTAAAATAATTGAATCAACGTCGCACTGCAACATTTATTCTACATCACTTTTGCACCCTTCATTAATATTAAAGCAACGTTGAAATTCTAACTACAGATCAAGGGGATTTCAATGGTATTTCCACTAAAATGAATATTGAAACAATGTTGAAATTACAACCAAACTAAATATCAACGTGATTTCAGTGGTATTTCAATTGATATTAAACCTCAGTAAACCACTATTAGCCTAATCTGGCAAAATATTGGGAAATTCATATCCTGCTTTATCTACAGCCAGGATAAATTTGGCTAGGGTATATCTGGTTTAGGCTACACAAGCTTGCATAAATAACCATTGACAACTTGTTATCAGTTAAGGAAGTGCATTTATTCACTCTTAATCTAGAAATTCAAGTGTACTGTGTTTTCCTGCCATCCATAGCAGTTGCAGTCAGCCTGATCCTTCAGTAGCAGAGTGAAGCAGCACCTAACAGAAATAGAAGGGGGGGGGGGACAGCTGTTAGATAAATATGTTCAACTGAGCAACAAACTAACAGCTAAGCCTACAATCAAGTTATTTTACGCCAGTGGTTCTCAAACTTTTTCTTTCATTTCCCACTAAGATCAAGGGGGGGCATTTTTAAACCCCACCTGTCCCTCATTGCTCTAAGAAAGTGGTCAAGCTTATAATTGAAATTATTCAATTATTATTGAAATAATGACAAGTTCCAAATATATCCAAAATATATAGCAGAGTTAAATCAGCTGGTGCTGCAGATATAATAATAAATAAATACATAATGTGCCATTGTAAATTAAACACACATATTTCTGTTTTCCAGCAACATATTAGGAAGCATAGGCCAATATTTTACAGCATTGTACAATATATTCAATCAAATACCAACATGCTGCATTAAATGGATCCACAATCCAGTCATACTGAGTACTGCTGGTCGGGAAATATTTTTGAAATAAACTTTGCAGGGATGTGATGTAGGCCTACTGTTTAATACAGTGTTTCCCAAAGTCTGGGTCGCGACCCACGGGTGGGTCGCAGGAGATTTTATTTGGGTCGCCAGCACAATTTATGTTGTGTTATAGGCCTAACTGATACCATTTGTCATTTGATACCAGGAAAGCTAACAGTTTTCTATTAGGATGTAGATTGTTAACTACCACAGTCACGGTTTTGTCATAAAAGCTCATGAAACTGGCGCATGAAACTGGGGGACGAACGCATCGCAGAGGGGGCATGGATATCTACCTCTCAAAATGAAACCGTTCTATGGGGCGCCTGCCATGTACCTCGCAGTTGCAAACTGCAAGGGACATGAATCCGCCTATTTGCACGAACATTAGTAGATACCAGCTCCTCAACTTTACCGATTAAAATCTAGTGACCGTGCTGTCAACTAAAGCAGACATCCATAGACCGGACATAATTAAGGCCATTCAATTTGCATACAGTTTCGATTGCAGATGCAATCTTTAAAGTTAATAACCTCCTCACATTCTTATTTCTGATTTAAAATGCACAACAGTGCATTATATTAGTCTACAATTTAAATGGGCATTTTAAACACTATTCCTCTCGTTTTCTACCTCGCTAACTCCAAAGTAAAGGCGCATTCTTCCGGCTATTGCGCAAACGCCTCTTGTTCTGATATAACGACTATACAATATAATATAATACAACAATACAATATAACGACTTGAGTTATTTGCTGTTTACATTGGAATTGACGTCCACAGTGTTATGGACCCATTTGTCTGCAACGCAACGTAGCCTACACATTTTTTTTTAGAAATACAGGAACAGCTTAGGGCTCTTACAGAGTCAACGCGAGCAACGCGAGCAAGCAACGTTAGCGACGCGAGCGACGTGCTCCCTTTCATAGTTTACACGGTGGACGCAAGCAACGCGGCCGATAAGTGAAATGCAATACATCGCTCACGCAACAGGGGGTAGCAGTCACTGGTGACATTCTGAGTGATATTTAAGCTGTCTGTAAAAGTTACATCCCAAGAGGCTCTTTTGGAGAGCCACGGATCGATCATATTTAATTTAGAATTCTCAAAAAGACTCCAGTATGACATGGAGACACGTATCAAAAGTAATATCTAGCTTTGTTGGGTGACAAACTAGATGGGAGGTGAGTGTGATTCGCTGTGCTAGATTGACTGCATGTTACAAGGACACTGGGTCATGTCATGTAAGCAACATGGTACTGTAAATAAACGCAAACATAGCCTACATTGCAGAGCCACTTCAACATTATTAATATATGGTGAATAAATGTACACTTACACATGTGCACAGCCCCATGGTTTTCTGACGTGACGATGCTAGCACGTTAGCAGCGGTTAGCTAACTATACTAACGTAAGTTATCTACAAGTCTGAAGTGTCCTCCAAGTGACAATCATGTTATACACAATGAATAGCATGTAACCTACAATGTGGAGCTCCATAGACCGTAAAAGAAAGATAAGCTTGCATAATGTTTCCTCTTCTCTGGCCATTGTATTCAAACCTTCTTCTGTAAATATAACATATACTTGACATAATGTACAATACTTGCAGTGTCGCCCCCACCGACAACGCATAGTATTGCATGCGTCAGTGCGTCGCGTATCAAAAACTGGGATGACACATTTTGCTACGCATCGACGCATAATGGCGGCCGAAGCGTAGCGATGCGTAGCCTTGCGGGCGCGTATGCGTAGCGATGCGTTGACTCTGTAAGAGCCCTTACTATGCTGACGAATGAGGACTGCGCAACATGCGAGAATTTCCCCTACTCTCGGATATCTTTTCAGTAGTCATTTCCAACTTTTCACGCTGATGGTGCTCAAAATGCAACACAACCGTGTTCAAAGCAGGGATCCTATAGCAATGTATGGTTGGGGGAGGCATAGAAAAGTTGGAGAACCTGTGGCCTAAAACAATATATGTGGTTGCAGGGTAATGGGTCGCGATGGTCTGTCATTTTTAAAAAGTGGGTCGCCAGAAAAAAAGTTTGGGAAACACTGGTTTAATACATTGGATCAGACGTTTCAGCGATTTCACTCAGATTCTCAAATGGATAATACTGTCGCGATCGAGGCGCCTGTCCCATACCTCAAGTTTTTTACCGTGGTAAAGTTGGTTTTATATTGGATGTTGGATATTCGACACATTCGAAAAATCTATTTAGCACTGACTACGAGGGTCGAGTTTGTGTCAAACCAACTTTAATGTGTTTAAACAAGGCCTGCCTATATTACACAAAGCTTCTTTTGTCCAAAAACCCATGTTTTGATTTTATGAATTTTTTAGGCTGATAAAAGATTTCAATCTATTATGCGGCTTCACCTTTTGACTTACCCATACTAAAACACATCTCCTGAACTCGCCTTACTGCCCTTTCTAGTACACAAAGCTTCTTTTTCCCTAAAAACTACTCTTTGATTTTATACAATCTTTAATGTTAAATGTTTCAAATCTATTATGCGGCTTGTCCTTTTGACCTACCCATGTCAAAACACATCTGGTGAACTCGGATTACTGCTCTATAAAGTACACAAAGCTTCTTTTTCCCAAAAACCCATTCTTTGATTTTATAAATATTTTTAATGTAAAAAAAATGCTATAAATGCTTTAAATCTATTATCTTCTTTTTCCCTAAAAACTAGTCTTTGATTTTATACAATCTTTAATGTTAAATGTTTCAAATCTATTATGCGAATTGACCTTTTGACCTACCCATGTCAAAACACATCTGATGCACTCAGCTAACTGCCCTACATAATACACAAAGCTTATTTTGTCCAAAAACATACTCTTTGATTTCATATTAATTTTTTACTATTCAAAAATGATATACATTTATTATGCGGCTTGACCTTTTGACCTACCCATGTCAAAACACATCTGTTGCACTCAGCTAACTGCCCTACATAGTACACAAAGCTTCTTTTTTTCAAAAACGCACTCTTTGATTTTATATTATCTTTTTACTATTAGAAAATGCTATAAATCTATTATGCTGCTTGACCTTTTGACCTACCCATGTTAAAACACATCTATTGCACTCAGGTAACTGCCCTACACAGTACACAAAGCTTATTTTTTCTAAAAACTCCCTCTTTGATTTGTATAATTTTTTTTATTGTATTTTTTTTTATACATCTATTATGTGCCATCCCCTTTTGACCCACCCATCTCAAAACACATCTGCTGCACTCATGTAACTGCCCTACATAGTATACAAAGTTTCTTTTTTTCCAAAAACTCCCTCTTTGATTTTATATACATTTTTTACAGTAAAAAAATATTTATAAAATCAAAGAATGGGTTTTTGGGAAAAAGAAGCTTTGTGTACTATATAGAGCAGTAATCCGAGTTCACCAGATGTGTTTTGACATGGGTAGGTCAAAAGGACAAGCCGTATAATAGATTTGAAACATTTAACATTAAAAATTGTATAAAATCAAAGAGTAGTTTTTAGGGAAAAAGAAGCTTTGTGTACTAGAAAGGGCAGTAAGGCGAGTTCAGGAGATGTGTTTTAGTATGGGTAAGTCAAAAGGTGAAGCCGCATAATAGATTGAAATCTTTTATCAGCATAAAAAATTCATAAAATCAAAACATGGGTTTTTGGACAAAAGAAGCTTTGTGTAATATAGGCAGGCCTTGTTTAAACATATTAAAGTTGGTTTGACACAAACTCGACCCTTGTAGTCAGTGCTAAATAGATTTTTCGAATGTGTCGAATATCCAACATCCAATATAAAACCAACTTTACCACGGTAAGTTTTTTGGTGAATTCAGTATCTTAGAACTGCTAGGTGAGGTAGGTGCTTGTCTTCTTTGCCTTGTAACTGGATATTTAACTCATTGAGCCAAAACGAAGGCTAAGTTTCAGCCAGTGATTGTTTGCCATTTCCCTCGTCAGGCCAGCTATCGCTACGAAAGGCGGCTGGCTGGCAACTTGAGTGCTTAGGTGTTAGCTGCTACCGCTTTCACTGCACACAACCGCGAACCTAGAAACTGAACTTACTATGTTGCTAAGCTACAAGTTTGAAGCTAACGCCAGCTTGCTTACTTGCTTACTTGATTAGCCGAGTCGTTTTAAACAGACTTCACACGCTCCATTCAAATAAAAAACACAAATTAATTGTAACTTACATTGGGTGTGGTAGGAAAACGTCCGTTTCGTCGTCGTTTGTTGGACGAACCAGACAACAAGAATGTAGACTTTCTTCAAGAGGATGCTTGACAGCAGCAGTGCCTGTAGAATCGGTAGGAGCAGAGCCCGTTTACGGAGAGCCGGATCACTCCCTATTAACTCCATTGTACCTGCAATCTGCTGCAGTTCCGCTAGGGGCGATCACGAATAAGTGGAAAAACAATGGGGGACTATGGAGCTAGACGGCTAAATGTGTCTCTTTAACCTGGTTGTCCTTGAAAAATCTAAGATTGGATTGTGGTTTCTGCAAGATCAATATGGATTATAGGTCAAAAGTTGAATGAACGAGTACTTACGTCCTTTCGATTTCTTACAGGTTGGGTCGTTGTTGCCCACAACTCACTAGCTTTCTGCTAATGAATGACGTCATTGACACATTTGAAAGGCTTTTTAGAACAAATAAGTGACTCAAAAAATATAATTCCCAGCGGTGTGTATTTTCTCTGCCCTCTCTTTTGCATGCAACATTCAAATTTCTGGCCAAAAAATGTTATCCCGAGAAAAGTGGATTTGAGGGGTACAGCTCCATAGCCCTCCATTCATTCTGCACTTATTCGTGAGCGCCCTCATGTGGAACCAGAATTGGAACTGCAACCAGTTCAGAAACCGGAAGCTTCCCGAGAGTGGCGGTTCTCCCCTTATTAGACATTCTCTGGTAGGAGGTAGGAATCAATGAGGCAAGGAGAACGCTACTGCGCATGCGCACAAGTTAATTACGGGATGTGTAGTTTTAGGGAGCACCAGATTGTATGCATTAGAAGCTGAGACAGTTGAATTCACAGGTGACACCTGTGCTAGTGTTTTGATTAGCCCGGGAACTACTCTGGGAGCTTAACAAGCGCAGCTGCCTTTAGGCCATTATGACATCACAGCCTTTGAAGTCTATGGGGGGAAAATGAGCTTTTTAACATTTTTAATCCCCTATTTCTCAAAAAGTATACACTTTTAAGAAAATCTGAAAAAGTAACTCTCTCGTCCAACTCCAGACCTACAAAACGGTTATTTCAACATGTCTGTATGTTAAGCCGTTAGAGTCGCATTAATTCTTGAAAAGGTAAAAAGAAAAAAGGTTATAACTAGAAAAGCATTTCCTGAAGGAAATATAGTGCATGAAAATCCAAAAATATGATGTAAAATATCATACAAAGTAAAAACAAACTATATTGGTTGCTAAGTAGATGAGGTTTAATATAATTGGAATGACTGAACAGTTAAATAGGTGGATACTTTAAATGGATAAATTATTTAGGTAGATAGTTGACGATAACTGACAGCTGGAATGGCTCTGTTTGCTAGCAGTTATGCTAACTATGTTATCAAAGATAATAATGTTAACCAAGTTACTTAACTTAGCTAATGTTTTCATTTTTAGTAGTTATGCTAACTAGCATGTTAGCAATGCTAACATGCTAACTATGTTAACCATGTGACTTAGCTAACCTAGCTAATCATTTTTAGGAGTTATGATAACTAGCATGCTAACATGTTAAGTATGCTAACCATGTGACTTAGCTAACTTAGCTAATCATTTTTAGTAGGTATGCTAACTATTTTAACTAGCATGCTAACATGCTAACTATGTTAACCAGTGGGTAGGAGTCATAGTTAATGACAAGTAACAGTTACAATGGCTGAACAGTTAAAAAGTTCAGTAGTTTGAAGGGTTACATTGTTTTACAGTGAAATATTGTAGTGATGACTTTTATTTTGAAACAGTTTTTGGCAGAGGAAGCAGTTGAATAGGGTGTATATCTTAATAGGGCCAGTTTGTATGCTTAAAGCCTGAGAATGGCAGTTGGGACAGGTGGCCTGAACACCTGCCATAGGATTCTAATTGCTGTTATGTCATAAAGGGCAATGTTAAGTCAATGGGGACATTTTGATAGTTTTTAATTAATAGTTTAAAAAGCATAAAAGTTACAAAGCTGAAAAATACATAGCGCACATGTCCTAAGTAAGACCTACGAAACATAGTTTGAATGAAGTTTCTACGTTAAACGGTTGAAGCTGCATTAACTGCGTTAGAAGAAGAATAATAACTAGAAAAGCATTTCCTGAAGGAAATACAGTGCATGAAAATGCAAAAAATATTATTTAAAATATCATACAGAGTAAAAACAAACTATATTGGTTGCTAGGTAGATGAGGTTTAATATAGTTCAAATGACTGAACTAGGTAGATGAGGTTTAATATAGTTGGAATGACTGAACAGTTAAATAGGTGGATAGTTTATATAGTTAAATGATTTGCTTGCTAGATAAGGTTTAATATAGTTGGAATGATTGAACGGTTAAATAGATGGATCATTTAAATGGTTAAGTTATTTAGGTAGATAATTGACGATAACTGACAGTTGGAATGGCTCTAATGTTTGCTAGCAGTTATGCTAACTATGTTATCAAAGATAATAATGTTAACCAAGTTACTTAACTTAGTTAACTTAGCTAATGTTTTCATTTTTAGTAGTTATGCTAACTAGCATGTTAGCAATGCTAACATGCTAACTATGTTAACCATGTGACTTAGCTAACTAGGGCTGTAACGATTTATGATTCGAAACAGAAATCGCGACATTCATATCCACGATACTGTGTCGCGGTGTGAAAAGGCAGAATCGCGACACACCCTTTCTAGTGTTTCACGCAGTGCTTTGCAGCTTATGCGGCCGCAAAAGCAACCCACAACTCCCGCTTTACTTATCGGTAGCCTACGTTGTCCAAAAACAAATAAATAAATAAATAATAATTTCATACCTCTCCTTGCTTTCATTGTAGACTATGTGTGCAACTTTACCAAACAGTATAGGAGTAACCCCCCTCTCCTTGCCCCGCTCTCTCTCGCGCTCCCTCCCTCTCCTGCTCAATGAACACGCGAGACTTAAATGAAACATTCACAATCGTGAAAGCAAGGACGCATAGACGACTAGCTAAATTACTATTAAATCCGCTTAGCATCATTAGCATGCTGAACATATTTGTTTAAAACTCTTGCATTGAAGTTGACTGATCATCTCAATACCAACGTTTCCCAAAAGGGCCTGTCCCAAGGAGAACAAGTACCTTGAAACTTAAACACACATGGGGAAACTGAACAGTCCAATCAGTAGACTATGATAGGCTAAGCTATATGCTACTTTATTTACAATATTTCCAGGCTTCAACCAGACAGCTGAATTAAAGAGGTAGAGTTGTAATAAAAAATAGTAGGCCTAGGCTATCAATCTGCATAAAGTGTGCTGTCATAAATATCAGTCATTCAGAAAAATATTTTTATATCAGGATATAAAATAATATATATATTATATTGTAATCCTCTGGTGTTCTAAGGGAGGCTATTAAAATGTTATTTAATAAAATGTCTAGCCCCCCCCCCCCAAAAAAAAAGAAAAATAGAGATTCGTATCGAACCGTGGGTCAAAAATCGTGATACAAACCGAATCGTGAGGTTGGTATATCGTTACAGCCCTATAGCTAACCTAGCTAATCATTTTTAGTAGTTTTGTTAAAAATGCTAACCTGCATGTTAGCATGCTAACTATGTTAACCATGTTACTTAGCTAACTTAGCTAATCATTTTTAGCAGTTTTGCTAAAAAAGTTTAACTAGCATGTTAACATGCTAGCATGCTAACTATGTTAACCATGTTACTTAGCTAACATAGCTAATCATTTTTAACATTTTTGTTAAAAATGCTAACTATCATGCTAACATGCTAGCATGCTAACTATGCTAACCATATTACTTAGCTAACTTAGCTAATCATTTTTAGCAGTTTTGCTAAAAATGTTAACTAGCATGATAACATGCTAGCATGCTAGCTATGCTAACCATGTTACTTAGCTAATAATTTTTAGCAGTTATGCTAACTATGATAACTAGCATGCTAACATGCTAGCCTATTAACTATGCTAACCATGTTACTTAGCTAACCTAGCTAATCATTTTTAGCAGTTTTGTTAAAAATGCTAACAATGTTAGCAATGCTAACATGTTAACTTTGTTAACCATGCTAACTAGCTACAGTGGGTAGGAGTCATAGTTGATGAAAAGTGTTGACATAGTTGATGACAAGTTAAAAGTTGTTGATAGACAGCTAGTGAATGTATATAGTTTAAAAGTTTAAAAGTTGAATGTAGATAGTTTAAAAGTTGTTGATAGACAGGTAGTTTAATAGATAGATAGTTTAATGATAGTTTAAAAGTAGACCGTTTAAAAGTTGAATGTAAAAAGTTCAGTAGTTTAATGGGTTACATTGTTTAACAGTGGATTATTGTAGTGAGGACTTTTATTTTGAAACAGTTTTGGGCAGAGGAAACAGTTGAATAGGATGTGTAGTCTTAATTGACCCAGATTGTATGCTTAAAGCCTGAGGCTGCAGGTGGCCTGAACACCTGCCATAGGATTCCAATTGCTTAACGGCCATATTATGATGTCACAATCGGCAATGTTAAGTCTATGGGGATTTTTACAAAGTTTTTCTTTAATAGTTTAAAAAGTATAAAAGTTTCAAAGTTGAAAAGACATAGCAGCTTTGTCCGTTTGAATACCTACGTTACAAAGTTTGAATGAAGTTTCTAAGTTAAACTGTTCAAGAGAAATAGCGTACGGAAAAAGTGGTAAGCAGAATAATAATAAGAAGAAGTTGTTGCCTAGGAAGAACAGTACAGTGCATTTTCATGCACTGTAATAAGAACTAGAAATGCAATTCCAAGGAATTACCAGTGCATGAAAATGCTAAAGTTGTGATGTAAAATATCATGTATAGTTAAAACAGATAATACAGAGATGGTTACTACGGTGATGCTAGGATAGACATGGTGGTTGTATAGCTTAATAAAAGTTGATAGTTTAAAAGTAGACTGTTTAAAAGCTGAATGTAGATAGTTTAAAAGTTGTTGATAGGCAGTAGATAGTTTAAAAGTTGTTGATAGACAGCTAGTTTAATGATAGTTTAAAAGTAGACCGTTTAAAAGTTGAAGGTAAGTAGTTTAAAAGTTGTTGACAGACTGGAAGTTGAATGAATGTTGATATTCAAATAGTTTAATGGCTGTGTATAGGTAGATATTTGACGATAACTGAAAGTTGGAATGGCTCTAATGTTTGCTAGCAGTTATGCTAAGATTTTTAACTATGCTAACCATGCTACTTAGCTAATGTTTTATAGCAGTGCTAGCAATGCTAACCTGCTAACCATGTTACTTAGCTAACATTTTCTAGCAGTTTAATGAATATAGATATTCATATAGTTTAATGGCTGTGTATAGGTAGATATTTGACGATAACTGAAAGTTGGAACGGCTCTAATGTTTGCTAGCAGTTATGCTAAGATTTTTAATTCTGCTAACCATGCTACTTAGCTAATGTTTTATAGAAGTGCTAGCAATGCTAACCATGCTACTTAGCTAAATTAACTAACATTTTCTAGCAGTTTTGCTAAACATGCTAACTATGCTAAAAAAAGGTTAGCATGCTAACCATGTTACTTAGCTAATTATTTTTAGCAGTTATGCTAACTAGCATGCTAACTATGCTAACCATGTTACTTAGCTAACCTAGCTAATCATTTTTAGCAGTTTTGCTAACTATGCTAACTAGCATGCTAACATGCTAGCATGCTAACTATTCTAACCATGTTACTTAGCTAACTAAGCTAATATTTTTTAGCAGTTTTGATAACTATGCTAACTAGCATGCTAACATGCTAACTATGCTAACCATGTTACTTAGCTAACCTAGCTAATCATTTTTAGCAGTTTTGTTAAAAATGTTAACAATGTTAACATGCTAACTTTGCTAACCATGCTAACTAGCTACAGTGGGTAGGAGTCATAGTTGATGAAAAATGTTGACATAGTTGATGACAAGTTAAAAGTTGTTGATAGACAGCTAGTGAATGTATATAGTTTAAAAGTTAAAAAGTTAATGTAGATAGTTTAAAAGTTGTTGATAGACAGCTAGTTTAATAGATAGATAGTTTAATGATAGTTTAAAAGTAGACAGTTTAAAAGTTGAATGTAAAAAGTTCAGTAGTTTAATGGGTTACATTGTTTAACAGTGGATTATTGTAGTGAGGACTTTTATTTTGAAACAGTTTTGGGCAGAGGAAACTGTTGAATAGGATGTGTAGTCTTAATTGACCCAGATTGTATGCTTAAAGCCTGAGGCTGCAGGTGGCCTGAACACCTGCCATAGGATTCCAATTGCTTAACGGCTGTATTATGATGTCACAATCGGCAATGTTAAGTCTATGGGGATTTTTCTTTAAGTTTTTCTTTAATAGTTTAAAAAGTATAAAAGTTTCAAAGTTGAAAAGACATAGCAGCTTTGTCCGTTTGAATACCTACGTTACAAAGTTTGAATGAAGTTTCTAAGTTAAACTGTTCAAGAGAAATAGCGTACGGAAAAAGTGGTAAGCAGAATAATAATAATAAGAAGTTGTTGCCTAGGAAGAACAGTACAGTGCATTTTCATGCACTGTAATAAGAACTAGAAATGCAATTCCAAGGAATTACCAGTGCATGAAAATGCTAAAGTTGTGATGTAAAATATCATGTATAGTTAAAACAGATAATACAGAGATGGTTACTACGGTGATGCTAGGATAGACATGGTGGTTGTATAGCTTAATAAAAGTTGATAGTTTAAAAGTAGACTGTTTAAAAGCTGAATGTAGATAGTTTAAAAGTTGTTGATAGGCAGTAGATAGTTTAAAAGTTGTTGATAGACAGCTAGTTTAATGATAGTTTAAAAGTAGACCGTTTAAAAGTTGAAGGTAAGTAGTTTAAAAGTTGTTGACAGACTGGAAGTTGAATGAATGTTGATATTCAAATAGTTTAATGGCTGTGTATAGGTAGATATTTGACGATAACTGAAAGTTGGAATGGCTCTAATGTTTGCTAGCAGTTATGCTAAGTTGAAAAGACATAGCATCTTCGTCCGTTTGAATACCTACGTTACAAAGTTTGAATGAAGTTTCTAAGTTAAACTGTTCAAGAGAAACAGCGTACGGAAAAAGTGGTAAGCGGAATAATAATAATAAGAAGTTGTTGCCTAGGAAGAACAGTACAGTGCATTTCACTGTAATAAGTTGCCTAGGAAGAACAGTACAGTGCATTTTCATGCACTGTAATAAAATGCCTAGGAAGAACAGTACAGTGCATTTTCATGCACTGTAATAAGAATAATAAGAAGAAGCCTAGGAAGAACAGTACAGTGCATTTTCATGCACTGTAATTAAGAATAATTCGGATAACAGTAGAGTGCATTTTCATGCACTCTAATAAATCGGATAACAATAGAGTGCATTTTCATGCACTCTAATAATTCGGATAACAGTAGAGTGCATTTTCATGCACTCTAATTAGAAGCCTAGGAAGAACAGTACAGTGCATTTTCATGCACTGTAATTAGAATCCTATGCCAGGTGTTCAGGCCACCTGGATCACCATATATGGCTCTGGCCAGGCCACCTGGTTCAACTGTGAGTTTCTCAGGCTTTATGACATCATAGCAATTAGAATATTGTGCCAGGTGGCCAGGCCACCTGCATCAACTGTCAGTTTCTTAGGCTTTAAGCATACAGTCTCATTCTATGCTATAAGCCTGAGAAACTGTTCAGTCATTCCAACTATATTAAACCTCATCTATCTAGCAAATAGTTTAACCTTTTAAACTATCCACCTATTTAACTGTTCAGTCATTCCAACTATATTAAACCTCATCTACCTAGTTCAGTCATTCCAACTACATTACACCTCATCTACCTAGCAAATAATTAAACCTTTTAAACTATCCACCTATTTAACTGTTCAGTCATTCCAACTATATTAAACCTCATCTACCTAGTTCAGTCATTCCAACTACATTAAACCTCATCTACCTAGCAAATAATTAAAACTTTTAAACTATCCACCTATTTAACTGTTCAGTCATTCCAACTATATTAAACCTCATCTACCTAGTTCAGTCATTCAAACTATATTAAACCTCATCTACCTAGCAAATAATTTAACCTTTTAAACTATCCACCTATTTAACTGTTCAGTCATTCCAACTATATTAAACCTCATCTATCTAGCAAATAGTTTAACCTTTTAAACTATCCACCTATTTAACTGTTCATTCATTCCAACTATATTAAACCTCGTCTACCTAGTTCAGTCATTCCAACTATATTAAAACTCATCTACCTAGCAAATAATTTAACGATTTAAACTATCCACCTATTTAACTGTTCAGTCATTCCAACTATATTAAACCTCATCTACCTAGCAAATAATTTAACCTTTTAAACTATCCACCTATTTAACTGTTCAGTCATCCCAACTATATTAAACCTCATCTACCTAGTTCAGTCATTCCAACTATATTAAACCTCATCTAGTTGGTTGCCAATTAGCACATCATCTGTTTTAACAATATATTTCACTTTTGCATTTTCATGCACTGGTAATTCCCTGGAATTGCGTTTTCTAGTTGCTTAAGTGCTCTATTATGATGTCATCAGCCCATGTTAAGTCTATGGGGAAATTTTGAATAGTTTTTAATTAATAGTTTAAAAAGTATAAAAGTTACAAAGATGAAAAATACAAAGCCCCCATGTCCTAAGTAAGACCTACGTAACATAGTTTGAATGAAGTTTCTACGTTAAACGGTTGAAGCTGCATTAAATGCGTTAGCGGAAGAATAAAATGCCTAGGAAGAACAGTACAGTGCATTTTCATGCACTGTAATAAGAAACCTAGGAAGAACAGTATAGTGCATTTTCTTGCACTATAAAAAGCCTTGGAATAACAGTACAGTGCATTTTCATGCCACTGTAAAAAAGCCTTGGAAAAACAGTACAGTGCATTTTCATGCACTGTAATAAGAAGCCTAGGAAGAACAGTACAGTGCACTGTAATAAGAAGAAGCCTAGGAAGAAAAATACAGTGAATTTTCATGCACTGTAAAAAGCCTTGGAAGAACAGTACAGTGCATTTTCATGCACTGTAATAAGAAGAAGCCTAGGAAGAACAGTACAGTGCATTTTCATGCACTGTAATAATAAGAAGAAGCCAGGAGATTTCAAGATAGTGGATTCCATCCACTATAATAAGAAGAAGCCAGGAGATTTCAAGATAGTGGATTCCATCCACTATAATAAAAATCCATTTAGCTTCAATATTGAACTTTTTTAGATTAAACTAACTTTAACACACCCAGAGCAATATAGCTGATATGTCACACGTGTTTTTGGCAAAACACATTTGATTTCATTTTGTATCTTTTATTAAGAAAAACTCAAATCTATTAAGTAAGAAGTAACATTAGAAATCCCTGATCAACATGATTGGTTATCCTGGACCAATGATTTCAAGGTAAATGCAACGTTTATACCTGTTACGATGAAAGAGTTCCCAATCATGAGAGGCCAGACTCTCTTCACAAAGTAGTGAGTGTCTGGAAATCAGGCTTTATTTCCACAATTTTATATTAATTTCTTAAACAAATAATTAGAGGTCAGAACACCTGTGATGCACACAGACCAATATACTTCATCCATCAGGCCTCTTAGGCTATGCCAGCAGCCAGACCAACGGATACCCTGTCTCTGCTGAATCACTGAAGCTAAGCAGGTGTGGGCTTGGTTATTACTTGAATGGGAAAACTAAGTTGCTGCTGGAAGTGGTGTTTGTGGGTGGCCAGTAGGTGGCACTCTTCTCTCTGGCCATAAAATCTATCTCAATGCTCGAGTGCAGTTACAGGGACACTGTACAGCAGGAGATGCCGTCCTTCGGATGAGATGTTAAATCGAGGTCCTGACTCACTGTGATAATTAAAGATCCCATGGCAAAGAGTAGGGGGTTCCCCATTGTCCTGGTCAAATTCCCAACCTGGCTCATTCAACCTGACTCCCTAATCCCCCAGTGTAATTGGTTCATTCATTCATTCCCTCACTCTCCACTTCAAGCTGGTGTGTGGTGAGTGTGAGTGTCTGGTGAATAATGGCTGCTGTGCATCAGCCAGGTGGGTGCTATTGGTGGTGGTTAGTGAGTTTCCCCCTTTACTGTGAAGCGCTTTGTGTGTCTATAATGGCTATATAAAATGCAAATTGTTGTTGTTAGGCTCAAAGGTTTAGACAGAGATTTTCTTTGAAGTTTTCTTGTAGCTTAAACCATGCCTGGGAAAACCGGTCTATGAGCTGCTCACCTTATGATGAAGGTAGCAGCCTTTAAAGAAAACCTTAAGTAGCATCCATGGTCCATGTTTCTCTGCAGTGTGTCTGCAGTGGGCTGGGAGATGCTGGATGTTGATGGGTGAGAAGTTCTCTGTGGAACCAAGAGACATGTCACCTGTGAGGACTATATTTACATACTGTGCTAAAATGCTCTATATAGAGCTCTCTACTAACTATTTTACTTTGATATTCTACTGACCGTTGAACAAGAACTGATGGGTGTGCTTGGCCACAGTAAACCTCAGGACGAGAGACTCGTTGTCACACTGAAACTGTGGCATTGAATCATTGCTGATTTTCATTCTGTCCAAACTCTTGGAAGACACTGAGAAGAGAACATAGTCTAGACTTATCAATAGCGAGTCAAGGCAGGTGACCCAATACTATTGGTAATATAGTGTATCATACTTACACAAAAGGTGCCTCCATGTATGCTGTTTCTTCAAAAGTGCATTAATCATATAATTCTGCCTCTTGTTAGCTTCAGGAACCACTGTTTTGCTGGAGATATTGAAGTGATGGGATGAATCTGATGACGCAGAGTGGCGGTTCATTTCCTCTGGTGTCTCATCTGTTTCAAGTGCTCTCACCTTTCCTGTTCCATTGAAATCAAACACTTGCAGAAGTACTCCGCCAAAAACACCCACTAGCGTTGGTAGGATCAACAAAACACGGGCAGCCATTTTCATTCAAAAAATTAAAAAAAAACAGTATAAATATGCTCTCCTCGAAAGAGAAGTCCTCTGATAGCTCAGTGTTCACTGTAGCATCCCTTGTATCTTTCCAACAACAAAAGGTTAGACTCTGTTGTTCTGCAGTTCCAGAACAAGCAGTGGAGAAGTGTGAGTGAATCTGCTTTAGATAGGAGAGACACCCAGTGCACTATCTCATCAAAAACGCCAGGCTTGATAAACTCCCAGCCAATGAGCAGCTAGGGCTATTGGGTTGTAATCAGAACACAAACGTCATATGACATACAAACATTTTGCATGATAAGGAACAGAACTAAACTTCTTTAGTTGGACTAACTTCTTTAGTTGGACAGGGACAGAGAAGTCATGAATCACTTTGTGTATTACATCTCTATGCAACATTGCCATAAAAAGAACTTACTGTGGTGCCAAACGACTCTTAGATTAGGTTGGTTTCAGCTTTTTTGGAGTATATTTTGAGGGGCTTTTAACCTTTATTCAGATAGGACAGTGAGGAGTGACCAGGATAAATGGGATGGAATCAGGAAATGAGCATAGGTCAGAGTTGAACCAGCATCACAGTGGACATTTGGACCTGAATGTGTCAAACAAAATTAATTCCAAAGAGAATCTTCCATATAATCTAGATTCGTTACACATAAATTGAAAAATGTCAAGCTTTTTGTTTTAATCTTAATTATTCTAATTGTTATGATTGATTACAGTTTACAGCTCATGGAAATCAAAAATCCAGTATCTCAAAATAATAGAAACTAATAAAGAACTGATAATACAAAAATGTTGACATGAGAAGAGCTCTAATTAGCTAATTAAGTCAAAGCACTGGCTGTAACAATGGGAATTTGTTTGGGTGTTACATTTGAAACTGAACACGTTAGGATGCTGTATGTGTCATGCCTGTGTCAGTGTTAATAAAGTGTTGCCCAGTTGGCCTCCAAACAGATATTCTGTCGTCCTAGTGAGTGAAAAGGAACAGAGTATAACACTGGCAATGGTTTCCTGAGCCTTTAATCTCTCAGTCTGGCCAGGCCAATGGACTTTTACACAATATTCTAGTTTTTTGAGATGCACCTTTTATGTGGGAGAGAACAAGATCTGTCAGACATTCTTCAGATAACAGCATAATGTCAATCAGAACATTCCTAAGCCACAGTAAGACGTCAGGATTATCACTTATCATGGGGATTGAATGTTTCTGGCGACAGCCATATCTGCTGTTTTTGTTGTAGTGGACGCCTACTGTTCTTTGTACAGTGATTCTTCAATCTTCTGCAGGTCTGCCATTGCATGCGCCACAGTTTTTTAAAAACATTTTGAGCTGAGACCTTTGCATCCGTTGTCTTACAGATAAAGGAAGTCCTGAGACTATCAGAACATTCATGATAAAAAATATATTCTGACGGAGACTGACACTCTACTCTAGTCCACTCTACCCACAGCAGTGTCAGTATAAACAATGATACTGTCATTGTGTGACCTAATATCTCATTGCTGCTTTCAAAGAATTACATTGGCTTAGTGTGTATCCTAGTACGGCTACAGCTAATTTTGCTGACATTTAGTTGAATCTGTCCAAAACAGTTAATTTCACATTCAAGTACCCTCTTCCAAAAAATATGAAAGGTTGCCTCAGTTATCAAGATATTTACTTTTTCATGACTGTAAACACATCCGAACACATCTCGCAAATCTTTCTCACACATATTCATATATTGGGGCAGCCGTGGCGGTTAGCGTTTCAGACTTGTGACTGGAGGGTTCAAACCCCGACCAGTAGGAAAGGCTAAAGTGCCCTTGAGCAAGGCACCTAACCCCTCACTGCTCCCTGAGCTCACTGCGTCGGGATTAGTGTGTGCTTCACCTCATGTGTGTTCATTGTGTGCTGAGTGTGTTTCACTAATTCAACGGATTGGGATAAATGCAGAGACCAAATTTCCCTCACGGGATCAAAGAGTACTTATACTTATATTGGACATTATTACAGTGCATGAAAATGCACTGTTCTGTTATCCGAAGTCTTCTTATTATTATTACGGTGCATTGGTAGACCAGTCAAACGAACAACGCTTGTGAGGACGCGTGAGTATTTTCACTTTCCTGCTCTTCTACTGCTCTTCTGCGTGCACACACACCTCCATACACTGACATACATACAATGAAGTTGTTAGTAATATCACTGAATCCAAATCTAGTTCTCATGTTTTTTTTTTTATTTCATTTGATTAGAAAATTACACACAGAACAACAACTTGAAGAAGGCACACACATGCATGCACATGCACACGCTGATTTATGTAATTTTTGAACAGAATAATTGTAGAACAGAATTAGTTTTTTAAAGATTAACAAGGTACACAGGCACGCACACACACACAGACAGTATACATACTCCTTAAGAAAAACGTCCATAAATGTCGTATAATAAAACAAATCTAATTTGTCTTTCAGACATACAATGAATGACTCATCCCGCCGGATCCTCCCGAGCAGCACTCCACAGCTGGCTCCGGCTCTGCTCTCTGGTGAACCTGTTTCTTGGTCGTTGTCATCGCTGTCAAAAAGCACATGAGGATGAATGCTTCAGTTGTACTAAAACGTAAGAAATCCAATGTATGCGAGTGTTTTCAGCTTTTTAAATCCATGGGCTGAAAGTCAAAATACTCACGTGTCCTCACAAGCCTTGTTCGTTTGACTGGTTTATCACGGGTGCCCCCACGGAGCCTGTCAGGAACCTAAGTGACCTGACTTTGTTGAAAGCCCACCCACCACAGCAAGGTGCAGGTCTTGAGTGGGAAGACGCAAATCAGAAAACAATTCACAACTGATTAACAATTCAATTATCAATTAAACATTACTACATACATCTATTCAAAACAAAAGCATATTGTCATTCTGATCCAACCACCACTCACAACTGGCTGGTGACAGCTGCAACATGCACCGAATGCTGTACCTGGGATCCGTAAAGTCAAGTCAAGTCAAGTTTATTTATATAGCGCATTTCATACACAGAGGTCATTCAATGTGCTTTACATAAACAAAACCAAACAATAATAACAAATAAAAAACATAGAAAGGCAATATAGTCAAATAATAGTTTAAAGGTAAAGATCATAATAAAAAGAAAACATAAAACACAAGGTAAAATAATTTAAAAATAAAGGATAATTAGTAAGCAAAAAACAAAGGCAAAAGTAGTAAAAAAAAGTAATAAAAGATAAAGTAGAATAATTATCAAGGCAGATTCAGAATTTGTAACTCGGCACAGTTAGCAGAAAGCATCTGAGAACAGTTTGGTCTTAAGTCTAGATTTAAAACTGGCTACAGTTGGGGCCTTTTTGATGTCATCCGAAAGTTGATTCCACAGCTGAGCCGCATAGCAGCTAAAAGCTGCTTCACCATGTTTAGTTCTAACAGTAGGTTTTACTAGCAGGTTTTTCACCTGGGACCTGAGAGGACGAGAAGGTGTGTACTGTTGAAGCATGTCTGACAGGTATTTAGGTCCTGCTCCATTTACTGATTTATAAACAAGCAATAGAGCTTTAAAGTCAATTCTGTAACTTACTGGAAGCCAGTGCAAGGACTGGAGAATTGGAGTAATGTGGTCAGTTCTTTTAGTTTTTGTTAGAATCCTAGCTGCTGCAATTTGTATCATCTGAAGCTGTTTAATAGTCTTTTTAGGAAGGCCTGTGAACAGTCCATTGCAGTAATCAACCCTGCTGGAGATAAATGCATGAATGAGTTTTTCTAAGTCATATTTTGACATCAGCCCTCTGAGTCTGGCAATATTTTTGAGGTGGTAAAAAGCTGATTTAGTTGTCGCTTTCATGTGGCTGTTGAAATTTTGTCAAAAACTGTTCTCAGATGCTTTCTGCTAAATGTGCCAAGTTACAAATTCTGAATCTGCCTTGATAATTATTCTACTTTATCTTTTATTACTTTTTTTACTACTTTTGCCTTTGTTTTTTGCTTACTAATTATCCTTTATTTTTAAATTATTTTACCTTGTGTTTTATGTTTTCTTTTTATTATGATCTTTACCTTTTAACTATTCTTTGACTATATTGCCTTTCTATGCTTTTTATTTGTTATTATTGTTTGGTTTTGTTTATGTAAAGCACATTGAATGACCTCTGTGTATGAAATGCGCTATATAAATAAACTTGACTTGACTTGACTTTAGATCACTGTCAATTAATACACCAAGATTTTTAACTGTATCCTTTGCTTTCAACCCTTTTGTGTCAAGGAGAGTGGCAACCCTAAGTCTTTCCTCCTTTTTACCAAATTGCAAGCACACTTATTGTTCTTCTTAAGTTTTATTATTAAGTGTGCTTGCAAAGCAGCACACTTATTGTTCTTCTTAAGTTTTCTTATTATTATGACCGCCGCGCAGCGAAGCGGCGGTCATATAGGTTTAGTCAGATTATTATTTTTTTTTTCTTTTTTTCTTTTTTTTTCGCATGCCCAAATTTCCGTCAATGATTCCCGGGACACTGAAAGACCGGGGTACACGAAACTTGGTGGGCATGTAACCCCACATGGATAGCATGGAACCATCGTTTTTCGTTTTGATCTGTAGCCCCCCCGCTGGACTGGACCCCCCGAAAGTAGGGTAGGGCAGACACAGTTTTCTGTGAATATCTCGAGAACCGTAGGGTTTAGGAGGACCATTTTTTTTCGTATGTTGATCTCAAGGGGCCATGTCAACCCATTCCATAACCACTCATTTCATGTATAGCGCCACCTAGTTAAACACAAAAAAGTAAAAGTGAGGTGTTGTAATCGCAGGTATCTGTGACCTAACATAGTCAAAACTGCACGAAATTGGAAGTGTAGGATCATTATGACACCCTCTGTATGCACGCCAAGTTTCGTGGAATTCCGTTCATGGGGGGCCACACAATAAATGAATTTATGTTACTATACACCAACTGGCCTGTAGGTGGCCGGAGACAGTTTTCTGTGAATATCTCGAGAACCGTAGGGCCTAGGAGGTCCACCTTTTTTATGTATGTTGGTCTTAAGGGGGCATGTCAACACATCCCATTACCACTTATTTCATGTATAGCGCCACCTAGTTAAAAATTAAAAAGCAAAAAATTAGGTGTTTTCATCACAATATCTCTGGCCGACAAGGTCAAAACTGCACAAAATTAAAAGTGTAGGATCATTATTACACCCTCCGTATGCATGCCAAGTTTTGCCTAGTGCTGGTGTTTGTTAGGTTGAGAGTTCAAATCCTGTTAGAGCTTTAGGCTCAACCTACATATGCTATTGGTTATTGAAGATTCACACCATTGAACAGCACCTGAATGACATCAGGCAATCAACATACACAGTCATTAGTTGCCAAGAATCAGAATGCCGAGACACTCTGACATTTAGGGGAACTTCTTTGTTGACTATTTTTCCTTCATCATTAAGTCTATCATATTTATATTTCATCCATTAGTGTTCTTCTCTACAAATGTCTAATTGCCCCAGAAATTCAAAAAGTTTTCAGGTGTACTCTTTCAGGAAAGCCCTTAATTTTATTGCCAAGTGTATGCTTGGAGTTTTTCTTGTGTGTTTATCAACACACATTTTCACCATGTGAAAGTGACTGCCAATGTGTATCACTGTCAGTGGCTCGGTGGGATAATGCCTTGTACTGGTGTTTCTTAGGTTGAGAGTTCAAATCCCTATTACAGCTTTAGGAGTAATGTGCACATGCTATTGGTCATTTAAGATTCACACCATTGAACAGCACCTGAATGACATCAGCCAATCAACATTCACACTCATCAGTTGCCAAGAATCAGAATGCCGGGACTCTCTATTACATTTAGGGGAACTTCTTTGTTTACTATTTTTCCTTCATCATTAAGTCTATCATATTTATATTTCATCCATTAGTGTTCATCTCTACAAATGTCTAATTGCCCCAGAATTTCAAAAAGTTTTCAGGTGTACTCTTTTAGGAAAGCCCTTCATTTTATTGTAAAAATGTATGCTTGGAGTTTTTCTTCTTGTGTGTTTACCAATACACATTTTCACCATGTGAATGTGACTGGGCAACATGTAGGATTGACAGTGGCTCAGTGAGATAATGCCTTGTACTGATGATCGATCCTTAGGTTGAGAGTTCAAATCCCACTTGAAGCATTAGTGTTCGAATGCTGTTGGGTTGTGGAGGTTAGCATACTAGAATAGAATGCTGTTGGGTTCTGGAGGTTAGCACACTATAACATTACAGCTACTTGTCAATATGGACTTGTAGTGCAAGGCAAGTATAACTGTATAATTATAGGCTGTTTATCTTATTGACTCCGACACAGCTGTAGCCTATAATTATTTGTTATTCTTATAATATTTGTCATTTCTTATACATATTTAGTCGGCTCTTCCACTTGACAGAACAACTCTATATCGGTTAAGGATGTCACGCATGAAACAATGCTGCAGAAACACGAAAATACGACTTTGAGTGTAGTAGCCTATAATTTTCAGTTCCTGTTTATCTATTGCACAATGGGTAATAATTTAAAGGAATTGTGTTGCAGTCTTGTAAATAGTGACCCTGCAAGATCCCTAGTCATTGCAAAATCATAGTCTGTGACTTAAAACTCTACTACTTGTCTTTAGATGTGAGAGGGTCTGAGACTGTAGTCTTTCAAAAATCTTTTCCAAATCTTTCCAAAGTCTGTCAGTGTAAGGAGGGCTTGAGGTGAAAGTGCTGTGGAGAAATTGCAGGATTGTTTGGCTCTGCGACCTAACCACACCCAGTTTACCTGCTGGGAAACCCTGTAGCTCCGGAGCAGGGGCTCAGACCAGGATAAATTGTTTGCTCGCCCTCAGTTCACTCTTTTGTTCATCTCAACCCAGCACTCCAGTGTGTCCTGCTCTGTGTGCGTCTTTGAGTTAGCGTAAGTAATCACTTTAATGACCCTCACTATGACTTTTGTGATGTAGAGTAGCTCTGCCATCATGTGTAAAGTTAAGGTCTTTTTTTGTTGGTTTAGTGTGTTGGAGTCCCATGTGAGAGATGATTAGGTGATGTTGGTTGACTTGGGATGTCAAGTATTGTTTAGTTGTACCTTATATAGCCATATGATTTCAGTTTATTGTTCAAATGTCAATTGGTTTGTTTGTGAGTTGGGATCTGTACTGATTTACCCCATTTCACTGATTACTCCATTTTCTGTTTGTTTCCTCTTTGAGGCAGCAGACATACAAGTTAAGAACAAAAGAACAGATGAATTGAAACTCAAATAAAGTTCACTTGTGTTGCACCGAAACCTGCCATCTCCGTGTCATCACTCCATACCATTGAGCCTTCTGACCGAGGCTCTGCCTGCTCGCCACACACTCACTCTACCTCGACCCACATCGCCCCCTACAGTTCCTTCAGTTGGGTTGTGGAGGTTAGCATACTAGAATAGAATACTGTTAAGAATACTGTTGGGTTGTGGAGGTTAGCACACTATAACGTTACAGCTACTAGTCAGGACTTGTCGTGCAAGACAAGTAAACTGTATAATTATAGGCTGTTCATCTTATTGACTCCAACACAGAACCCACCCCCACCCCCCTTCACCTACCACCACAAATACAATTCCATTCTGTGGGAAACACTGCCTTCCATTATCAGACCCTTCATCTTACCCATGACAAATGCATAGTCCTGTAGAATAGAGTATTGTTAGAATACTATTGAGTTGTGGAGATTAGCGCACTAGAATACTACTGTTAGAATACTATTAGGTTGTGGAGGTTAGCACACTATAATGTTACAGCACAGGGTAATCAATTTTATGCATCAAATTTATTCCAATCCAACTCAAAAGTTTTGAACAACACAAAGTGAAGGTTTTATCCAGATCAAAACCAAGAATAGATTATGTGATCTAATCCAATTTCAGGATCCTTGTTTCCCTTTGAACAACCCATTTTCAAGATTTGATCCAATCCGATAGCCGAAATCCGGTAACTGAAATCCGATAACCGAAATTCGATCACGTTTCTTTTGAACAATTGTGCCCAAACAATCAAAGCATATGTAAAACTAAAAAGCTATGCTACCTCATGTTCGTTTTGCTCGGACGCCGTAAATCACCGCTTGCGGTTATATTATTATTATTCCCGTCTCCCTAATTTTTTTCAGCTCCTGTGCCTAGGCCCTTTGAGACAGAGACACCGTTCCAACTTTAAAACGTCCGGGCAGTACCGGTGTAACTTGCTCGAGAAGATGACGTCAAGTGGGCGTGTCGTTCGTACGCCATATTGGATTGAATAGAAAGCGAAACTAAATTTTCACAGGTCACAAATTTGGTCTGAACGCCACGAAACTTGACGTACATTATCATTGGACCAAGCCTCACAAAAGTTACTAGAAGGATTTTTGATTTTTGAAAGCGTTTGCCCGTCACAGCCAAACGAAATCGGCGGCGAAGCTCCGAAACAGGAAGTTGTCCATATCACAGGAACACTGTCACATATCGATACCAAATTTTGTATATGAACTGGGGACTCCAGTGTGAGGGTGCATAAGCTAAAAAAAAAAAAGAAATATTCCAAAAGTTTCCATCATTTGGCAAACCACCCACAGGTATTTGGTAACTCTCACCATTCACCTTTGCACCATTCACCTTCTATCACAATGCCTTCCAAGTATGCTCAATGCCTCTGGGCAGCCACAATGTCTCCGGGCAACCTTGCCCAATCATGAAATCCTTGCTGTGCCATGGGATAGTATGGACTTACGAACTGAAATAGCAAGGAGAACAGTAGCTATATATAGCTTACATAATAGAGTTGTTTTCACATTGACGGTATTCAAATTAAATTTTTCATTATTGTTAAATATCATGATGGGAGAGTATTATTAAAAATGTTACAAGTATGCAAATTCATATGTTTACGGGAAATTAGGTTTTACTGGGTTGTTTTGTTGTAAAGACATGCAAGGGATTCTGGGCCATGTAATAGACAAACAGTGGTCGGCAGCGTTAACTTGATTTCCATACATGTATTAATATGAATAGGTGTTTCTGTAAACCTAGGGACAATAAACAGCCATCTCTGTTACAAAAACGACCAGGTAATCGCTCACTGAAGAGGAAACTATGATAAAAACATTAAAGGGTTGCTTCTCCTTATGTTTTTAAACGTTCTATAATGAATTAGCCAGTTAAATAAAGCTTTTTATATTTTTTTGAAGAAGAGTGCCTTGGACCCCCTTTTTTTTTTTCTATTTACTATTGGATTCCCGAACCCAAAGAGCACCTTCTAATTTCTGATTGGAACTTCCTGAGCACCCTGGACTTTTTTGCCTTTTTATGATAAAAACATTGTTTTCCTCAAAGCATGGATTTGACGACAGTACAAGCCGGACATGTCACGTTAATGTTAAATACATCCGAACGCTAGGTGGCAATGTTGTATTACATTTCACATACATACGGTGACATCATTAGAATTATGTGAGCTTCACAATTAAGGAAGTTGCAAATATTATGTAATTTATAATGGGAAATTATTGGAAATGTTATTTCTTGTTTATTCTAATTGCAAACCACACACATCCATTCGTAATCACACGTACACATTTAATACTGAAAGACTCTAATTTTGTTTATTTGATGTTGCCCCTAGCAACCCTGGTGGGTGCAGCCTACAGTAGTCCAGTTTCAGAGTGACGAGTTCGTGGCCAAACAAGTGCCCAAAATATCGGTTTCCATGTGTAGAACTGTGCTGGATGGTTTGCGTCCTTTATGAAAGTAAGTGTTTTATAGAGTTACAGACATGAGTCATATTGTAGTGGTCAACATAAATGTGCCCCTTCTGTTATTAGAATGCTAAGCGGAGAAGCATGCTAAGCAGAGATTAAGTATCATCAAAGTCCTTTTAGGCAAGTCCCTCCACTCGGCGGCCATATACCAACGTTTTATGGGCACTCATGCGCAAGGCTTCACGACACCAATCTTGCTCCAGCGGCGAGATCACAACACATGATTGGCACAATATCTTCACAACACACCATATGATTGGCTCAATGTATTCACATGTCGACGTTTTGCCGAGGAAGGGGTGGGATATATGTAAACAACGGCCATATTGGCGTGACAAACTAGCCCCATGCATTTCTATGGAGGATTTTTTGAGTGCTGTGTCTCCTCATTAGAAAGTCTCTGGTATCATTCATTTCTTGTGTGGCTAGCTATAGGGAGGAGATGTTGCTAATTGGGATTTATGTTGTTTAGCGTAATGTCATGGTCATTTAATATGAGATGCTTGCACTCGTAACTTCGTCACTTGTAACTTTAGGACTGCTATTTTTTTTACTAACAGTAATTCACGAAGCACTTTAGCCCTAAAAGTAGCACCTAAGTCTGTGACGGCTTAAAAGAAGTGGCGAGGACTCCTAACGCGATGTTCTGAAATGCTTCTATATTGTCTACAGGAGCTAACAATCGCGAGGGAACTTGCATTGTAGGCATAACTAAGGGATGCAATAACACCACCAACAACCAAAACTAGCCTACTCATTGTCAACATGTACATTAGATGTAACGTTTCATGTGAATCAAATTAAAATGTTTTCTTTGCAAACGTAGACATATGGTGACAGATTAATTTAATAATGCTGCTGTGTAAATCACGGTAAGCACGAATGAAGTGGCCACTTCTTAATGGGACCCACTGTATGGAAGTGGGCTGCCTGATTTACAGACGGTGGTTTAGAGTAATATGAAGTATTCCTTTATTCTGAGATAGGCTACATCAATAGGCTCTCAAAACAACCCCAGGCTCACAAAACAATCCCAAACAGACATAAGGTCTTTATAGAGCAAATCCATATAGATTATTTGTTAAATAAACCAGTAAAACATAATTTGTCGGATGGAATATATAACATTCACACTCATAGTTCATATTTTTTTAAATAAATCAGTGAAAAAGTATCCTGAAAAACAAGCAGCTTTTTAATGCCTTGGTCATATTTCATAATTTCAATTCCTCTGTAGGTTACCTGATAGCCCAGTTTGAGAGGCGCCAGACACGTGACATTATTTATTTTTGCAGCCAATCACTGCTGTCATCTTATTTTATTGATTTGATCTCAGTCATAGAAGCTAAATTCGAAGGCAGGCCAAAGGTAAAATCCAACGAACCGCATTCACCCCGCAAGGCAATAGTTGAATAGAGCTTTTGAGGTATTGCCACTGCTCCAACACTGAAAGGCACTGTTAGAATGCTTGGATCAAGCCAGGTTCAGCATAGCGTATGTCACTGTCTGCTCACGTTGGTGACCGGACCAGGGCAAGCACACTTTCGCAGTTCCCGCCGGAAATGCAGTCTAGTTACTTCAGTTTTTTCTTTGTTATGCTGAAGAAAATGTTAAGACATCCAGGTGTTGATTTGTTCTATACACTGACACATAGATTCAAGAGGACCATAGTCGTTTGGTGACAGAGCTAAGTAAATTTGTGTGTCATCTGCATAGCTATGATATGAAATCAAGTTATTTTGGATGATTTGTCCAAGTGGGAGCATATAGAGGTTGAATAATAGTGGCCCTAAGATCGACCCCTGGGGAACACCACAGGTTAAGGACGTTGGTGTTGAGGTACAGTTTCCGATGGCAACAAAGAAGCTCCTTTCTTGTAGATATGATTTTAGCCAGCTGATAACTATGCCTGTAAATCCAACCCAGTGTTCTAGTCTGTGTAGTAAAATATTCTGATCAACACTGTCAAATGCTGCACTAAGGTCCAGTAGCACTAGGACTGATGTTTTACCTGAATCTGTGTTTAGGCGTATGTCATTGGAAACTTTAATGAGAGCTGTTTCAGTGCTGTGATTTGCCCGAAAACCAGACTGAAAGTAATCAAAATACCCATTTGATGTTAGGAAGGTGGTTAATTGATTAAAGACTACTTTTTCAATAGTTTTGCCAATAAAAGGTAGATTGGATATGGGCCTGTAATTGTTTAGCATGGAGGCATCCAGGTTATTCTTCTTGAGAAGTGGCTTTACAACAGCTGTTTTCAGTGACTTAGGAAAAGTGCCAGACAGCAGTGATACATTTACAATTTGAAGGACATCCGCCGCTATGAGATGAAAAACAGTTTTGAAGAAATTGCTAGGCAGAGTGTCTAAGACACATGTGGAAGAGCTGAGATTCTGTACCGTTTTTTCAAGTGTTTAGTAGTCTATCAAGCTGAACTCTGACATCAAGTTTAGTTTCCCTCTGTTTGTTGCTGGAAGTTCAGGTTGTTGAATTTGTAATTGAGGAGATATGTTGAGTCTGATTTTGTCAATTTTACCTTTTAAAAAAGATGAAAACTCATTGCATTTATTAGTTGAGAGAAGTTCAGGCGCTAATTGTGAGGGGGGATTTGTTAATTTATCAACAGTTGAAAATAGAATACGAGTGTTATTTGAACTTCTATTGATAATGTTAGAAAAAAAGGACTGTCTTGCTTTGCATATTTCAGAGTTATATGTGCGGAGCATCTCTTTATGGATTTCATAGTGGATCTGAAGTTTGTATTTGTGCTATTTTCTTTCAGTCTTCCTACACTCTCTTTTTAGAAGTTTAACTGCTGGATTTTGCCTCCATGGTGCTTTCTGTTTGTCCTTAACTTTCTTGAATTGTAATGGAGCAATGTCATCCATAATGTTTGCCATTTTTGCATTAAAGTGATCAAATAAGTCTTCTACAGAGTCTGACAGTTGACTTGACTTTAGTGAAAGTGCTTGCTCAAAGAGAGCACTTGTCTGATCATTTATGATTCTCCTTTTTACAATCATAGCTGTGTTTTGAGTGTGTGGGGACATAGACACATCAAAGAACACGCAGAAATGATCAGATAAGGCCAGGTCTTTAACAGCTGTAGAGACATCGAGACCCTTTGTGATAACAAGGTCGAGGGTATGGCCGAGAGAGTGTGTTGGCCCCTGTACATGCTGTGTTAGGGAGAAAGTATCGATTAGTGCAATGAATTCCTTGGCGTAATTGTTTTCAGGATTATCCACATGCAAGTTTAGATCCCCTGATATAATAAGACAGTCAAACTCTATGCAAACGACTGATAGCAGTTCACCTAGCTCTTCAAGAAAAACTTTTGCTGAATGTTTTGGAGGCCTGTAAATTGTCAGTAATAAAATCTGAGGAGAAGACTTAATGCGTGCATACAGATATTCAAATGAAGTAAAGTCACCAAATGACGACTGATTGCACTGAAAAGACGTCTTAAAAATTGTGGCTATCCCCCCACCTTTTTTATTTGCTCTGCTAGCACACAAAAAACTGAAATTTGGGGGAGCTGATTCAATGCAACAGCACTGTTTGCTTGATCTCTCAAGGTTGTGTGTGCAAATTAGATCATTAATTAAGAATGATTTGTTTGAAAGAGATCTGATATTTAGGAGTGCTAGTTTTGCTGTAAGTGTTGGGGGAAAATGGTCCATGGGGGAAATCTGAGGTTGAATTGGTACGGGTAGGAGATTGGACTGGTTTACCCTATAAGCTCGATGCATTTGTGTTCTATTTCTTGTCAATACAGGAATAGAGAATGTCATGGGCTTACTGGGTCCTGGCATGTTCTCAGAACTACTGTCAGTACCATTTATATTGCAGGGACCCTGAGAATATCATACAATACAGTCATCATCATCATCATCAAATAATTACAGTGCATGAAGTGCACGTTCTTCTAACGCAGTTAATGCAGCTTCAACCATTTAATGTAGAAACTTCATTCAAACTTTGTTACGTAGGTCTTACTTACGGCATCTGGGCTTTGTATTTTTCATCTTTGTAACTTTTATACTTTTTAAACTATTAATTAAAGGGGCCGTTTATACGAGAACGATTGCGAAGGAAGACGACAAAATATTTTATCATAAGTGCCTTTCGTTTACACGGCGACCCCGCCATCGGGGCTTGAAGACACAAAAATCTGAAGACTCCTTCCAGAGATAGAGTTTTGAAGACGACCCGGGTTGCGTCTCCGTCTAAACGGCTAAACCAAAGATCCTTGATTACCTCTCTGGCTAAACTGTCAAATTAGAATGTCTGCGCGTGACGTACGGGGGTTCTATCACACCACCACCCAGCGGTCTGGAATGCATATCCAATCGAATATCACATACTCTTGCGTCTTCATATAAACAAAGATTTCCCCCTGAGAATGCTCGTCTAAACGCGAATTAAAAAATGAAGACGAGACGCCACTTCTGCGTCTTCTCTTTTCATCGTCACCGTATAAACGTAGCCAAAAACTATCAACATTTCCCCATTGACTTAACATTGCCCTTTATGACAAAAGTCCTCACTACAATATTTCACTGTTAAACAATTTAACCCTTTAAACTACTGAACTTTTTAACTGTTCAGCCATTGTAACTGTTACTTGTCATCAACTATGACTCCTACCCACTGTAGCTATTTAGCATGGTTAACATAGTTAGCATTTGAATTAGAAGAAGTGTCGTGGCACACTCAGAACTTCAATATGCAGTAATTTTATTTAACCAACGTTTCGGCTTGCGCCTTCATCAGGGTCACATACAACCAGTGTTGGGAGTAACAGCGTTTAAGTATAACGGCGTTACTAACGGCGTTAATTTGTCAATAACAGAGTAATCTAAATAATTACTTTTTACAACGTTACAACGCCGTTAACATTACTGGACGTTAAATGCGGTGCGTTACTTACTTTGCATTGATTAAATAAACTGTGTAATGCGAACGCACCCCTGGCTCACGGCTAGTGAGGAGGTGGGTTAATAACGACGTAAGCGATTATGATTGGCTAAGGCAGAGTCATGTTTCATGATAGCCAATCAGAGCCAGTGTTTTTACACACTTGCCAGCACACGCGCCACACACACACGCAACAGCTAAAGTAGAGAGTCGATGAAACAGCGGAGGTCAGGAGCAATCCGATGAAAAGTTGGCATTTTCAAGGTGGAGATATAAGCTCTACTTCAAATTCATTGTGGTCAAAGGCAAGAACGTTCATGTAATGTGTAGGCTACATTATGTCCAGGAGCGAAGACTTTGTCGACATCCGTTGTGAGCAACTCTTATTTAATGAGGCATCTCACACACGCATCCAAGCTAGTGGCCAAAAACACCGATAGCCTACCTCCACCACAGATGATAGCTCGCCATCCACTAGCAAAGAAGGACTCGGAGCAAAGTCCTCCAAGCAGCAAAAGCTAGATCTTTCTGCCTCACAACAAAAGCCTATGACACAGGCTGAAGTCAACCGTAGGTCTGTCGATGTGCAATATCTTGAATTTCCCCTTGGGGATCAATAAAGTATCTATCTATCTAATAAATATCTAAAGTTATGTAGCCTACATACACCTGTCTGTTCTACTAATTTCAACTGGCTTTTCAAAACTGCTCAAAAAATCCAAATTCTTTGACATATAGCAACTTTTTTTTTAACAGTAACGCAAATAGTTACTTTCCCTGGTAACGAGTTACTCTTATCATAGAGTAATTCAGTTACTAACTCAGTTACTTTTTGGAACAAGTAGTGAGTAACTATAACTAATTACTTTTTTAAAGTTACGTTCCCAACACTGCATACAACACAAGTCATTCAGAATTCCTTTATGTTACACATGAGTCTCTTGATTGGACAGGTGTTAAGGTGTTAATTGGGGGTGTGTCAGGAGTCCATTCACAAATCCACATGACAAAACGCAGGCTCTTGCTGCTGCAACACAGTGTGGTTTTGATCAGTGGTGCAGACATACAAGACATACACTTATGAACACACTATGTATGAAACTATTATAAATATGTTTACATTACATACATCAAAGCTTAAAAATTACTTCAAATACATCATCTCCATACCTTTAAACATACGTTCATTCATACATCTCATCATAAAAAACATTTTAAATCAAATTCAGTGTTAAGACCATGAGGGGCTAGAGAGCCCAATTTATATATCCATTCAGCCACTCTTTGTAGAAGGATTCTGTCCAAATTACCACCCCGACGAGGTTTCTCGACTTTTTCAATACCAATGTAGCGCAATGAGGCAACAGTATGTTCCATTTCAATAAAGTGACATGCTAACGGGAATGTGTCGTTTCTACATCTAATTGTGCTCCTATGCTCCGCTATGCGTTGTTTAAGCTGGTGTGTCGTTTTCCCTATATAAACTTTCCCACATGGACATGTGATTAGATAAATCACTCCAGTGGTTGAACATGTTATGATGCCCTTTATTGGGATCTTTTTCCCTGACCTTGGATGTTTAAAGTCATGGCATTTATAAGTGCCGTTACATTGCGCACATGAATTACATTTATAGTTTGGAGTATTGGAGCCAGTCGGCCTGTTTGAACATTTTTGATTGGGATTAAATCTTCTCTATTGGACCAACTGGTCCTTTAGATTTCTTCCTCTTGAATAGACTACCTGTGGGGGGTCTGTAAATACACTACTTAGTTGTTCGTCAGTTTGGAGGATATGCCAATGTTTCCGTAGCACAGGTTTAATCTCCTCTGCGCATTTTGAGTACTGAGTAATCAGTGCCAGCGCACGTCTTTCCTTTTGTCGATTTCTGTTTTTTAGCATCTCAGTTCTATTTTTCTTTCGAGTTTTGAGGACGCGTTTTTAATTTGTGCATCTTTGTAGCCACTCTCTTTGAATTTCTTAATCATGATTTGCATATTTCGCTCAAAATCATCAGATTTATTACATATACGTTTCACCCGGCAGAACTGACTGTATGGCAAGCTATTCTTCAAAGGGTAGGGGTGGCAACTGTTTGCATGTAGAAGGCTATTGCGGTCGGTATTTTTCCTGTATAGATTAGTGTGTAGACGGCAGTTTTCCCGCACAATAAGGAGATCCAGGAAATTAATCTCTTGTTTGTCAAAGGTCATGGTAAATTTCAAATGGTCTGAGCTAGAATTAAGATATTCAAAAAATGACTGTAAAGAACTCTCTGGACCACGAAATAGAACTAAAATGTCGTCAATGTATCTCTTCCATAAAATTATATTGGAAAAAAATGGGTTCACATTAAGATTTAAGATCTCATTCCTCTCCAATATTCCAACATATAGGTTGGCGAAATTAGGGGCCATTGGTGAGCCCATTGCCGTCCCCTTTGTTTGGAGAAAGAAGTCATTTTCAAATCGAAAGTAGTTAAGAGAGAACACTTTTTCAGCCAATGTTAAAATACATGATTTTGAGGGCCGTGCATCCGACTCTCGCTGTTCAAGAAATTGCGCTACTGCGTCAAGACCCCCTTCGTGCGGGACATTAGTGTAAAGCGATTCCACATCGAAAGTGGCTAAGAGAACGTCGTTTTCAATTAGTCCTAGATGTTCAATAAGTAAAATCATGTCTGTTGTATCTTTTACAAAGGAAGGTAAGTTTTCAGCATAAGGTCTAATAAAATGATCCACAAACTTGGATAAGGGAGCAGTCAGTGAGTCTATGACCGAGACGATTGGTCTTCCGGGTGGGTTCAATGGGTCTTTATGCACCTTTGGTAAAGTATAGAAAGTCGGGATTCTTGGATGTTGTATATTCAAAAATTCGTATTCTTTTTTCGTTATTTCTCCTGTGTCTAAAAACATCTTTAACAATTCTGTAATCTCTTTTTTGAACTTGGGGGTTGGGTCTCCCTTCAATTTTTTTATAAAAACAGTGATTACTAAGTTGTTTTTGACATTCTCTTGTGTAGTTATCTCTATCTAGGATAACTATTGCCCCTCCTTTGTCCGCGGCCTTAATCACAATTTCATTATCTCTTTTCAGATAATCTAAAGCGGTCTTCTCTTCCTTTGTAATGTTACGCCAATGTTTAAAGTCATGTTTCTTCTGTAACAATTTATCCACATCTTGTTTAACAAGTCTGCAATATGTCTCTATCGATGCGTTTCGATTCATGGGAGGGACAAAGTAACTCTTTCCTCGGAATTGAGGTCTAGGGTCATTTAAACGTCCATCTAACCCATCCTGTCTCAGTTCATCTTCACTTTTTGATGTTACGTGAAAGAATTCTCTCAGTCTGAGGTCTCTAAAAAAGCGGAATAAGTCCACAGTCACTTTGAAAGTTGAGAAGTTCAATTTGGATAAAAGGGATACCGAAGCTGGAAGAATCTACAACTGGCGAATCCCGGAAGAACAGCTCAAACAACAACCCCGGCGGTCCCGATACAATAGGCCGACAAATCAACCTGGATTATCGGGCTTGTCTTCCACCAGCATGTCCTCCTGTGCTTCTGGGGATTTTTTATCCATGGGAGAAATGGCCAGACCGCAACGAGGTCGAAAAAACGAACGCGGAGGGGGAAGAAGAAGAAGAGTATGGCAAGTGGACCAGACACCACCGAGGACTCGAGCTCGCCACAGGAACCTGGATTGAATTTGATGAACCTGTCAAGTAAGATACTTTCCCCCACACACACGTCACTACTTGACAAAGGGTTAAGCTTTGTACCCACAACTCAATCAAATGATTTCAAAGTGACTGTGGACTTATTCCGCTTTTTTAGAGACCTCAGACTGAAAGAATTCTTTCACGTAACATCAAAAAGTGAAGATGAACTGAGACAGGATGGGTTAGATGGACGTTTAAATGACCCAAGACCTCAATTCCGAGGAAAGAGTTACTTTGTCCATCCCATGAATCGAAACGCATCGATAGAGACATATTGCAGACTTGTTAAACAAGATGTGGATAAATTGTTACAGAAGAAACATGACTTTAAACATTGGCGTAACATTACAAAGGAAGAGAAGACCGCTTTAGATGATCTGAAAAGAGATAATGAAATTGTGATTAAGGCCGCGGACAAAGGAGGGGCAATAGTTATCCTAGATAGAGATAACTACACAAGAGAATGTCAAAAACAACTTAGTAATCACTGTTTTTATAAAAAATTGAAGGGAGACCTAACCCCCAAGTTCAAAAAAGAGATTACAGAATTGTTAAAGATGTTTTTAGACACAGGAGAAATAACGAAAAAAGAATACGAATTTTTGAATATACAACATCCAAGAATCCCGACTTTCTATACTTTACCAAAGGTGCATAAAGACCCATTGAACCCACCCGGACGACCAATCGTCTCGGGCATAGACTCACTGACTGCTCCCTTATCCAAGTTTGTGGATCATTTTATTAGAACTTATGCTGAAAACTTACCTTCCTTTGTAAAAGATACAACAGACATGATTTTACTTATTGAACATCTAGGACCAATTGAAAACGACGTTCTCTTAGCCACTTTCGATGTGGAATCGCTTTACACTAATGTCCCGCACGAAGAGGGTCTTGACGCAGTAGCGCAATTTCTTGAACAGCGAGAGTCGGATGCACGGCCCTCAAAATCATGTATTTTAACATTGGCTGAAAAAGTGTTCTCTCTTAACTACTTTCGATTTGAAAATGACTTCTTTCTCCAAACAAAAGGGACGGCAATGGGCTCACCAATGGCCCCTAATTTCGCCAACCTATATGTTGGAATATTGGAGAGGAATGAGATCTTAAATCTTAATGTGAACCCATTCTTTTCCAATATAATTTTATGGAAGAGATACATTGACGACATTTTAGTTCTATTTCGTGGTCCAGAGAGTTCTTTACAGTCATTTTTTGAATATCTTAATTCTAGCTCAGACCATTTGAAATTTACCATGATCTTTGACAAACAAGAGATTAATTTCCTGGATCTCCTTATTGTGCGGGAAAACTGTCGTCTACACACTAATCTATACAGGAAAAATACCGACAGCAATAGCCTTCTACATGCAAACAGTTGCCACCCCTACCCTTTGAAGAATAGCTTGCCATACAGTCAGTTCTGCCGGGTGAAACATGTGTAATAAATCTGATGATTTTGAGCGAAATATGCAAATCATGATTAAGAAATTCAAAGAGAGGGGCTACAAAGATGCACAAATTAAAAACGCGTCCTTAAAACTCGAAAGAAAAAATAGAACTAAGATGCTAAAAAACAGAAATCGACAAAAGGGAAGACGTGCGCCGGCACTGATTACTCAGTACTCAAAATGCGCAGAGGAGATTAAACCTGTGCTACGGAAACATTGGCATATCCTCCAAAATGACGAACAACTAAGTAGTGTATTTACAGACCCCCCCACAGGTAGTCTATTCAAGAGGAAGAAATCTAAAGGACCAGTTGGTCCAATCAGATTTAATCCCAATCAAAAATGTTCAAACAGGCCGACTGGCTCCAATACGGCCTGGAAACTATAAATGTAATTCATGTGCGCAATGTAACGGCACTTATAAATGCCATGACTTTAAACATCCAAGGTCAGGGAAAAAGATCCCAATAAAGGGCATCATAACATGTTCAACCACTGGAGTGATTTATCTAATCACATGTCCATGTGGGAAAGTTTATATAGGGAAAACGACACGCCAGCTTAAACAACGCATAGCGGAGCATAGGAGCACAATTAGATGTAGAAACGACACATACCCGTTAGCATGTCACTTTATTGAAATACTGTTGCCTCATTGCGCTACATTGGTATTGAAAAAGTCGAGAAACCTCGTCGGGGTGGTAATTTGGACAAAATCCTTCTACAAAGAGAGGCTGAATGGATATATAGATTGGGCTCTCTAGCCCCTCATGGTCTTAACACTGAATTTGATTTAAAATGTTTTCTATGATGAGATGTATGAATGAACGTATGTTTAAAGGTATGGAGATGATGCATTTGAAGTCATTTTTAAGCTTTGATGTATGTAATGTAAACATATTTATAATAGTTTCATACATAGTGTGTTCATAAGTGTATGTCTTGTATGTCTGCACCACTGATCAAAACCACACTGTGTTGCAGCAGCAAGAGCCTGCGTTTTGTCATGTGGATTTGTGAATGGACTCCTGACACACCCCCAATTAACACCTTAACACCTGTCCAATCAAGAGACTCATGTGTAACATAAAGGAATTCTGAATGACTTGTGTTGTATGCAGTGTTGGGAACGTAACTTTAAAAAAGTAATTAGTTATAGTTACTCACTACTTGTTCCAAAAAGTAACTGAGTTAGTAACTGAATTACTCTATGATAAGAGTAACTCGTTACCAGGGAAAGTAACTATTTGCGTTACTGTTAAAAAAAAAAGTTGCTATATGTCAAAGAATTTGGATTTTTTGAGCAGTTTTGAAAAGCCAGTTGAAATTAGTAGAACAGACAGGTGTTTGTAGGCTACATAACTTTAGATATTTATTAGATAGATAGATACTTTATTGATCCCCAAGGGGAAATTCAAGATATTGCACATCGACAGACCTACGGTTGACTTCAGCCTGTGTCATAGGTTTTTGTTGTGAGGCAGAAAGATCTAGCTTTTGCTGCTTGGAGGACTTTGCTCCGAGTCCTTCTTTGCTAGTGGATGGCGAGCTATCATCTGTGGTGGAGGTAGGCTATCAGTGTTTTTGGCCACTAGCTTGGATGCGTGTGCGAGATGCCTCATTAAATAAGAGTTGCTTACAACGGATGTCGACAAAGTCTTCGCTCCTGGACATAATGTAGCCTACACATTACATGAACGTTCCTGCCTTTGACCACAATGAATTTGAAGTAGTGCCGAAATGTTGGTTAAATAAAATTACTGCATATTGAAGTTCTGAGTGTGCCACGACACTTCTTCTAATTCAAGTCTTATTTACCATCGTGAGCACCTCACAAGGTGTGCGTTTACCATCATCAAACAAATAACATTGTTAGCATTGCTAACATTGTTAGCATTGCTAACATTGTTAGCAAAACTGCTAAAAATGATTAGCTAAGTAACATGGTTAACATAGTTAACATTGCTAGCATTGTTAGCAATTTTAACAAAACTGCTAAAAATGATAGCTAAGTTAGCTAAGTAACATGGTTAGCATAGTTAGCATGTTAACATTGTTAACATGTTAGTTAGCATAACTGCTAAAAATGATTAGCTAGGTTAGCTAAGTCACATGGTTAACATAGTTAGCATGTTAATATTGTTAGCATGCTAGTTAGCATAACTACTAAAAATGATAAGCTAATTTAGCTAAGTCACATGGTTAGCATAGTTAACATGCTAGTTAGCATTGTTAGCAGTTATTATTTTTGACAAAACTATTAGAAAACATTAGCTAAGTTAGCTAAGTAACATGGTTAGCATAGTTAACATTGTTAGCATAACTTCTAAAAATGAATAGCTAAGTTAGCTAAGTCACATGGTTAGTATGTTAGCATTCTTAGTATTTTAACATAATTGCTATAAATTTTTAGCTAAGTTAGCTAAGTCATATAGTTAGTATTGTTAACATAGTTAACAGCATTAATATTATTAAAAAAAAAATTAAAAACTGCTAGAAAACACTAGAATGTAATGCCAGAGGAATTACAATAGTGGATGGAAATCTGCTGGCTTAATGTTGGTGGGGAAATTCCTGGAAAAAAACCCCATTAAATCACTTAATCTTTGAGTTCATACAAACCCTCGTACCAAAAGACCTTGTGTGTCAAGGCGTTCTTGACATTTGACCTTTGACCTCCAACATCAATTCACTTCATCTTTGAATCCATACAAATACTCATACCAAATTTCAGGCATGTATGTCAAGGCATTCTTGAGATATCGCACTCAGAGTGTTCATTGACTTGACCTTTGACCTTTGACCTCCAACATCAACTCACTTCATCTTTGAGTCCTTACAAACACTTGTACAAAATTTGAAGCATATGCGTCAAACCGTTCTGGAGATATAATGCGCAAAGCATAAGATATGGCTGTGACTTTTATTTTGATATACGGGAAGCACTTAAACAGGATGTGTAGTTTTAGGGAGCACCAGATTGTATGCATTAGAAGCTGAGACAGTTGATTTCACAGGTGACACCTGTGTCAGTGTTCTAATTTGCCCGGGAACTACTCTGGGACCTTAACGATCGCAGCTGGCTTTAGGCCATTATGACATCACAGCCTTTGAAGTTTATGGGGGAAAAATGAGGTTTTTAACATTTTTAATCCCTTATTTCTCAAAAAGTATAAACTTTTTTAAAAATCTGAAATAATAACTCTCTTGCCCCACTCCAGACCTTCAGAACGATTATTTCAACATGTACGTTAAGCGGTTAGAGTCGCATTAATTCTTGAAAAGGTAAAAAGAAATGGTTATAATAATAACTAGAAAAGCATTTCCTGAAGGAAATACAGTGCATGCAAAGTTGTTGCTGGGTTGGTTGCTAGGGTAATTATAGTGGTTGCTATGCTATAAAGTGGTTGCTAGGCTGTTGCTAGGGTAATTATAGTGGTTGCTATGCTATAAAAGTGGTTGCTAGGTTGTTGCTAGGGTACTTAAGGCGGTTGCTAGGTTGTTGCTAGGGTACTTAAGTGGTTGCTTTGCTGTTGCTAGGGTAATTATAGTGGTTGCTTTGCTATAAAAGTGGTTGCTAGGGTATTTAAGGTGGTTGCTAGGCTGTTGCTAGGATAATGATAGTGGTTGCTATGCTATAAAAGTGGTTGCTAGGTTGTTGCTAGGGTAATTATAGTGGTTGCTATGCTATAAAAGTGGTTGCTAGGTTGTTGCTAGGATATTTAAGGTGGTTGCTAGGCTGTTGCTAGGATAATGATGGTGGTTGCTATGCTATAAAAGTGGTTGCTAGGCTGTTGCTAGGATAATAAAAGTGGTTGCTATGCTATAAAAGTGGTTGCTAGGCTGTTGCTAGGGTAATTGTAGTGGTTGCTATGCTATAAAAGTGGTTGCTAGGTTGTTGCTAGGGTATTTAAGGTGGTTGCTAGGCTGTTGCTAGGATAATGATAGTGGTTGCTAGGTTGTTGCTAGGGTAATTATAGTGGTTGCTATGCTATAAAAGTGGTTGCTAGGTTGTTGCTAGGATATTTAAGGTGGTTGCTAGGCTGTTGGTAGGATAATGATAGTGGTTGCTATGCTATAAAAGTGGTTGCTAGGTTGTTGCTAGGGTAATTATAGTGGTTGCTATGCTATAAAAGTGGTTGCTTGGTTGTTGCTAGGATATTTAAGGTGGTTGCTAGGCTGTTGCTAGGATAATGATAGTGGTTGCTATGCTATAAAAGTGGTTGCTAGGCTGTTGCTAGGGTAATTGTAGTGGTTGCTATGCTATAAAAGTGGTTGCTAGGTTGTTGCTAGGGTATTTAAGGTGGTTGCTAGGCTGTTGCTAGGATAATGATAGTGGTTGCTATGCTATAAAAGTGGTTGCTAGGGTAATTATAGTGGTTGCTATGCTATAAAGTGGTTGCTAGGTTGTTGCTAGGGTACTTAAGGTGGTTGCTAGGTTGTTGCTAGGGTACTTAAGTGGTTGCTATGCTGTTGCTAGGGTAATTTTAGTGGTTGCTATGCTATAAAAGTGGTTGCTAGGTTGTTGCTAGGGTATTTAAGGTTACCACTGGCTGGCGGGCAAAAACGTCGTTCTCCAGCATCGAAATCCAGTAAATTAGTCTAGGATCTGGCCAGGACGTCGCCAGTTTTACTATACAAAAGTTGGTGTTTTGAGGTGTAAATAACATGCCAGATAGTTGTTGTGCGATTGGATGCACTAACCGCCGAGGAGATAAGCCGGGGTTATGTTTTTACCGGTTCTGATAAGGAGAATTCAGAGAGAAGACAACTATGGATACAGGCTATCAGACGTGAAATCGTTTCAGGAATGGGACATGGCAACCTTCACAGTATAGGCCCTAAACGTCTGTGCAGTGATCATTTCATCAAAGGTAATTTCAACATTTGTTTGAATACAATGGGTGTATGATCATGTAATTAATCGTGTCTTAAGTTACCCTGTAGTTTCGTTAATCAACACCACCAGCTGGTTCCGCGAGTCAGCTGTTTGTGTTATGAGTCTAAGCTAGGCTAAGAGCTGTCGTCTTTTGCTAACAACAACAAAAGTTGTGTGATAGGTTGTTTTGAGGTTTGTGATATCTATGGTTTTCAATAAGAACCAGAGATGACCCAACAACAGTAGAGCTAGATTATTTACGGAGGGATTATTACTGCTCGATTATAAAAAAAAAAAAAAAAAACTTGTCTGCTTCACACAATTTAGCTAGTTACAGTTTTTCTCAGTCGCTTTGGTGCTTTTTGCAGATCAGAATGAAAATTCTCATAACTATTAGTTCAACCTCCACAACATTTAGTCATTTGTGCACATCATAGTAGCAAATTCTCCTTCCTCTGAACAAATTGCAAATGCTTTTGGACATGTATCAGTTGCTTTCATACAATTCTCTGCTGTTTTTTAACATTATCATTTGCTTATGTCATGTCAATCAAAATGAACTATACTTATGGATACTGAATAGTCGTTCCCTATAAAACTAATAGTCTTCATTTCATTGCTTGAGTCATTACATACAAAATTGTTGAACTAGTTATCAAATTCTGTCACAATGCTGTAGAATTGCAAAGAGCATACAGTAAAAATGTACGTATTCAGTGTCTTGTACTCACTTACTCCCCTAATAAGACGCCTAGGAAGAACAATACAGTGCATTTTCATGCACTGTAATAAGAAGAATTCGGATAACAGTAGACTGCATTTTCATGCACTCTAATAAGAATACAGTTTTTCTCAGTCGCTTTGGTGCTTTTTTCAGATCAGAATGAAAATTCTCATAACTATTAGTTCAACCTCCACAACATTTAGTCATTTGTGCACATCATAGTAGCAATTTCTCCTTCCTCTGAACAAATTGCAAATACTTTTGGACATGTATCAGTTGCTTTCATACAATTCTCTGCTGTTTTTTAACATTATCATTTGCTTATGTCATGTCAGTCAAAATGAACTATACTTATGAATGCTGAATAGTCGTTCCAAATAAAACTAATAGTCTTCATTTCATTGCTTGAGTCATTACATACAAAATTGTTGAACTAGTTATCAAATTCTGTCATAATGCTTTAGAATTGCAAAGAGCATACAGTAAAAATGTATGTATTCAGTGTCTTGTACTCACTTACTCACCTAACTACAGCAATGTGTAACTTTACTGTAGTTTTCAAATGGCTGTGCAAGTGCTGTATAGTGCTGTCTTGAGCATGTTCAGGTAGTGTCACCGAGTTCTGACCTTTTTTTGCATTGGAAAACACTGAGAGAACTGTCATAATGAAAACATGACAAAGCCATTTGACTATCTTGTTCATAAACGATGGTGTCAAGACTTCTAATTTTGATGACACTGACAGTTTCATTGACATGAATACCTGCTTTTGAGGAATGGACTATCCATTTTGAGCAAGTGACGTGCTTTTGCAGGTCATCCACTAGGTTTTGCAGTTTGCACTAATTGTTTTGAGAATTGCACTAACTGCTGTGCAAATGTTAATAGTGATGTGAGAAAAGCACCAAAGCGACAGAGAAAAACTGTAATTCGGATAACAATAGAGTGCATTTTCATGCACTCTAATAAAATGCCTTGGAATAACAGTACAGTGCATTTTCATGCACTGTAATAAGAATCCTAGGAAGAACAGTATAGTGCATTTTCATGCACTATAATAATATTAATATTAAGAATAATTTGGATAACAATAGAGTGCATTTTCATGCACTCTAATAGTAAGAAGAAGAAGCCTAGGAAGAACAGTACAGTGCATTTTCATGCTCTGTAATAAGAAGAAGCCTAGGAAGCAGGGCTGTACAGTGCGACATATATGTCGCACGTGCGATGAAAAAAATGGTCTGTGCTATGAACGAATTTACCGAGTAGCACCTGTGCTACACAGTATCTGTGTCATATGTTATATGAATGTAACCAAAGTAGAGTAACGTTATTACTTGAGTGTATGAGGTGAATCGACGGTGCTATTGTCTTTGGTAGTTGTAGTCTCTTGTGCGAGTGAAATTACAGTCCCAGGCTGCGTAGGACACCAAATCCCACAAAGCCAATCAAATCGCGATTATGCAAATGAGGAAAGACGTCTCGAGTTATAAATTCAGTAGCCTAACGTTAGATGGTCCGAGACGGCGGTAGGCTATTAGCAGATACACGTTATTTGTTTGGCTTTTTTATTTTGTCAAAAATAAACGAGAAATGTAGGCTTACATTCTAAAAAAAGCCCTAAACTTGTCTGAAATGTTCTGTGTGCGTATATCTAATGTTAGCAAGCTAACCATCATCCACTGTTTACAAAAAACAATGACGTTGACCTGTCAACTGAGGTTACTTGGAAGTTGTTGTCCGTTGACAGTAAAAAAAACATGTTGCATGTATGCTTACACTGTACAATAAACACCAAATCCCACAACTCCTACTGATGTTCTCGAACCTTAGTGAGTTGAGCCGTCAAGTTAGTCGCCAGATATCATACAAACGTAGCCTAGCCTAGCCTACAACTTGTTGAATTAACTAAACATGAAGCGGTATTTTAATGTTATAAATCCCCAACAAACTTCCAACAAACGAGCACGGGGAGAACAGGAAAGTCAAGAACCAAATGAAAACGAAACACTAAATCAGAGTAAGGCCGAACCAAAAGGTAACGTTAAAGTCTATAAATACAATTCGGAATGGGTAAAGGAATTCCCTTGGCTGTATTATGTTCTGTAGCTGGTGTGGAGAGGTTTCGGGAAAGAGCCGATCAGATAATCCGTATGTAGTGGGTAATAACATATTTAAAAAAGACAACGTGAAGAAGCATCCCCACTAACACAAAACGTTAAGGGAACGTTCGGGAACGTTAGTGTATGGTTCCCTAAAGGGTAGTTCGAACCAAACCAAAAACTAACGATTAGGGAATGTTACCTAAGGGTTCCTTAACGTTCCTAAACGTTAAGGGAACCAACCAACCAAAACGTTCTCCTGTGGTTGCACAGTACCTTCACACAACGTTCCCATTTGGTTGTTATTGGTTGTTTTTGGTTGTTCTGAGTGCTGTTTTGACATGTTTATTTTAACCAGCTCCGTTTAAGTTTTTGAAGTAGGCCTAGCATATACAAGGTTTGCAGTCACTTGATATTCACTAAAAAGAATTGGCCGTATGTAATCAAATTAAGATAAGGAGTAAGATAATATATTTATTTTTAGGCTGATATCAATTTTGCTATAAACAATAATTTTGTGCTTGATTTCAGTTTTGTAACCGTATGAAGTGAAAATGCTTAAAACACGAATCTATCAATAAAACAATTTTCACTTCTACATTTCACATTTCACTTGGCTCAATATAAAAGTCCAACCGTTACACCCCCACGCCAGTAGGGGGAAGACAACGCCTGGTCTGCATTCAGAACCGATTGCAGTTTCACGTTGGATTAAACAAACAATAATACTTCGGTAAATAAAATATAAAATATTTTTATAATAGTTTTCTGCTATCACTAGAATACATTCAGAACATGTTTCATTTGTTCCTGTAGCCTACCATTACCATTTTACATTCACACATTTTACATTATTTGCATTCGAGGCTTCTGATTAGGTGGCAATGACGTCAATGGTAATGCGTCTCTATTCATTCCAATTCCATGCCGTGTTAAATGTGTTATATAGCATTGTTTGATTGATTGCGCCTCTATCAGCTTTATAAACTGGAGACAATAACAGCTATAGTCGATACTAACACAAGCTCCATTTCAGTTTTTGAAGTAACATACAAAATGTTTGCAGTCACTTGATTTAGATCCACTCAAATGATTGGTCTTATAAAATCTAAGTAAGGTAAACATCATATCAAGATAATATTTATTTACAGTGCATGAAAATGCACTGTACTGTTATTCCAAGGCATTTTATTATTATTACAGTGCATGAAAATGCACTGTACTGTTATTCCAAGGCATTTTATTACAGTGCATGAAAATGCACTGTACTGTTATTCCAAGGCATTTTATTACAGTGCATGAAAATGCACTGTACTGTTATTCCAAGGCATTTTATTATTATTAGAGTGCATGAAAATGCACTCTACTGTTCTTCCTAGGCTTCTTCTTCTTCTTCTTATTAGAGTGCATGAAAATGCACTCTACTGTTATCCGAATTCTTCTTATTATTCTTCTTCTTCTAACGCTTTTTGTGCGTTTAATACAGCTTCAACTGTTTAACGTAGAAACTTCATTCAAACTGCGTTGCGTAGGTCTTACTTATGTGACTTAAGCAATGTATTTTTCAACTTTGTAACTTTTATACTTTTTAAACTATTAATTAAAAACTACTAAAATTTCCCCATTGACTTAACATTAGATTATGACATCACAATAGCAATTAGAATCCTATGCCAGGTGTTCAGGCCACCTGGATGGCTCATATATGGCTCTGGCCAGGCCACCTGGATCAACTGAGTTTCTCAGGCTTTATGACATCATAGCAATTAGAATATTGTGCCAGGTGGCCAGGCCACCTTGATCAACTGTCAGTTTCTCAGGCTTTAAGCATACAGTCTCATTCTATGGTATAAGCCTGAGAAACTGTTCAGTCATTCCAACTATATTAAACCTCATATATCTAGCAAATAGTTTAACCTTTTAAAATATCCACCTAATTAACTGTTCAGTCATTCCAACTATATTAAACCTCGTCTACCTAGTTCAGTCATTCCAACTATATTAAAACTCATCTACCTAGCAAATAATTTAACCATTTAAATTATCCACCTATTTAACTGTTCAGTCATTCCAACTATATTAAACCTCATCTACCTAGTTCAGTCATTCAAACTACATTAAACCTCATCTACCTAGTAAATAATTTAACCTTTTAAACTATTCACCTATTTAACTGGTCAGTCATTCCAACAATATTAAACCTCATTTATCTAGCAAATAATTTAACCTTTTAAACTATCCAACTTTTTAACTGTTAAACTGTTCAACTATTGTAACTGTCAGTCAACTATGACTCCCATCAACTGTATCCTCTGCCTTCAACTGTTTCAAAATAAAAGTCCTCACTAGCTAGTTAGCATCATTAGCATTCATTAAACTATCTGTCTATTAAACTATCTGTCTATTATCAACTGTTAAACTATGTACATTCAACTTTTAAACTGTCTACTTCTAAACTATCAACTTTTATTAAGCTATGCTATGTCTGTCCTAGCTTCATTTTCATGCACTCGTAATTCCCTGGAATTACATTCTCTAGTTAGAGTGCATGAAAATGCACTCTACTGTTCTTCCTAGGCTTCTTCTTCTTCTTCTTATTATTCTTCTTCTTCTAACGCAGTTAATGCAGCTTCAACCGTTTAACGTAGAAACTTCATTCAAACTGCGTTGCGTAGGTCTTACTTACGACATGTGGGCTTTGTATTTTTCATCTTTGTAACTTTTATACTTTTTAAACTATTAATTAAAAACTACTCAAAATTTCCCCATAGACTTAACATGGGCTGATGACATCACAATGGACTAATTAACTTGATTTGCACCTGGTATAATCTTCCAGCTGCTCATCTAGGCCCCATCAAAGAATCAGTTCAACTGATTGCACCTGTATCAACTGCTTTCTACTGAACTAGACCAACTCTCTCTGTCTCTACATTCTACAAGGATATCAGACACATTTCATCCAACTTTCTATCCATTCATCCTCTTCAAACCATTCACTCATCCACCCATTAAACTATCCATCAACATCCATTAAACAATCTGTCTATCAACATCCATTACACTATCTACATTTAACTTTTAAACTATATACTCTGTCTGAGGCTTTAAGCATACAATAAATATGGCTCTATTAAGACTGCCGTTAAGCAATTAGAATCCTAGGCCAGGTGGCCAGGCCACCAGCATCAACTGCCAGTCTCAGGCTTTAAGCATACAAACTGGCCCTATTAAGACTACACATCCTGTTCAACTGCTTCCTCTGCCAAAAACTGTTTCAAAATAAAAGTCCTCACTACAATATTTCACTGTTAAACAATTTAACCCTTTAAACTACTGAACTTTTTAACTGTTCAGCCATTGTAACTGTTACTTGTCATCAACTATGACTCCTACCCACTGTAGCTAGTTAGCATGGTTAGCATAGTTAGCATGTTAGCATGTTAGCATGCTAGTTAGCATTTTTTGCAAAACTGCTAAAAATGATTAGCTAAGTTAGCTAAGTCACATGGTTAGCATAGTTAGCATGCTAACATGTTAGCATGCTAGTTAGCATTTTTTATAAAACTGCTAAAAATGATTAGCTAAGTTAGCTAAGTCACATGGTTAGCATAGTTAGCATGCTAGCATGTTAGCATGCTAGTTAGCATTTTTTACAAAACTGCTAAAAATGATTAGCTAAGTTAGCTAAGTCACATGGTTAGCATAGTTAGCATGTTAGCATGCTAGTTAGCATTTTTTGCAAAACTGCTAAAAATGATTAGCTAAGTTAGCTAAGTCACATGGTTAGCATAGTTAGCATGCTAACATGTTAGCATGCTAGTTAGCATTTTTAGCAAAACTATTAAAAATGATTAGCTAAGTTAGCTAAGTAAAATGGTTAGCATGCTAGCATGTTAGTATGCTAGTTAGCAAAACTGCTAAACATGATTAGCTAGGTTAGCTAAGTCACATGGTTAACATAGTTAGCATGTTAGCATTGCTAACATGCTAGTTAGCATAACTACTAAAAATGAAAACATTAGCTAAGTTAACTAAGTTAAGTATTATCCACCTATTTAACCGTTCAATCATTCCAACTATATTAAACCTTATCTACCAAGCAAATCATTTAACCATATAAACTATCCACCTATTTAACTGTTCAGTCACTCCAACTATATTAAACCTCATCTACCTAGCAACCAATATAGTTTGTTTTTACGCTGTATGATATTTTACATCATATTTTTTGCATTTTCATGCACTGTATTTCCTTCAGGAAATGCTTTTCTAGTTATTATTATTCTTCTTCTAACGCACTTAATGCAGCTTCAACCGTTTAACGTAGAAACTTCATTCAAACTATGTTACGTAGGTCTTACTTAGGACATGTGAGCTTTGTATTTTTCAACTTTGTAACTTTTATACTTTTTAAACTATTAATTAAAAACGAATCAAAATTTCCCCATTGACTTAACATTATGATTATGACATCACAATACGGCCGTTAAGCAATTAGAATCCTACGGCAGGTGTTCGGGCCACCTGTTTCAACTGCCAGTCTCAGGCTTTAAGCATACAAACTGGCCCTATTAAGACTACACATCCTGTTCAACTGCTTCCTCTGCCAAAAACTGTTTCAAAATAAAAGTCCTCACTACAATATTTCACTGTTAAACAATTTAACCCTTTAAACTACTGAACTTTTTAACTGTTCAGCCATTGTAACTGTTACTTGTCATCAACTATGACTCCTACCCACTGTAGCTAGTTAGCATGGTTAACATAGTTAGCATGTTAGCATGCTAACATGTTAGCATGCTAGTTAGCATTTTTTGCAAAACTGCTAAAAATGATTAGCTAAGTTAGCTAAGTCACATGGTTAGCATAGTTAGCATGCTAGCATGTTAGCATGCTAGTTAGCATTTTTTTCAAAACTGCTAAAAATGATTAGCTAAGTTAGCTAAGTCACATGGTTAGCATAGTTAGCATGCTAGCATGTTAGCATGCTAGTTAGCATTTTTTGCAAAACTGCTAAAAATGATTAGCTAAGTTAGCTAAGTCACATGGTTAGCATAGTTAGCATGCTAACATGTTAGCATGCTAGTTAGCATTTTTAGCAAAACTGTTAAAAATGATTAGCTAAGTTAGCTAAGTAAAATGGTTAGCATAGTTAGCATGCTAGCATGTTAACATGCTAGTTGGCATAGTTAGCAAAACTGCTAAAAATGATTAGCTAGATTAGCTAAGTCACATGGTTAACATAGTTAGCATGTTAGTATTGCTAACTACTAAAAATGCATTAGCTAAGTTAACTAAGTTAAGTATTATCCACCTATTTAACCGTTCAATCATTCCAACTATATTAAACCTTATCTACCAAGCAAATCATTTAACCATATAAACTATCTACCTATTTAACTGTTCAGTCACTCCAACTATATTAAACCTCATCTACCTAGCAACCAATATAGTTTGTTTTTACTCTGTATGATATTTTACATCATATTTTTTGCATTTTCATGCACTGTATTTCCTTCAGGAAATGCTTTTCTAGTTACAGTGCATGAAAATGCACTGTACTGTTATTCCAAGGCATTTTATTATTATTCTTCTTCTAACGCACTTAATGCAGCTTCAACCGTTTAACGTAGAAACTTCATTCAAACTATGTTACGTAGGTCTTACTTAGGACATGGGTGCTATGTATTTTTCATCTTTGTAACTTTTATACTTTTTAAACTATTAATTAAAAACTAATCAAAATTTCCCCATAGACTTAACATGGGCTGATGACATCACAATAGAGCCGTTAAGCAATTAGAATCCTATGGCAGGTGTTCGGGCCACCTGCATCAACTGCCAGTCTCAGGCTTTAAAGCATACAAACTGGCCCTATTAAGACTACACATCCTGTTCAACTGCTTCCTCTGCCAGAAACTGTTTCAAAATAAAAGTCCTCACTACAATATTTCACTGTTAAACAATTTAACCCTTTAAACTACTGAACTTTTTAACTGTTCAGCCATTGTAACTGTTACTTGTCATCAACTATGACTCCTACCCACTGTAGCTAGTTAGCATGGTTAGCATAGTTAGCATGCTAGCATGTTAGCATGCTAGCATGTTAGCATGCTAGTTAGCATTTTTTACAAAACTGCTAAAAATGATTAGCTAAGTTAGCTAAGTCACATGGTTAGCATAGTTAGCATGCTAGCATGTTAGCATGCTAGTTAGCATTTTTTACAAAACTGCTAAAAATGATTAGCTAAGTTAGCTAAGTCACATGGTTAGCATAGTTAGCATGCTAACATGTTAGCATGCTAGTTAACATTTTTAGCAAAACTGCTAAAAATGATTAGCTAAGTTAGCTAAGTAACATGGTTAGCATAGTTAGCATGCTAGCATGTTAGCATGCTAGTTAACATAACTACTAAATATGAAAACATTAGCTAAGTTAACAACTAAGTTAAGTAACTTGGTTAACATTATTATCTTTGATAACATAGTTAGCATAACTGCTAGCAAACATTAGAGCCATTCCAACTGTCAGTTATCGTTAATTATCTACCTAAATAATTTAACCATTTAAATTATCCATCTATTTAACTGTTCAATCATTCCAACTATATTAAACCTTATCTACCAAGCAAATCATTTAACCATATAAACTATCCACCTATTTAACTGTTCAGTCATTCCAACTATATTAAACCTCATCTACCTAGCAACCAATATAGTTTGTTTTTACTCTGTATGATATTTTACATCATATTTTTTGCATTTTCATACACTGTATTTCCTTCAGGAAATGCTTTTCTAGTTCTTATTTTTCTTCTTCTAACGCGTTTAATGCAGCTTCAACCGTTTAACGTAGAAACTTCATTCAAACTTTGTTACGTAGGTCTTACTTAGGACATGTGAGCTTTGTATTTTTCAACTTTGTAACTTTTATACTTTTTAAACTATTAATTAAAAACTAATCAAAATTTCCCCATTGACTTAACATTATGATTATGACATCACAATACGGCCGTTAAGCAATTAGAATCCTATGGCAGGTGTTCGGGCCAGCTGCATCAACTGCCAGTCTCAGGCTTTAAGCATACAAACTGGCCCTATTAAGACTACACATCCTGTTCAACTGCTTCCTCTGCCAAAACCTGTTTCAAAATAAAGGTCCTCACTACAATATTTCACTGTTAAACAATTTAACCCTTTAAACTACTGAACTTTTCAACTGTTCAGCCATTGTAACTGTTACTTGTCATCAACTATGACTCCTACCCACTGTAGCTAGTTAGCATGGTTAGCATAGTTAGCATGCTAGCATGTTAGCATGCTAGCATGTTAGCATGCTAGTTAGCATTTTTTATAAAACTGCTAAAAATGATTAGCTAAGTTAGCTAAGTCACATGGTTAGCATAGTTAGCATAGTTAGCATGTTAACATGCTAGTTAGCATTTTTTACAAAACTGCTAAAAATGATTAGCTAAGTTAGCTAAGTCACATGGTTAGCATAGTTAGCATGCTAACATGTTAGCATGCTAGTTAGCATTTTTTACAAAACTGCTAAAAATGATTAGCTAAGTTAGCTAAGTCACATGGTTAGCATAGTTAGCATGCTAACATGTTAGCATGCTAGTTAGCATTTTTTACAAAACTGCTAAAAATGATTAGCTAAGTTAGCCAAGTTACATGGTTAGCATAGTTAGCATGCTAACATGTTAGCATGCTAGTTAGCATTTTTTACAAAACTGCTAAAAATGATTAGCTAAGTTAGCCAAGTCATATGGTTAGCATAGTTAGCATGCTAGCATGTTAGCATGCTAGTTAGCATTTTTTTTAAAACTGCTAAAAATGATTAGCTAAGTTAGCTAAGTCACATGGTTAGCATAGTTAGCATGCTAATATGTTAACATGCTAGTTAGCATAGTTAGCAAAACTGCTAAAAATGATTAGCTAGATTAGCTAAGTCACATGGTTAACATAGTTAGCATGTTAGCATTGCTAACTACTAAAAATGCATTAGCTAAGTTAACTAAGTTAAGTATTGTCCACCTATTTAACCGTTCAATCATTCCAACTTTATTAAACCTTATCTTCCAAGCAAATCATTTAACCATATAAACTATCCACCTATTTAACTGTTCAGTCACTCCAACTATATTAAACCTCATCTACCTAGCAACCAATATAGTTTGTTTTTACTCTGTATGATATTTTACATCATATTTTTTGCATTTTCATGCACTGTATTTCCTTCAGGAAATGCTTTTCTAGTTACAGTGCATGAAAATGCACTGTACTGTTCTTCCTAGGCTTCTTCTTATTCTTATTCTTCTTCTAACGCGTTTAATGCAGCTTCAACCGTTTAACGTAGAAACTTCATTCAAACTATGTTACGTAGGTCTTACTTATGACATGGGTGCTATGTATTTTTCATTTTTGTAACTTTTATACTTTTTAAACTATTAATTAAAAACTATCAAAATTTCCCCATTGACTTAACATTGCCCTTTATGACATCACAGCAATTAGAATCCTATGGCAGGTGTTCGGGCCACCTGGACCAACTGCCATTCTCAGGCTTTAAGCATACAAACTGGCCCTATTAAGACTACACATCCTGTTCAACTGCTTCCTCTGCCAAAAACTGTTTCAAAATAAAAGTCCTCACTACAATATTTCACTGTTAAACAATTTAACCCTTTAAACTACTGAACTTTTTAACTGTTCAGCCATTGTAACTGTTACCTGTCATCAACTATGACTCCTACTCACTGTAGCTAGTTAGCTAAGTTAGCTAAGTAACTTGTTTAGCATAGTTAGCATGTTAGCATGCTAGTTAGCATTTTTTGCAAAACTGCTAAAAACGATTAGCTAAGTTAGCTAAGTCACATGGTTAGCATAGTTAGCATGCTAGCATGTTAGCATGCTATTTAGCATTTTTTGCAAAACTGCTAAAAATGATTAGCTAAGTTAGCTAAGTCATATTGTTAGCATAGTTAGCATGCTAGCATGTTAGCATGTTAGTTAGCATTTTTAACAAAACTGCTAAAAATGATTAGCTAAGTTAGCTAAGTCACATGGTTAGCATAGTTAGCATGCTAACATGTTAGCATGCTAGTTAGCATTTTTTACAAAACTGCTAAAAATGATTTGCTAAGTTAGCTAAGTCTCATGGTTAGCATAGTTAGCATGCTAACATGTTAGCATGCTAGTTAACATTTTTAGCAAAACTGCTAAAAATGATTAGCTAAGTTAGCTAAGTCACATGGTTAGCATAGTTAGCATGTTAGCATGTTAGTTAGCATTTTTAGCAAAACTGCTAAAAATGATTAGCTAAGTCACATGGTTAACATAGTTAGCATGCTAGCATGTTAGCATGCTAGTTAACAATTTTAGCAGAACTGCTAAAAATGATTAGCTAAGTTAGCTAAGTAACATGGTTAACATAGTTAGCATGCTAGCATGTTAACATGCTAGTTGGCATAGTTAGCAAAACTGCTAAAAATGATTAGCTAGATTAGCTAAGTCACATGGTTAACATAGTTAGCATGTTAGTATTGCTAACTACTAAAAATGCATTAGCTAAGTTAACTAAGTTAAGTATTATCCACCTATTTAACCGTTCAATCATTCCAACTATATTAAACCTTATCTACCAAGCAAATCATTTAACCATATAAACTATCTACCTATTTAACTGTTCAGTCACTCCAACTATATTAACCCTCATCTACCTAGCAACCAATATAGTTTGTTTTTACTCTGTATGATATTTTACATCATATTTTTTGCATTTTCATGCACTGTATTTCCTTCAGGAAATGCTTTTCTAGTTATTATTATTACAGTGCATGAAAATGCACTGTACTGTTCTTCCTAGGCTTCTTCTTATTACAGTGCATGAAAATGCACTGTACTGTTCTTCCTAGGCTTCTTCTCATTCTTATTCTTCTTCTTCTTCTAACGCGCTTAATACAGCTTCAACCGTTTAACGTAGAAACTTCATTCAAACTGCGTTGCGTAGGTCTTACTTATGACATGGGTGCTATGTATTTTTCATCTTTGTAACTTTTATACTTTTTAAACTATTAATTAAAAACTAATCAAATTTTCCCCATTGACTTAACATTATGATTATGACATCACAATACGGCCGTTAAGCAATTAGAATCCTATGGCAGGTGTTCGGGCCACCTGTTTCAACTGCCAGTCTCAGGCTTTAAGCATACAAACTGGCCCTATTAAGACTACACATCCTGTTCAACTGCTTCCTCTGCCAAAAACTGTTTCAAAATAAAAGTCCTCACTACAATATTTCACTGTTAAACAATTTAACCCTTTAAACTACTGAACTTTTTAACTGTTCAGCCATTGTAACTGTTACTTGTCATCAACTATGACTCCTACCCACTGTAGCTAGTTAGCATGGTTAGCATAGCTAGCATGCTAGCATGTTAGCATGCTAGCATGTTAGCATGCTAACATGTTAGCATGCTAGTTAGCATTTTTAGCAAAACTGCTAAAAATGATTAGCTAAGTTAGCTAAGTCACATGGTTAGCATAGTTAGCATGCTAGCATGTTAGCATGCTAGTTAGCATTTTTAGCAAAACTGCTAAAAATGATTAGCTAAGTTAGCTAAGTCACATGGTTAGCATAGTTAGCATGCTAGCATGTTAGCATGCTAGTTAGCATTTTTTACAAAACTGCTAAAAATGATTAGCTAAGTTAGCTAAGTCACATGGTTAGCATAGTTAGCATGCTAACATGTTAGCATGCTAGTTAGCATTTTTTACAAAACTGCTAAAAATGATTAGCTAAGTTAGCTAAGTCACATGGTTAGCATAGTTAGCATGCTAGCATGTTAGCATGCTAGTTAGCATTTTTTGCAAAACTGCTAAAAATAATTAGCTAAGTTAGCTAAGTCACATGGTTAGCATAGTTAGCATGCTAACATGTTAGCATGCTAGTTAGCATTACTGTTAAAAATTATTAGCAAAGTTAGCTAAGTCACATGGTTAACATAATTAGCATGTTAGCATGCTAATTAGCATAGTTATCATAACTAATAAAAATTATTAGCTAGGTTAGGTAAGTCATATGGTTAGCATAGTTAACATTTTAATATTGTTAGCATGCTAGTTAGCATAGTTACTTGGTTACCATTATTATCTTTAACATAGTTAGCATAACTACTAGCAAACATTGGAGCCATTCCAACTGTTAGTTATCGTCAACTATCTGCCTAAATAATTTAACCATTTCAATTATCAACCTATTTAACTGTTCAGTCATTCCAACTATAGTAAACCTTATCTACCAAGCAAATAATTTAACTATATAAACTATCCACCTATTTAACTGTTTAGTCATTCCAACTATATTAAACCTCATCTACCTAGCAACCAATATAGTTTGTTTTTACTCTGTATGATATTTTACATCATATTTTTTGCATTTTCATGCACTGTATTTCCTTCAGGAAATGCTTTTCTAGTTCTTATTCTTCTTCTTCTTCTAACGCGCTTAATACAGCTTCAACCGTTTAACGTAGAAACTTCATTCAAACTGCGTTGCGTAGGTCTTACTTATGACATGGGTGCTATGTATTTTTCATCTTTGTAACTTTTATACTTTTTAAACTATTAATTAAAAACTAATCAAAATTTCCCCATTGACTTAACATTATGATTATGACATCACAATACAGCCGTTAAGCAATTAGAATCCTATGGCAGGTGTTCGGGCCACCTGGATCAACTGCCAGTTTCAGGCTTTAAGCATACAAACTGGCCCTATTAAGACTACACATCCTGTTCAACTGCTTCCTCTGCCAAAAACTGTTTCAAAATAAAAGTCCTCACTACAATATTTCACTGTTAAACAATTTAACCCTTTAAACTACTGAACTTTTTAACTGTTCAGCCATTGTAACTGTTACTTGTCATCAACTATGACTCCTACCCACTGTAGCTAGTTAGCATGGTTAGCATAGTTAGCATGCTAGCATGTTAGCATGCTAGCATGTTAGCATGCTAGTTAGCATTTTTTACAAAACTGCTAAAAATGATTAGCTAAGTTAGCTAAGTCACATGGTTAGCATAGTTAGCATGCTAACATGTTAGCATGCTAGTTAGCATTTTTTACAAAACTGCTAAAAATGATTAGCTAAGTTAGCTAAGTCACATGGTTAGCATAGTTAGCATGCTAACATGTTAGCATGCTAGTTAGCATTTTTTACAAAACTGCTAAAAATGATTAGCTAAGTTAGCTAAGTCATATGGTTAGCATAGTTAGCATGCTAGCATGTTAGCATGCTAGTTAGCATTTTTTACAAAACTGCTAAAAATGATTAGCTAAGTTAGCTAAGTCATATTGTTAGCATAGTTAGCATGCTAGCATGTTAGCATGTTAGTTAGCATTTTTAACAAAACTGCTAAAAATGATTAGCTAAGTTAGCTAAGTCACATGGTTAGCATAGTTAGCATGCTAACATGTTAGCATGCTAGTTAGCATTTTTTACAAAACTGCTAAAAATGATTTGCTAAGTTAGCTAAGTCTCATGGTTAGCATAGTTAGCATGCTAACATGTTAGCATGCTAGTTAACATTTTTAGCAAAACTGCTAAAAATGATTAGCTAAGTTAGCTAAGTCACATGGTTAGCATAGTTAGCATGTTAGCATGTTAGTTAGCATTTTTAGCAAAACTGCTAAAAATGATTAGCTAAGTCACATGGTTAACATAGTTAGCATGCTAGCATGTTAGCATGCTAGTTAACAATTTTAGCAGAACTGCTAAAAATGATTAGCTAAGTTAGCTAAGTAACATGGTTAACATAGTTAACATGCTAGCATGTTAACATGCTAGTTGGCATAGTTAGCAAAACTGCTAAAAATGATTAGCTAGATTAGCTAAGTCACATGGTTAACATAGTTAGCATGTTAGTATTGCTAACTACTAAAAATGCATTAGCTAAGTTAACTAAGTTAAGTATTATCCACCTATTTAACCGTTCAATCATTCCAACTATATTAAACCTTATCTACCAAGCAAATCATTTAACCATATAAACTATCTACCTATTTAACTGTTCAGTCACTCCAACTATATTAAACCTCATCTACCTAGCAACCAATATAGTTTGTTTTTACTCTGTATGATATTTTACATCATATTTTTTGCATTTTCATGCACTGTATTTCCTTCAGGAAATGCTTTTCTAGTTATTATTATTACAGTGCATGAAAATGCACTGTACTGTTCTTCCTAGGCTTCTTCTTATTCTTATTCTTCTTCTTCTTCTAACGCGCTTAATACAGCTTCAACCGTTTAACGTAGAAACTTCATTCAAACTGCGTTGCGTAGGTCTTACTTATGACATGGGTGCTATGTATTTTTCATCTTTGTAACTTTTATACTTTTTAAACTATTAATTAAAAACTAATCAAATTTTCCCCATTGACTTAACATTATGATTATGACATCACAATACGGCCGTTAAGCAATTAGAATCCTATGGCAGGTGTTCGGGCCACCTGTTTCAACTGCCAGTCTCAGGCTTTAAGCATACAAACTGGCCCTATTAAGACTACACATCCTGTTCAACTGCTTCCTCTGCCAAAAACTGTTTCAAAATAAAAGTCCTCACTACAATATTTCACTGTTAAACAATTTAACCCTTTAAACTACTGAACTTTTTAACTGTTCAGCCATTGTAACTGTTACTTGTCATCAACTATGACTCCTACCCACTGTAGCTAGTTAGCATGGTTAGCATAGCTAGCATGCTAGCATGTTAGCATGCTAGCATGTTAGCATGCTAACATGTTAGCATGCTAGTTAGCATTTTTAGCAAAACTGCTAAAAATGATTAGCTAAGTTAGCTAAGTCACATGGTTAGCATAGTTAGCATGCTAGCATGTTAGCATGCTAGTTAGCATTTTTTACAAAACTGCTAAAAATGATTAGCTAAGTTAGCTAAGTCACATGGTTAGCATAGTTAGCATGCTAACATGTTAGCATGCTAGTTAGCATTTTTAGCAAAACTGCTAAAAATGATTAGCTAAGTTAGCTAAGTCACATGGTTAGCATAGTTAGCATGCTAGCATGTTAGCATGCTAGTTAGCATTTTTTACAAAACTGCTAAAAATGATTAGCTAAGTTAGCTAAGTCACATGGTTAGCATAGTTAGCATGCTAACATGTTAGCATGCTAGTTAGCATTTTTTACAAAACTGCTAAAAATGATTAGCTAAGTTAGCTAAGTCACATGGTTAGCATAGTTAGCATGCTAGCATGTTAGCATGCTAGTTAGCATTTTTTGCAAAACTGCTAAAAATAATTAGCTAAGTTAGCTAAGTCACATGGTTAGCATAGTTAGCATGCTAACATGTTAGCATGCTAGTTAGCATTACTGTTAAAAATTATTAGCAAAGTTAGCTAAGTCACATGGTTAACATAATTAGCATGTTAGCATGCTAATTAGCATAGTTATCATAACTAATAAAAATTATTAGCTAGGTTAGGTAAGTCATATGGTTAGCATAGTTAACATTTTAATATTGTTAGCATGCTAGTTAGCATAGTTACTTGGTTACCATTATTATCTTTAACATAGTTAGCATAACTACTAGCAAACATTGGAGCCATTCCAACTGTTAGTTATCGTCAACTATCTGCCTAAATAATTTAACCATTTCAATTATCAACCTATTTAACTGTTCAGTCATTCCAACTATAGTAAACCTTATCTACCAAGCAAATAATTTAACTATATAAACTATCCACCTATTTAACTGTTTAGTCATTCCAACTATATTAAACCTCATCTACCTAGCAACCAATATAGTTTGTTTTTACTCTGTATGATATTTTACATCATATTTTTTGCATTTTCATGCACTGTATTTCCTTCAGGAAATGCTTTTCTAGTTCTTATTCTTCTTCTTCTTCTAACGCGCTTAATACAGCTTCAACCGTTTAACGTAGAAACTTCATTCAAACTGCGTTGCGTAGGTCTTACTTATGACATGGGTGCTATGTATTTTTCATCTTTGTAACTTTTATACTTTTTAAACTATTAATTAAAAACTAATCAAAATTTCCCCATTGACTTAACATTATGATTATGACATCACAATACAGCCGTTAAGCAATTAGAATCCTATGGCAGGTGTTCGGGCCACCTGGATCAACTGCCAGTTTCAGGCTTTAAGCATACAAACTGGCCCTATTAAGACTACACATCCTGTTCAACTGCTTCCTCTGCCAAAAACTGTTTCAAAATAAAAGTCCTCACTACAATATTTCACTGTTAAACAATTTAACCCTTTAAACTACTGAACTTTTTAACTGTTCAGCCATTGTAACTGTTACTTGTCATCAACTATGACTCCTACCCACTGTAGCTAGTTAGCATGGTTAGCATAGTTAGCATGCTAGCATGTTAGCATGCTAGCATGTTAGCATGCTAGTTAGCATTTTTTACAAAACTGCTAAAAATGATTAGCTAAGTTAGCTAAGTCACATGGTTAGCATAGTTAGCATGCTAACATGTTAGCATGCTAGTTAGCATTTTTTACAAAACTGCTAAAAATGATTAGCTAAGTTAGCTAAGTCACATGGTTAGCATAGTTAGCATGCTAACATGTTAGCATGCTAGTTAGCATTTTTTACAAAACTGCTAAAAATGATTAGCTAAGTTAGCTAAGTCATATGGTTAGCATAGTTAGCATGCTAGCATGTTAGCATGCTAGTTAGCATTTTTTACAAAACTGCTAAAAATGATTAGCTAAGTTAGCTAAGTCACATGGTTAGCATAGTTAGCATGCTAACATGTTAGCATGCTAGTTAGCATTTTTTACAAAACTGCTAAAAATGATTAGCTAAGTTAGCTAAGTCACATGGTTAGCATAGTTAGCATGCTAGCATACTTAGCATGCTAGCATACTTAGCATGCTAACATGTTAGCATGCTAGTTAGCATAGTTAGCAAAACTGCTAAAAATGATTAGCTAGATTAGCTAAGTCACATGGTTAACATAGTTAGCATGTTAGCATTGCTAACTACTAAAAATGCATTAGCTAAGTTAACTAAGTTAAGTATTGTCCACCTATTTAACCGTTCAATCATTCCAACTTTATTAAACCTTATCTTCCAAGCAAATCATTTAACCATATAAACTATCCACCTATTTAACTGTTCAGTCACTCCAACTATATTAAACCTCATCTACCTAGCAACCAATATAGTTTGTTTTTACTCTGTATGATATTTTACATCATATTTTTTGCATTTTCATGCACTGTATTTCCTTCAGGAAATGCTTTTCTAGTTATTATTATTATTCTTCTAACGCAGCTAATGCAGCTTCAACCGTTTAACGTAGAAACTTCATTCAAACTATGTTACGTAGGTCTTACTTAGGACATGTGAGCTTTGTATTTTTCAACTTTGTAACTTTTATACTTTTTAAACTATTAATTAAAAACTAATCAAAATTTCCCCATTGACTTAACATTATGATTATGACATCACAATACGGCCGTTAAGCAATTAGAATCCTATGGCAGGTGTTCGGGCCAGCTGCATCAACTGCCAGTCTCAGGCTTTAAGCATACAAACTGGCCCTATTAAGACTACACATCCTGTCCAACTGCTTCCTCTGCCAAAAACTGTTTCAAAATAAAAGTCCTCACTACAATATTTCACTGTTAAACAATTTAACCCTTTAAACTACTGAACTTTTTAACTGTTCAGCCATTGTAACTGTTACTTGTCATCAACTATGACTCCTACCCACTGTAGCTAGTTAGCATGGTTAGCATAGTTAGCATGCTAGCATGTTAGCATGCTAGCATGTTAGCATGCTAGTTAGCATTTTTTATAAAACTGCTAAAAATGATTAGCTAAGTTAGCTAAGTCACATGGTTAGCATAGTTAGCATAGTTAGCATGTTAGCATGCTAGTTAGCATTTTTTACAAAACTGCTAAAAATGATTAGCTAAGTTAGCTAAGTCACATGGTTAGCATAGTTAGCATGCTAACATGTTAGCATGCTAGTTAGCATTTTTTACAAAACTGCTAAAAATGATTAGCTAAGTTAGCTAAGTCACATGGTTAGCATAGTTAGCATGCTAACATGTTAGCATGCTAGTTAGCATTTTTTACAAAACTGCTAAAAATGATTAGCTAAGTTAGCCAAGTCATATGGTTAGCATAGTTAGCATGCTAGCATGTTAGCATGCTAGTTAGCATTTTTTTTAAAACTGCTAAAAATGATTAGCTAAGTTAGCTAAGTCACATGGTTAGCATAGTTAGCATGCTAATATGTTAACATGCTAGTTAGCATAGTTAGCAAAACTGCTAAAAATGATTAGCTAGATTAGCTAAGTCACATGGTTAACATAGTTAGCATGTTAGCATTGCTAACTACTAAAAATGCATTAGCTAAGTTAACTAAGTTAAGTATTGTCCACCTATTTAACCGTTCAATCATTCCAACTTTATTAAACCTTATCTTCCAAGCAAATCATTTAACCATATAAACTATCCACCTATTTAACTGTTCAGTCACTCCAACTATATTAAACCTCATCTACCTAGCAACCAATATAGTTTGTTTTTACTCTGTATGATATTTTACATCATATTTTTTGCATTTTCATGCACTGTATTTCCTTCAGGAAATGCTTTTCTAGTTACAGTGCATGAAAATGCACTGTACTGTTCTTCCTAGGCTTCTTCTTATTCTTATTCTTCTTCTAACGCGTTTAATGCAGCTTCAACCGTTTAACGTAGAAACTTCATTCAAACTATGTTACGTAGGTCTTACTTATGACATGGGTGCTATGTATTTTTCATTTTTGTAACTTTTATACTTTTTAAACTATTAATTAAAAACTATCAAAATTTCCCCATTGACTTAACATTGCCCTTTATGACATCACAGCAATTAGAATCCTATGGCAGGTGTTCGGGCCACCTGGACCAACTGCCATTCTCAGGCTTTAAGCATACAAACTGGCCCTATTAAGACTACACATCCTGTTCAACTGCTTCCTCTGCCAAAAACTGTTTCAAAATAAAAGTCCTCACTACAATATTTCACTGTTAAACAATTTAACCCTTTAAACTACTGAACTTTTTAACTGTTCAGCCATTGTAACTGTTACCTGTCATCAACTATGACTCCTACTCACTGTAGCTAGTTAGCTAAGTTAGCTAAGTAACTTGTTTAGCATAGTTAGCATGTTAGCATGCTAGTTAGCATTTTTTGCAAAACTGCTAAAAACGATTAGCTAAGTTAGCTAAGTCACATGGTTAGCATAGTTAGCATGCTAGCATGTTAGCATGCTATTTAGCATTTTTTGCAAAACTGCTAAAAATGATTAGCTAAGTTAGCTAAGTCATATTGTTAGCATAGTTAGCATGCTAGCATGTTAGCATGTTAGTTAGCATTTTTAACAAAACTGCTAAAAATGATTAGCTAAGTTAGCTAAGTCACATGGTTAGCATAGTTAGCATGCTAACATGTTAGCATGCTAGTTAGCATTTTTTACAAAACTGCTAAAAATGATTTGCTAAGTTAGCTAAGTCTCATGGTTAGCATAGTTAGCATGCTAACATGTTAGCATGCTAGTTAACATTTTTAGCAAAACTGCTAAAAATGATTAGCTAAGTTAGCTAAGTCACATGGTTAGCATAGTTAGCATGTTAGCATGTTAGTTAGCATTTTTAGCAAAACTGCTAAAAATGATTAGCTAAGTCACATGGTTAACATAGTTAGCATGCTAGCATGTTAGCATGCTAGTTAACAATTTTAGCAGAACTGCTAAAAATGATTAGCTAAGTTAGCTAAGTAACATGGTTAACATAGTTAGCATGCTAGCATATTAACATGCTAGTTAGCATAGTTAGCAAAACTGCTAAAAATGATTAGCTAGGTTAGCTAAGTCACGTGGTTAATATAGTTAGCATGTTAGCATTGCATAACTACTAAAAATGAAAACATTAGCTAAGTTAACTAAGTTAAGTATTATCCACCTATTTAACCGTTCAATTATTCCAACTATATTAAACCTTATCTACCAAGCAAATCATTTAACCATATAAACTATCCACCTATTTAACTGTTTAGTCAGTCCAACTATATTAAACCTCATCTACCTAGCAACCAATATAGTTTGTTTTTACTCTGTATGATATTTTACATCATATTTTTTGCATTTTCATGCACTGTATTTCCTTCAGGAAATGCTTTTCTAGTTATTACAGTGCATGAAAATGCACTGTACTGTTCTTCCTAGGCTTCTTCTTATTCTTATTATTCCTCTTCTTCTAACGCAGTTAATGCAGCTTCAACCGTTTAACGTAGAAACTTCATTCAAACATTGACGCGTAGGTCTTAATTAGGACATGTGGGCTTTGTATTTTTCAACTTTGTAACTTTTATACTTTTTAAACTATTAATTAAAAACTATCAAAATTTTCCCATTGACTTAACATTGCCCTTTATGACATCACAGCAATTAGAATCTTATGGCAGGTGTTCAGGCCAGCTGGCCCAACTGCCATTCTCAAGCTTTAAGCATACAAACTGGCCCTATTAAGACTACACATCCTGTTCAACTACTTCCTCTGCCAAAAACTGTTTCAAAATAAAAGTCCTCACTACAATATTTCACTGTTAAACAATTTAACCCTTTAAACTACTGAACTTTTTAACTGTTCAGCCATTGTAACTGTTACTTGTCATCAACTATGACTCCTACCCACTGTAGCTAGTTAGCTAAGTTAGCTAAGTAACTTGCTTAGCATAGTTAGCATGCTAGCATGTTAGCATGCTAGTTAGCATTTTTAGCAAAACTGCTAAAAATGATTAGCTAAGTTAGCTAAGTCACATGGTTAGCACAGTTAGCATGCTAGCATGTTAGCATGCTAGTTAGCATTTTTAGCAAAACTGCTAAAAATGATTAGCTAAGTCACATGGTTAGCATAGTTAGCATGCTAGCATGTTAGCATGCTAGTTAGCATTTTTTGCAAAACTGCTAAAAATGATTAACTAAGTTAGCTAAGTCACATAGTTAGCATAGTTAGCATGCTAATATGTTAGCATGCTAGTTAGCATTTTTTATAAAACTGCTAAAAATGATTAGCTAAGTTAGCTAAGTCACATGGTTAGCATAGTTAGCATGTTAGCATGCTAGTTAGCATTTTTTTCAAAACTGCTAAAAATGATTAGCTAAGTAAAATGGTTAGCATAGTTAGCATGCTAATATGTTAGCATGCTAGTTAGCATAGTTAGCAAAACTGCTAAAATGATTAGCTAGGTTATCTAAGTCACATGGTTAACATAGTTAGCATTGCTAACATGCTAGTTAGCATAACTACTAAAAATGAAAACATTAGCTAAGTTAACTAAGTTAAGTATTATCCACCTATTTAACCGTTAAATCATTCCAACTATATTAAACCTTATCTACCAAGCAAATCATTTAACCATATAAACTATCCACCTATTTAACTGTTCAGTCACTCCAACTATATTAAACCTCATCTACCTAGCAACCAATATAGTTTGTTTTTACTCTGTATGATATTTTACATCATATTTTTTGCATTTTCATGCACTGTATTTCCTTCAGGAAATGCTTTTCTAGTTATTATTCTTCTTCTAACGCACTTAATGCAGCTTCAACCGTTTAACGTAGAAACTTCATTCAAACTATGTTACGTAGGTCTTACTTAGGACATGTGAGCTTTGTATTTTTCAACTTTGTAACTTTTATACTTTTTAAACTATTAATTAAAAACTAATCAAAATTTCCCCATTGACTTAACATTATGATTATGACATCACAATACGGCCGTTAAGCAATTAGAATCCTATGGCAGGTGTTCGGGCCACCTGTTTCAACTGCCAGTCTCAGGCTTTAAGCATACAAACTGGCCCTATTAAGACTACACATCCTGTTCAACTGCTTCCTCTGCCAGAAACTGTTTCAAAATAAAAGTCCTCACTACAATATTTCACTGTTAAACAATTTAACCCTTTAAACTACTGAACTTTTTAACTGTTCAGCCATTGTAACTGTTACTTGTCATCAACTATGACTCCTACCCACTGTAGCTAGTTAGCATGGTTAGCATAGTTAGCATGCTAGCATGTTAGCATGCTAGTTAGCATTTTTTACAAAACTGCTAAAAATGATTAGCTAAGTTAGCTAAGTCACATGGTTAGCATAGTTAGCATGCTAGCATGTTAGCATGCTAGTTAGCATTTTTTACAAAACTGCTAAAAATGATTAGCTAAGTTAGCTAAGTCACATGGTTAGCATAGTTAGCATGCTAACATGCTAGCATGCTAATTAGCATTTTTTACAAAACTGCTAAAAATGATTAGCTAAGTTAGCTAAGTCACATGGTTAGCATAGTTAGCATGCTAACATGTTAGCATGCTAGTTAGCATTTTTAGCAAAACTGTTAAAAATGATTAGCTAAGTTAGCTAAGTAAAATGGTTAGCATAGTTAGCATGCTAGCATGTTAACATGCTAGTTAGCATAGTTAGCAAAACTGCTAAAAATGATTAGCTAGATTAGCTAAGTCACATGGTTAACATAGTTAGCATGTTAGTATTGCTAACTACTAAAAATGCATTAGCGAAGTTAACTAAGTTAAGTATTATCCACCTATTTAACCGTTCAATCATTCCAACTATATTAAACCTTATCTACCAAGCAAATCATTTAACCATATAAACTATCCACCTATTTAACTGTTCAGTCACTCCAACTATATTAAACCTCATCTACCTAGCAACCAATATAGTTTGTTTTTACTCTGTATGATATTTTACATCATATTTTTTGCATTTTCATGCACTGTATTTCCTTCAGGAAATGCTTTTCTAGTTTAGGCTAATATCAATTTTACTAAATAAAAAATATATACTTTTGTGCTTTTTTTACGTATTAGGTGAACTTTAAACAAAAATCTATCAATAGAACACTTTTCACAACTAAGAAAAATCATTTATTTCATTTCACAATTCACTTCAGTTCAATCAGACAGGCTCTCCCTTACACGTAGGCCTACCCCCACGCCAGTAGGGGGAAGACAGCGCCTCTGCTTTCAGGTGATCGATTGAAGTCTTGTCCTGACTTCCGTAAACGGGCTCTGTTTGAATTCCGTGATTCTTGAACACCGCTGGAAGAAGTCTTGGAATGGATTACACTCGTCTTGAATTCGATCTCACGAAAGTAAGTGAAATATGTTACAGTTTCATGATGTAGGCCTAGTGGTTGTAATGCAAGAGTTTGAGGTTTAACCTTAAGTCCTTTCACTTGTAGGGCTTTGTTATATTCCGATTCTGCCAAGTTTGTAATTTACCAGAGCACATTGCTTGTTCGTCTTTGTTTGAGCTGTTCTCAACGTGTTATGTTTTGCAGCATTGTATGTTTTGTGTCATCGTGTTAACCTGCTCGCGTTGATGTTACAAATAATAGCACTAGGCTACCGTTTCTTTTAATTAGTTTTAGTGTACAGTCAGTCCTTTTAGGCAAGTCACTCGGCAGCAGTGGTGTAGGCTAGTGGATATAGGCCTACTGTATGTAGCTGGATCTAGGCTACTGTGATGTAGGCTAGTTAGCTGTAGTGGGTAGGCTATACTGTGATCAACCCCAAATGTATCCTAGTCTATTTTAAGTGGGTATACTGAGATGGTGATGCTTTTTAAGTTGGTATAACCTACTGAACAGTCCTGCATATGTAGGCTACACTAGAGCCATAGAGATGGCTATAGATAATGTATAGGCTACACTGTCGGTGGCCATTTTGTAACACAGTTGATCGGATAGACGATTCAAGTGAATAGACCTCTGAATTTTGCCTTCAAAAAGCTGAGATCCGGTAGCCTATCTTGCAATTTTTGCTATGGGAAAATAACATGGGGAGAGAATTATTGCACTCTCCCGGGGACGAAGAAGTCTGAAATGCAGACATTTTGCTCAACACACGTTTGTCCTCTGCCTTCGAGTGGTAGGCTAACTGTGATCTTCAACAGGCCTACGTTAAGACAGCAACTTAGATTTTTGCTACCCCAGACCCAACTTGCAATGTAATTTGTCATAGGTAGTTAGGTTAAATTAACACCCTGATCTCCTTATAGGCAAAGATGGCAGTTTTGGTTCCTTTTTGTAGGCGAACTTCAGAGGTCTGTTGGGAAGCATACAGGAAGGGGCGGAATGTGTGTAGTAGGCTATACACAGCTGCCATACTGGCTTTACAAACTAAGCCCATGCATTTCTATGGATGCTGTGTCTCCCCATTAGAAATTCTCTGGGCTACAATACAAAAATCAAGTCAAAAGCTGGGCCAAATATCCAGTCAAGAAAATCTGGTTGTGTACAGATGACTGATTGCTGCAATACTATCAATAATAGTTTTCTCTATATGGAAATACTGCTTTGCTCTACTACTGGCTCACAAAAACGTTGTTTTTTTAACGTAGATTCATACACCAAAGCTATGGAAAAATGTCAGCGGCTGATGGACACTTCTAGCATTGAGGCGGAAGAAGATGCGAGCGTCTACAAAAGGCAGTGCATGGTCACGTGATGGTAAGACCTCTTAAATACTGACTACATTATTTGCACAATTCAAATATTCTTTTTGCAATCAGTGCAGATTGGTCTTTTATTTCAGATGAATCCGTTCCGCAAGCAAGAAAGCATTCCAGGATGGTGCGTGTGCCTGGAAGCCCTGTCTGTAAGTTAACATTTATACATGTATTATTTAAGAAAACCAGTTGAGTCATATTTCCTACCATGGAACTACTGACATTCATGTTTATTAACCTAGTGCATATCATGTTACCGTTCTGATGTATTTGTCTCTTCCTGCCTTTTATTAGGTCAGCAGATGTCACTGCCTCCACCACCTGCATGTGAGTTTTTCTTTTTAGCGATTGTTTAATGTAACAGCATAGGTTTATCTTTTGCAAATGTCATGTGCAAGAAACCTATCATAAATTAACTGACCAATATTCATATTTACTTTCTTTTTAGATGAGTCAACACCACACAGGCAACCAGCTCATTGCCCAGAGCTGGATGGGTCTATTATAACGCCTGCCACTTCATCTTGGGACCTAGTTGAAGGTACAGTGTCTTTGAATTTTCCATTTCCAAGTAAATACAATTTCATGACAAGGAACTTGAGAGTAAGTAACTTTTTTTTTGTTGTAAACAGCACAACTGACTCATCACACAGAGGGAGGTGGCTTGGCCATGGAGACGGAAATAAGAGGTAAGAACACTCACTTAATTTGTTCACATATGCAGGTATATAATGTATTTAACAACTAAAACTAACACCATCCATTTTCCATAGCAATAAGGACAACCATTACCGCATGGCACAGCGAATGGACGCATTTGAGGAGAAGATGGATGAGCTGCTCATGCTCTTAAGGAGCTCCCAGTCACCTCCCTCTGCTCCAGTCGATGACATATTGCTGTCGTCCTGCTCGACAGTAACTGAGCTGCAGGAGAGGAGGAACAAAATGCCCTCCCTCCAGGACTTGTACTCTGGGACCTAAGCGGGCAGAGACCATCACCAAAGACTCCACATCCTGCACACACACTCTTTAACTTCCTCCCCTCTGGCAGGCGCTACAAATCCTTGCACACAAAAACAACCAGACACAAGAACAACTCTTTTCCCACTGCCGTCACTCTCCTGAACTGCAGATAAGTGGGGTCATCCCCACTTTGACCGTTTACCTGCCCATTACATACTTTATCATTCCAATATGTGTCTTGCACTATTACTTTGCACTCTACATCACATACCACACTGGTATTATGTCTTATTTGTATAGTTGTTTTGTATATTGTGTTGGTATCTGCCACAATGTATATTGTTGTCTCTATTGTACAGTATGTCTGTCTATTTGTTGAATGTATAGAGCACCTACCAAAGTCAAATGCCTTATGTTAATATACTTAGCTAACACTAAGTCTAATTTATATATATATATATTGTTAGGCCTTTTATATTGTTTTTTTTGTCTTTTGATAATTTTATATTAAAGTTATAAGTTCCATCGATTTTGCCTGTTCATTCTTTCCTGCTAATATATAATAATGCATTCCTGCTCATGCTGTTTTAAAGTAATAATACAATTGGTATGCAAAGGTTGCAATGTTAGGGCAAGGTTTCCTAAAGGTTGCAATATTTAGGCAAGGGAACGTTCCCTAAATGTTACAACGTTTAGGGAACGTTATGGGAACAGTTAGGGAACGTTAGGGGAAGGTTTCTAAAGTTTGCAACGGTTAGGGAACGTTAGGGGAAGGTATTTTAAAGTTTGCACCTTTAAAGCACTTCCCAACGCCACCTGCTTGCCAGAGATGCGTTCCTCGCCAAACAACAACCTCAGCGGCCCGGTACTTTGCTGCACTCTCTGCAGACCAGGGCCGGAGTGGGGCCACTTTTCAGCCCGGGAGTTTCAGGCCCAAGACCGGCCCACGTTTTCCATAGTGGTGTAAATTGGATAAATGAAGCAACATTTCAGCTCTTACTATCCTGTAGTTTTTATTATGGTTCAACAAATGTGTAAAGGTTATATTAATTCACTTCAACTGAGAAGTTAACAAAAAATATTCCACTATTCCACAAGTTAACAAAAACAGAAAGAAAGAAAGACAGAAAGAAAGAAAGCCTTTGAAATGTAGCCTATCCCACGCTTCCACAAAGAGGCATATTGAACTAATGTTTAGGCTACATGTTTTTTGCATGGGTAGGCTATATTGTTGTTTGGTGATTTAGCCTACACCTTTACTACACCCTCTTTTAAGCAAACAAGGCATATAGGTTCATCATGTAGCATACATATTTGGCTCTTTCTTACATTAAATAACTTTAATTTATCCTCTCTACTTGTCCCTGTAGTCATGGCCTCCTTATCACTAATTTCGGGCTCATCATTTTCAGTGGTCGACTGGTTGATCTGCTGCTCTGAGGCTACAATTTTTACCGCATAGGCCTACACAGATCAAACTTCAGTTTTGTTATTAATATTTGCATACTGCAAAGTCTATGAATCGGATACAAAAGGCTAATATTTTAAGAAATGTAATATGTTGCTTGCAAATAGCTTGACAACGTTACAAACGTCCAATATTAGCCCAATAACTGCTAATAATCATTGCCTATAGCTATCTCTCTTTACCAGTTGCCACTTTTGTCTGTAGGCCTCATCTAGAAGCTTGGCACATTTAGCAGCATCTACCTGGCCGTTTCAGTCCCTCCTGGCCTCTTTCTACCATCCATCCTTCCTGACGCTTATGGCTACTGTAGGGCCGGCCCGGCTATCCGTATCTGAGAAAACTTTTTGGAAAAGACGGGCTATATGGACCCAACCAACTCTTTTTGGGAGGGGAGAACTCCCTCACACGGTAGTCTACAACCCATGCAGAGGCAACGGTGCCATGCACAGAATGCGGAACGTGTATAGTCTACTTTAAGAGAAGTTAGACTAACGTGACAAATGTCAATATTTTTTTCCGCGACCGGCCCAAAAGTGAAGCGGCCCACCGGGAATTCTCCCGATTCTCCCGATTACCCACCCCGGGCCTGCTGCAGACCCATGTTTCCAAAACGGATGATGTTGATCTCCGCGACGTCAAAATGAAAATGAATGTAGCATATTGTGTCGCCAAAGAGGAGCTTTCATTCACAAAATTTAGGCCGCTCATTGTGCTATGCAAGAAGAACGGATCAGATATAAATCCGACCTATGCTAATCATGTTCGATGTGGGGAAATGATTTCAACGATTGCCATGGAAATGAAATCCGACCTCGCAGGGCAAATTGGTGCCTGCCGCTACCTATCGGTAATGATTGATGGAGACGACGCATCAAAGAAGGAATGTGAGATGGTGTACGTCCGCGTACTTCAAAACGGGAAGCCCACCAACCAGCTGATTGGGCAACAGGAATTGCAGCATGGCCATGCTTTAGGTGAGCAACCAATTACTGAGGAGCATTTCAATCAGCTTTTTAGGCTCTATGCTCCGCACGTGATTATAAAGTTTCTATATGCCTAATAATTTAAAAATGACTTTAAAGTAGTAAGTAGGTTAAAAAGTAGTAAACATTTAATTCCCTATTCCCCAACATAGATTATAATTTGGCATGCATATATGTAGGCCTACACACACACACGCACACACACATACTAATTATATGAAAACATGCAGGATACTAGTTCTATGACCCCCCCGCCCCCCCCCCAACAATATCCCCAATCTGTTCTAAAATCACTGTTAACTATCTCATTCAAGGAGTACTGCAAGCCATTAAAGCTGCCTTTGAGCAGCTGGGCCAGGAGACTAGGTGGTTAGACAAACTAGTTGGCTTTGGAGCTGATGGTGCAGCTGTGAACATGGGGCGACGTGGAGGTGTCATTGCCCTACTCAAAGAAGAGGTTGGAGAGCATGTAATTCCTTTCCACTGCATGCCTCATCGGTAAATGATGCTTTTCACAAAGGACTATTAATATGGTTTAATAATAGAAAAACTCAGTCAAGCTTCATATTACATATAAATCAAATCCATGCAGCGTTCTTAAATCTCCCCTTGGGATAAATAAAGTATCTATCTATCTATCATTTAGATTAGAATTGGCCATGCTGACTGTCCAAAAAACAGTCAGCGTCTTCTGAGCTTCAAAGGACTGTATCTGAACTGGAAGGGATGAAGTCGAGGCCTAAGCCCGGAGGAATGCTAGAAAAATTTCTGAGCATTCAGAGAGAGGGAGAAAGTGTTACCTTTCAGGTGTGGTGCAATAGCAAATGAGAGAACATTTTTAGAAAATTATTCTTTCAGTGTAGTTTTGGTATTTCAATATTGATGTCACCATGATTTTCAGGGCATGCAGCTGAAAGGGAAAGCTCCAGCTGATGTGTGCAATAATCGGCACTTTGAAGCAGCTGTTGATATTGCCATAGAAGAGATGAAGTCACGTTTCAGCTGTATTTTGAGTCAGTCAGGGGAAGGTGTAGTCAACTGCTTCAAAATATTCAATCATGATGCATGGCCGGAGAGCCCAGAAGCGTTATTGGACTATGGCAGGGCAGAGGTTCAGTCCCTTCTGCAACATTTTGACAACCCTCTCAGAAAGTGAGCAGATAGGACAATTTTGCAATGTCTCATTCTATACTAGGTGTACAGTGGACTGAGCCAGAGTAGATGTTTTTATATGAATGTCTTATTTATGTCTAAATGTTCCCATACCTTAGTCCCACCCTAATCTATCTCCCTGTATTTCTATGGACTAAGTGGTGGATGCCAGACTGACAAGGTCCATCAGGAATGGCAGCAGCTGAAGGCCCTCATCAGGACCACATTTGCAGACAAGTCCTACTTAGGCCTGTGGCAGACAGTTCTCACAAAGGAGCCGTATTGTTCAGATTTTGAGGTATTTTGAGCAGTAGTTAGCATACTTAAAAAAAATACAGTTTTGTTTACTGTACTGAATAAATGTATTGAGTTATAGGTATACTACTTTTATTTCAGAACTTCCTGCACTTGGCTGAAATACTACTTGTCATGCCAATTTCGGCTGCTCAGTGTGAACGAGGATTTTCTGCCCAGAATCGCATTAAAAGCAGCAGCCTTCATGTGTCCACTACTGAGGACTTAATCCGCATTAGCTCAGAAGGCTGCCCATTGGAGCAGTTTGACCCTAGCCGGGTAGCAGCAAAATGGTTTTCCTCTTCTGAGAGGGCTAGGAGGCCAAATGCAAAAACGTGGCCAGCAGACATGCCAAACCTGTGATGCACACACACACACACACACACACCGGTTCACATGTTGGTTTTTTGTATTTTATATGAAAATACTGTTCAAATATGTTGAGCAATGCAATATGTTCATGCAATGATCTGATTATAGCTTGTTTTTGTGTGTGGTTGTAATGTCTATACAATAAAGACATTGCCTCTCAGAAAACAATGCTTTTTAAGGTTTGGAATCTGTGTCTTGTATGCAACAAGTCATTTGTGAGTAACTGCACTGCCCGTAAATGTTCTTAGAGAGGGTAACAAATCGTGCTACAACTTTTGTGACCTGTGCTACAAAACTATCAACCTCTGTAGCACCAGTGCTATGAGCAAAAAAAGTTAACGTACAGCCCTGCTAGGAAGAACAGTACAGTGCATTTTCATGCACTGTAACTAGAAAACGCAATTCCAGGGAATTACCAGTGCATGAAAATGCAAAACATATGGTATGAAATATATTTTTTAAAACAGATGATGTGCTAATTGGCAACCAACATAATGAGGTTTAATATAGTTGGAATGACTGGACAGTTAAATAGGTGGATAGTTTAAATGGTTAAATTATTTGCTAGGTAGATGAGGTTTAATGTAGTTGGAATGACTGAACTAGGTAGATGATATTTAATATAGTTGGAATGACTGAACTAGGTAGATGAGGTTTAATATAGTTGGAATGACTGAACAGTTAAATCGGTGGATGGTTTAAAAGGTTAAATTATTTGCTAGGTAGATGAGGTTTAATATAGTTGGAATGACTGAACTAGGTAGATGAGGTCTAATATAGTTGGAATGACTGAACAGTTAAATAGGTGGATAGTTTAAAAGGTTAAATTATTTGCTTGGTAGATTGTTTAAATGGTTAAATTATTTAGGTAGATAATTGACGATAACTGACAGTTGGAATGGCTCTAATGTTTGCTAGCAGTTATGCTAACTATGTTATCAAAGATAATACATTTTTAGTAGTTATGTTAACTAGCATGTTAGCAATGCTAACATGTTAATTATGTTAACCATGTGACTTAGCTAACCTAGCTAATCATTTTTAGCAGTTATGCTAACTATGCTAACTAACATGCTAACTATGCTTACCATGTTACTTAGCTAATCATTTTTAGCAGTTTTGCTAAAAATGCTAATTAGCATGCTAACATACTAACTATGGTAACCATGTTACTTAGCTAATCATTTTTAGCAGTTTTGCTAAACATGCTAACCATGTTACTTAGCTAATTTAGCTAATCATTTTTAGCAGTTTTGCTAAAAATGTTAACTAGCATGTTAGCATGCTAGCATGCTAACTATGTTACTTAGCTAATCATTTTTAGCAGTTTTACTAACAATGCTAACAATGTTAGCAATGTTAACTATGCTAACCATGCTAACTAGCTACAGTGGGTAGGAGTCATAGTTGATGACAAGTAACAGTTACAATAGGGGATTATCACGCTTCCGGGTTTCACGGGCGGGATTTTTAAATGTTGTGCACGTCCACTTCCGGTGCAGTTCAACAATGGCTGAAACGAAGGCTAGATGTCATTGCTCTGTTCCACTTTGTACATCGAATAAACAACGCCAACCCTACTTAAGTTTCCATGGATTTCCGACTGAATTGAGTCTAAGGAAGAAGTGGATTAAAGCGGTTCGCCGGGATGAAGGGCCAAACTTTCAAATAAAACAAGGTAGCACGTTTGTTTGTAGCCGGCACTTTAGTGAATCAGACTACACTAACGCTACAGGTGCTATCAGGCTAGCGTTAGCTAACGAGGCTAACTTTACCAATCGGGGTCGCATCAAGCGTCTGAAAATCGGGTCTGTGCCCTCCCGTTTTCAGTGGAACAACTGGGGACTGCCAAGAAGGGAGTCCGCTTATAAAAGAGCATCAACTCGCTTAGGCCATGACGTTTGCCCTGCCCTTCCTCTGGAGCACCCCCTGCCATGTGAGGAAGAGGCTATGGAGGAGGTCGCAGCTTCGGTGGTGATGAAAGAACATGATTACGGCTCTGCTCCTAAACCAGGTATGTTAGTGTTTGCCGATGTTCTGAAATGTTGGCCTACCTCCTCATGATGACCTACCAGTACCCCATACTATGCTTAAACCATAGGTAGCACATCCTGTTCGGCAGTGGTGGAATGTAACTAAATACTTTGTTACTGTGTAACGTTACTTAAGTAAATGTTCCACGTATTTGTACGTACTCATGTTTTTACTAGAGTAAATATTTCTCTGCTTATTTGTACTTTTACTTAAGTACTGAGTTTCAGTACTTCCTCCACCACTGCTGTTAGGTAGGAAATGTCTATCAGAATGCCCTACTGCTCATTATATTTTGCTTAAACCGTAGATAGCACACCCTCACAGGTAAGAAATGTCTATCAGGATGTGCTACCTATGGTTTTAGCACAGAATGTGTTATTAGTAGGTCATACCGAGGAGGTAGGTCAACTTAGAACACTGGCACAAAATGTTTAGTGTTATTGATGTCCCAGCATTTGACCAATACTACAATTTGAAAAGCTTCATCACAAGTACAAACGTTGCATTTTATATCTTACTTGATTAAACGTAAAGGTGAATATTGAGCTATAAAATGCTATTTCATGTAACATTAGAGGTCCAAACTACTTCCAATATGCAAGTCACAGACAATCTGTTTTCATTTTTCTCACATCTCATACAGGTGCACTGGATGCTGCTGCTGCACGCATACAGCAATTGGAAGACCAAGTCAAGGAGCTGACAACAGAGCTATCACAGCTGAAAGTGGGTCGAGTGCATTTTAACAGATTTTGTGTCTCAGACAAGGACATCCTTTTTTACACAAGATTCACATCAAGAGATGTTTTTTGTGCCTTCTGGGAGGGTATTCAACCATCTGCCTCCATGGTGGTTTATTGGTCGAAAGCTCAGAAAAAGGGACAAACAGTTGCACCCATTTCTCCCAGTCCAACCTGGTAGGTGAAATACCTGGCAGCAGATGAGGTTCAACTAAACTAAACCTATACATATGATATCACACATCGGGTGAACGTGCGGAATCTAAGCTTTCCAATGATATTAGCGCCAAGTTGCTGTGATAAATGGTTCGCGAGAAAATTAACATTGAACCGACGTGCAATTTAGGCTAATCATATTTGCATTTTGCACACAGTGCACACCCATTACTCTCGGTTTAATATTTCACTAACCCTTCACACAATACGTGGCAAACCCAATTTCACAATAAACAGCAAACCGTACCGAATACGAGGATATAAAGCATGCCTCTGTGCAATGAGTGGTTCCTGAGTAATCCGGTTTTGAAATTGCAACACATTTCTACATAGCCTCATTGGGGCGAAATTATAATGTATTCTAATGTAAACTATTTGTCAGTAGGCCTACATACATTTTTGTAAATTGCTCAGCCGATTATCCCACTATCATGGTTCTTATATTGTCAGATTCCAGCCACTCCCATCACAGATAAATGAATATATTTATATTGGCATGCTTCCTAGTGACATTAATGCAAAAATATGAAGAAAATCAAATAACGAGACACAAATATTGATATAAAGCCTGACATAAGCCATATGCAAACATTCAAATCATGCAGATATGGGTACATCCTGAAAAAGGAATAGCATGTAGGCTATAGGCTATATGGCCATTACAATGACCAATATATTATCTTAAATAAACTAGCTGAATAACACAGGTGACCACTTCTGCATAATTTCATGGAGTGCTGAAATGTACACACATTTTTGAACATTTCTGAACTGTGAAATGTAGCATATGTTTTTGTGGTTGTGAACTTATTGCAAGGCCGTAGCCATGATGTCAACATTGGGGGGGACCAAATCTGTGGTGCGGTGTGAATTTGAATAACAGAATTTTTATACATTTCCTGCCATGCAAAAATATTATTAAAATCACAAACAAGTCATTAGTTAAATCACTCAATTAGGATATACCAAACTTTTGACGGACATAGGCACGGATTATGAACCCCTGGGCATAGATGCAAAAAAACCCTCCCCAGTTAAGATAGGGGGGCCCGGGGGCATACTTCCCCGGAAGACTTAAAAAAAATGACCCTTTATATTATGACGACTTGTGAGTTTTGTGGAAATAGAAGAGAAGGGCGGAGAAGCAACTTCACACAGTCTTAGGCTTCAGGCCCCCTGAGCTCTTGGGCCCAGTAATAATCCATAATCCAATAATCCATCCCTGGATATAGACCTGTGGTATGACTCCATTTGTCTCCAAAATTTATATTTTAAAAGAAAATACAAACTTAAAGAGGTGATAACCTCTTTAATACACTGAATGCTTACTCATAGGTTTGGACCTATAGCCCAATCATATTTTGTATTTAGATTTTATTATTCTGGCGGCTAATCACACAATTTTAAGGTAGTTTGAAAGGGATGGGATTCAAGATAGACTAGCCTACTAAGTCAGGTCCCTCTTCTGTCTGACTCACCTCAAGTTACCCTATGCATTATAGGCTGGTTTCTGACAGAAATTACATTTTGTGTTAACATGTAGAAACACATTATTTGGTGAATGTTTTTTCAACTTTTGTGCCGTCGCCACATTTGAGTGCTACGTTTTGCCTGCATGGATGCGCGATTGAGCGCGCATCTAAATGTAACATGCAAGATGCAACAACCATTTCTAAGAGGCTTATAAACCGGTTCATTTCTGATATTACTACTAGCATATGAATGCATTTTTTATGTTGTAAGACATTTGAAAGAAATGAATGACACAGGCACGCACAAATTCAAATAAAAGGATACTACGTTTCACTTTCGCTATCATTGCGAGAAAATAGGCTACAATATGGAATTGCTTCAAAGTTCCCTTTGAGTCTGATCAGCTTCAAAAATGAATGGGGTTTCCTTAGACAGTGCTACACCTTTCCAACAAGTTTTGTGAGAATTGTACCGGTATCTTTTGCGATATTGTTGACAGCCTGCACCGCAGCAGGTTGCAGGAAGCTTTTGATAGCGCACGCATCAAACGCAAAACCTCCAGGACAAATCACTCAGTGTAGGCTACTCTCTCTGAAACCATCAACAGGTCACTAATTTGTGCGTTATTTACGTTTGATTTCATTTCAGATGGCGGGACTTGTTGGTTTCCTGTAATAGCCTATAGCGTTTTTTCTTTCTTTCTTTTTCTATGTCCGAATATTGGGGGGGACATTTTGGTCACGTCTGAATATTGGGGGGGACACGTCCCCCCCAAAGTCTATGGTGACTACGGCCCTGACTTATTGCAATATCACCATAACTATTCCACCTGTGTGTGCATGGTTATAATTTTGAAGTGCAAAATAGCTTAGGCTACAGCCTTTTGATAAGGTAAAAAGCCTTATAGGTACGCCAAATAAATAATAACCTAACAGCATCACGTCACTAACCACAGCTAAGACTGCACAATCTCTATTCACTCTGTTGGATATCTGAAGCCAGTTTGTCTACTTAGATACTGTAAATCCTCAAATTATGGCCGGGGTCTTAAGACAAAGTACAGGCCTTTAGGGGCAGGATTGTATTCGAGACAGCCCTTTATTTCTTATGCGAGTTTTATTTTGAGACATGCGTTTCTTGGAGCGGCATACTGGTAGGCCTTAAAAAGCATGACATTTTCGGTTTAGTTTGATATTTAATTTACTTTTGGACTGTTTGATTATATTGTTAAATGTCTGGACTGATGGGCACTGAAATCTGGGGAGGTATTTGATGATCACTATTACGTTCCATGTAGTTGAAAGAGTGTCGGGATTTCAAACAAACCATCCGCTTTTATGCGTTCATTGAACGTCTGCGGTGCTGTAATGGAAACCTTATTGCGTAGCCAAGTAGCCTATTGAGTTATTTTTAAATTATGCATGATTTACTTTTTATTAATTTCATAGGCTGGCTTTATTTTGTTATATAGAAGTATCTAAATAACCTGTTAAAATGTACCAGAATTCAGGAAATTGCATCTAGTCCAAAAAATTTTTTCTGGGGGAGGACCCCCATACCCCCCATCTGTAATGTCCCACCGACTTTCACAATGCCTCCAACCCCCATGGTCCTAGTAGTAGGCTAGATCCCTTTGATACCAATGGTCATTTAACTCTGGGACCCTGGTCCCAGGGATGGATTACTGCACGGGCCTTCCGGGCCCAGACCCAGGGGCCCAAGGTGTCAGGGGGCCCTGAAGCCCAAGCCTTTGCATGGAATCATTGCCTCAATATCAACACATCAGGATGTAGGCTATGAATCTGATTGAATTTAGTATTGGCCATCCCCAAAATGCTAGCATGACGAGCCAGACCCACATTAAAATGTAAGGTCTGGGCACTCACCGTTTGCAGTGCTCAGTCCGAGGGGCGGGATAATCGGTTGTCTTTCAAATTCCCTCTGCACGCAATAGGACAGCACTGAGTCCCATGCGTTTTCCCACCAGCGGAGCTAGTTGGCTAGTTCAAACTTTTGCCATCTCAAAACAAGCTTAACTCATGTCACACTGTTGGCCAACAGCAATATCCATCTTCTTTGTTTTCAAGTAGCAGGGAATTCAAGCCAAACCGTTGCAACTCTGCCATCAATCATTATGTTATGCCCCCCTAACGACTCTATAGACGATTTGATTGGCCTGATAGAAGTTAAATTTTTCGAGCTCACAAGCCAACGGAGAGTTGCTAGACTAGCCCTGGAAGCAAATGTAATTTACTGCCGCTAGGGTGTGTCTAGATTTCTAAGCTACCAAAATGCACCAGAATACAGGAAATCACATCCACATATGCGACAATTAGTGGGGAGCCCTTAATACATGTGGGCCCAGGGGCACAAAAGTTCATAATCCGTCCATGCCTGGTCCCTACACCTGAGAACCACTAATGTACGTTTTTTTTTACTGTACGGTATAATGCTGAATGAGCCAAACAAAAATTTCCGCAGCAAAATTTTGGTTGGCCCCACCAAATCTCACTCCAAGGTTTTTTGAAAAGTTGGCAGCCCTGCATTTAACTTCAGCAAGCCCAAAACACGGAATGGCACTAGGGTCATATACCCTTGCATCGGGGCTAGCCCCGAGGTGAGGAGCGTCGGGATGGATAACAAATCCACAGCGTGAGACATTTACATTGAAATGTTTTGAATATTGTTCCAGCACTTGTGGCTCGCGTTCAAGGCCCCTCTTCATGGCGGGAGTTTGGCGTACTCCCTTAAGTATCCGCCCTGCCAGGGTCTGACCAGAAGACGGCCCTTTCACATGGCTAACCTCATAGAACCTACTAGCTGTTACTCTAGGTTTACGTAATGCTTGCCATAATGGGCACTCAGACTGCTCACGTGTCTGCTCCTCTCTCTCAGCTGCCACTTCGTGTGTCACAGTTAAGCTGTCCAAATGGAGAAACTGTTGGGAGTTTGGTTCAAAGTTCGGAAAGGTAGTGGAAAATGTTGACCCCTCTAAAGGTAGTTTAGGGAATGTTGGTGCATCTGGGTGTTGGACGTAATTTCCGCGTTTGACCACAGGAGGACACTGGTAGGACAGGGGTGAACCTCGCGGCACAGGTCCGAACCTGGAGTCGACCATGGTGAGTTGAGACAAGCCATGCAGCACTGATGATATTAGTGGTTGCGGCCTGAGGCTTTTCAGTCCTTTTCCAAGAGACAAGACTTGCGGGTCAGGGAGGGATCCTAAAACGTAAAATTAAAAACAGTAAGTGTTAAATTATCCACACATCTGTTTTGGTTTTCAATTCTGATGTCAAGAGTCTTTCTGGAGAATTGCTCACTGCAGTGTTCTATATCATACGGTAGCCAACAGTATGATATTAGTTATAGTATTAACATTACCTGTGTATGCTTGATAGAGTGTTGATTTGCATACACTCCTGGCGGATGGCTTTGGTTTCCTAACAACCAAGTCCTGAACCGGCTCTGCATGGATCCCCTGGGAATGATATTAACAAGTAGCCATAATTGTAATAGTATCTTGCTTGTAATGGTGTAAACACGTAGCCATGCGGAGTGGCACCGCTTCCAATTCACTCCAATGTTAACCAATGTAGAGAGACGCACAGCGCATTGCATTAAATAGACTTCCTGTCCATTTTTCAGCTGCACCGTGTGCCGCCACGGTTTGCTCCGCGAACATTGTGTCCCAGGCGTATCTTTGGGACACACTGTTCGCGGAATGAGGGCACACGGGGCAGCTCACACCGCGGCTGAAAAATAGACTGGAAGTCTATTTAATACGGTGCAGCGCCACGCGGCTACAATGTTACCTTTGTCCTTGGTCGATGCCATGTTTGCAGAGAGCTTGTGCAGGCCACAGGTGGTGGTACAGCTCTCACCTGCAGATCAAGAGATAGAAGAGCAAACCGGGATTGAGCATGTGCTTGTTAACAATCAAAGGTGGACCTCTAGAACCAGTGTCACTCCAATTAACCTGCCCATGTAAACGTCATCCCAGACCACAGCTCTCACCTGCAACATGCTGTAATGGGCACTCTGGAACAACAAGGCCACTAGATGATTGCAAAGAACCTTGCCTGCTGTACAGCTGCATGAGGTTTCCTGAAATTCGGCTGCATCAGCTTGAAAAACAATCTACATTACAGACACAACACTAATAGTTTTAGTTGATAACGTTAAACTAAAAGGAAAATCTTGTTGCAAATGATATAGAAATGTAAGGAAGAGCATTACAATTAACCAAAAATCCTAGGAAATCTGCAACCGCAGTATAGTTAATCCCTTACACCATTAACATGTTGGATTCAACAAACAGGATATTAAAGAATTTAAATGCAAAGTTACATTATGATGTTTGCATACCGTATGTATGTAACAAAGGTATAGCAATTTATTGCACATGGCTGTTGACTGACTTAATATAAACAGGCAACAGTGGAAGGGGTTAAACTTTTTGCCATTATGCCTTAGCTTCCTAAAATAACCTTCAAATAATGGGGCTGTTCTCGCTTCTTCATCGACCTGTAACACCTAGACCTAACAGCCAAGTGTGTGAAACTAATCAAATGCGTGTGTCTCACGGCCAATGCGTGAGAGTTGGCACCTATGACCTCCCTGTCAATGATGTTGGACACTGGTGGACAAAACTATAATTAATGCATACTGTGATTCAACATTACATAGATAAAGACAAAAAAACATCTCTCATGGTACCATCGTGATTTTTAACTTGTACTGTGTTTGTTGATGTACCAATGATTCTAGCAAGAGACACTTGTATGCTGACGTTAGCTAGCTGACACTGACAGAGGCTAAAGTTCTTCCTATCAGAATATAAATGAAATGGGTGCATTGACTCAGCCTCATTTAAAGCTGAATAATCTTACTTTAGTTGGGTTTAACGTAGGTTAAACACCTTATAACCATACAAACATCTGAGCTGACGCCGAACTGACGTTAGCATAAGCTAACCTACCTAGTTAATGTAATGTTATGTTAGCTAGCTAGCTAGTAGCCACTCACCGTCATAGTCGTAGATGAAGTTCTCGAAAAAAACTGTATCCCTTGTCCACTTTGGAGCGGGCTGTGATGGAGTGTTGTTCAGTTAGCCGATGTACGTCAGAAAAAGTTATTTTAGGTAAATTTACCTAAGTATAGTATAAGTAAACTTGCGCTCATCCATCATGGATACGCCAGAGTGATGAATAATTCACCGGAAGTGGCAGTGCACAAAAATCCTGAATGCGGAAATACGTCGTATCAGCGTGATAATGGCTTATGGCTGAACAGTTAAAAAGTTCAGTAGTTTAAAGGGTTAAATTGTTTAACAGTGAAATATTGTAGTGAGGACTTTTATTTTGAAACAGTTTTTGGCAGATGAAGCAGTTGAATGAAGTTTCTACGTTAAACGGTTGAAGCAGCATTAAGAGCGTTAGAAGAAGAAGAATAAGAACTAGAAATGCAATTCCAAGGAATTACCAGTGCATGAAAATGCTAAAGTTGTGATGTAAAATATCATGTATAGTTAAAACAGATAACACAGAGATGGTTACTACGGTGATGCTAGGATAGACATGGTGGTTACATAGCTTAATAAAAGTTGATAGTTTAAAAGTTGACTGTTTAAAAGCTGAATGTAGATAGTTTAAAAGTTGTTGATAGACAGTAGACAAGCTTATTATTTTAGTAGTTATGCTAACTATGCTAACAATGTTAGCATGCTAATAACTATGTTAACCATGTTACTTAGCTAATCATTTTTAGTAGTTATGCTAACTAGCATGCTAACTATGCTAACCATGTTACTTAGCTAACCTAGCTAATCATTTTTAGCAGTTTTGTTAAAAATGCTACCTAGCATGCTAACATGTTAGCATGCTAACTATGCTAACCATGTGACTTAGCTAACCTAGCTAATCATTTTTAGCAGTTTTGTTAAAAATGTTAACAATGCTAACATGCTAACTAGCTACAGTGGGTAGGAGTCATGGTTGATGAAAAGTGTTGACATAGTTGATGACAAGTTAAAAGTTGTTGATAGACAGCTAGTGAATGTATATAGTTTAAAAGTTTAAAAGTTGAATGTAGATAGTTTAAAAGTTGTTGATAGACAGCTAGTTTAATAGATAGATAGTTTAATGATAGTTTAAAAGTTGAATGTAAAAAGTTCAGTAGTTTAATGTTTAACAGTGGATTATTGTAGTGAGGACTTTTATTTTGAAACAGTTTTGGGCAGAGGAAACAGTTGAATAGGATGTGTAGTCTTAATTGACCCATTGTATGCTTAAAGCCTGAGGCTGCAGGTGGCCTGAACACCTGCCATATTAAGTCTATTTTTAAAAAGTTTTTCTTTAATAGTTTAAAAAGTATAAAAGTTTCAAAGTTGAAAAGACATAGCAACCCGATCTGTTTGAAGACCTACGTTACAAAGTTTGAATGAAGTTTATAAGTTAAACTGTTCAAGAGAAATTGCGTTCGGAAAAAGTGGTAAGCGGAATAATAATAATAACTAGAAATGCAATTCCAAGGAATTACAAGTGCATGAAAATGCTAAAGTTGTGATGTAAAATATCATGTATAGTTAAAACAGATAATACAGAGATGGTTACTACGATGATGCTAGGATAGACATGGTGGTTGCATAGCTTAAAGGAACACGCCACCCAATGTCAGTAGTAATATATGTTCTTACCTTAACTTTCACGAGTTGAGTCATACCTCTCCCGTGTCCGTACGTGCACTCAAACGCTCTGGTGCGCGGCTGGACTGTGTTAGCATGTTGCTATGCTAGCGGGCTTTGACGGCAACTAAGCGTAGAAGTAATCAAAAACATCCACGTTTTACCGACTTAAATACAGTTGCACGAGTAGTTGATAGAAATGCTACGGCCACGCAACATGAAACGTGGCGATTTTCCAAGCGAATGAACCGGAGAACTACAATGTGTGGCGCAATAGCACTTGGGAGTACTTCGACCTAGCATAGTAGTATTGTTAACACCTAATTGTAGATCCTATCCACCACAGAGTTTAGAATCCATGCTGGATCGACCCTCAGCCTCTCCCTCCCCTCTGAGCGAGAGAGAGGCACACACACTAGAGATGCGCTGATGGGCTATTATTTCAACCATAACTGCATAGCAAAACTTATCATCCATCAGCCATCCATCAACACCAAAGTTTTTTGACCAATCTTCGAAACGGCACCCGCCCACCATCCGCTGGTTGTTTTAATGTAGGGGGTGATGCAGCGCTGCTGACGTGAGCCTAGAAAGCCCTTGCCTGTTCTAGGAAGACTGATCCAATGCAGCAAATATATTAAAAGGCTAAAGTCGTACATTGGCTATGTTGTAGCCTATCCCCAGAATATCAGCAGCAAACTCAGTCTCTGTCTCGCAAAACTCGCGAATGCACGAACATTCTCATTGCGAGTTATGGATTATGATTTTTGTGCCGCCATCACCCAATTAAAGTTAACACAGCAACTTGAAATATCACTGTTGGACCAAATGCTTCAGACATGTAAGAAATAAGCAGTTTATCAACTATATTTACTGGTTTTATCAAGTGGATATGGCCAAAATAAGCATATTTAAAGGTTATTGTGAGCTAGCATAACACCGTAATATGGTCTGCAATGGCTAATCAATAATGCAATAAATTAGCTTTAACAGTCATACATTTGGACTTTTTTTCTTGATTTTATATGAAAACAGATGCTCTTTGTTTAACACAGCACTGTTTTGTGTTAAAATATGTTATAGGATTTTAGTGTTACATTCATGACGCTGTTACAACTGTACCGCACTTTTTTATGGCTGTTAAGTTAAATTATTGACAAACTATAACATCTTTTTTAAATTCTGTTTCAACTTTCATGGAGTAGACATGTACGACTCTGTTCTGGTCAAATTCCACAACTCTCAAGTCTATCGTCTTTGTGTAAATCGAGTTTGAATTGGAAAAATAAAAAAGTGTTACAATTGTGCCGGTTCTCCCCTAGGCTATATGGGTGATGCAGCGCTGCTGACGTGAGGCTAGAAAGCCCTTGCCTGTTCTAGGAAGACTGATCCAATGCAGCAAATATATTAAAAGGCTAAAGTCGTAGGCTACATTGGCTATGTTGTAGCCTATCCCCAGAATATCAGCAGCAAACTCAGTCTCTGTCTCGCAAAACAGTCTCCAAATAAAACGCACATCGGCCTGTTTCCTATACTGCCAGCTTGTGACAATATATCGTCCAAAATGCTTGATTGCATTGCATTCTCCACATTTTTAGCTACATTTTCATGTACCACATCAGCATTTTTGTTCAGTGAATCTTTTGTAAATTGGGGTTAAAAAGGGTTAAATTGTTTAACAGTGAAATATTGTAGTGAGGACTTTTATTTTGAAACAGTTTTTGGCAGAGGAAGCAGTTTAACATGATGTGTAGTCTTAATAGGGCCAGTTTGTATGCTTAAAGCCTGAGACTGGCAGTTGAGATCTAGGTGGCCTGAACACCTGCCATATGATTCTAATTGCTTAATGGCCGTATTATGATGTCATAATCGGCAATGTTAAGTCTATGGGGATTTTTAAAAAGTTTTTCTTTAATAGTTTAAAAAGTATAAAAGTTTCAAAGTTGAAAAGATATAGCAACCCGATCTGGTTGAAGACCTACGTTACAAAGTTTGAATGAAGTTTCTAAGTTAAACTGTTCAAGAGAAATTGCGTCTAGAAAAAGTGGTAAGCGGAATAATAATAATAACTAGAAAAGCATTTCCTGAAGGAAATACAGTGCATGAAAATGCAAAAAATATGATGTAAAATATCATACAGAGTAAAAACAAACTATATTGGTTGCTAGGTAGATGAGGTTTAATATAGTTGGAGTGACTGAACAGTTAAATAGGTGGATAGTTTATATGGTTAAATGATTTGCTTGGTAAATAAGGTTTAATATAGTTGGAATGATTGAACAGTTAAATAGGTGGATAATACTTAACTTAGTTAACTTAGCTAATGTTTTCATTTTTAGTAGTTATGCTAACTAGCATGTTAGCAATGCTAACATGCTAACTATGTTAACCATGTGACTTAGCTAACCTAGCTAATCATTTTTAGCAGTTTTACTAACTATGCTAACTAGCATGCTAACTATGCTAACCATTTTACTTACCTAACTTAGCTAATCATTTTTAACAGTTTTGCTAAAAATGCTAACTAGCATGTTAACATGCTAGCATGCTAATTATGCTAACCATGTGACTTAGCTAACTTAGTTAATCATTTTTAGCAGTTTTGCTAAAAATGCTAACTAGCATGTTAGCATGCTAACTATGCTAACCATGTGACTTAGCTAACTTAGCTAATCATTTTTAGCAGTTTTGCTAAAAATGCTAACTAGCATGCTAACATGCTAACCACATGACTTAGCTAACTTAGCTAATCATTTTTAGCAGTTTTGCTAAAAATGCTAACTAGCATGCTAACATGCTAACTATGCTAACCATGTGACTTAGCTAACTTAGCTAATCATTTTTAACAGTTTTGCTAAAATGCTAACTAGCATGGTAACATGCTAGCATGCTAATTATGCTAACCACATGACTTAGCTAACTTAGCTAATCATTTTTAGCAGTTTTGCTAAAAATGCTAACTAGCATGTTAACATGTTAGCATGCTAACTATGCTAACCATGTGACTTAGCTAACTTAGCTAATCATTTTTAGTAGTTTTGCTAAAAATGCTAACTAGCATGCTAACATGCTAGCATGCTAACTATGCTAACCATGTGACTTAGCTAACTTAGCTAATCATTTTTAGCAGTTTTGCTAAAATGCTAACTAGCATGCTAACATGCTAGCATGCTAATTATGCTAACCACATGACTTAGCTAACTTAGCTAATCATTTTTAGCAGTTTTGCTAAAAATGCTAACTAGCATGCTAACATGCTAACATGCTAACTATGCTAACCATGCTAACTAGCTACAGTGGGTAGGAGTCATAGTTGATGACAAGTAACAGTTACAATGGCTGAACAGTTAAAAAGTTCAGTAGTTTAAAGGGTTAAATTGTTTAACAGTGAAATATTGTAGTGAGGACTTTTATTTTGAAACAGTTTTTGGCAGAGGAAGCAGTAGGACAGGATGTGTAGTCTTAATAGGGCCAGTTTGTATGCTTAAAGCCTGAGACTGGCAGTTGATGCAGCTGGCCCGAACACCTGCCATAGGATTCTAATTGCTTAACGGCAGTCTTAATAGAGCCATATTGTATGCTTAAAGCCTGAGACAGAGTATATAGTTTAAAAGTTAAATGTAGATAGTGTAATGGATGTTGATAGACAGAAAGTTGAATGGATGTTGATAGGCAGATTGTTTAATGGATGTTGATGGATAGTTTAATGGGTGGATGAGTGAATGGTTTGAAGAGGATGAATGGATAGAAAGTTGGAGGAAATGTGTCTTATATCCTTGTAGAATGGAGAGACAGAGAGAGTTGGTCTAGTTCAGTAGAAAGCAGTTGATACAGGTGCAATCAGTTGAACTGATTCTTTGATGGGGCCTAGATGAGCAGCTGGAAGATGATACCAGGTGCAAATCAAGTTAATTAGTCCATTGTGATGTCATCAGCCCATGTTAAGTCTATGGGGAAATTTTGAGCAGTTTTTAATTAATAGTTTAAAAAGTATAAAAGTTACAAAGATGAAAAATACAAAGCCCACATGTCATAAGTAAGACCTACGCAACGCAGTTTGAATGAAGTTTCTACGTTAAGCGGTTGAAGCTGCATTAACTGCGTTAGAAGAAGAAGAATAACTAGAAAAGCATTTCCTGAAGGAAATACAGTGCATGAAAATGCAAAAAATATGATGTAAAATATCATACAGCGTAAAAACAAACTATATTGGTTGCTAGGTAGATGAGGTTTAATATAGTTGGAGTGACTGAACAGTTAAATAGGTGGATAATTTATATGGTTAAATGATTTGCTTGGTAGATAAGGTTTAATATAGTTGGAATGATTGAACGGTTAAATAGGTGGATAATACTTAACTTAGTTAACTTAGCTAATGTTTTCATTTTTAGTAGTTATGCTAACTAGCATGTTAGCAATGCTAACATGCTAACTATGTTAACCATATGACTTAGCTAACCTAGCTAATCTTTTTTAGCAGTTTTGCTAACTATGCTAACTAACATGTTAGCATGCTAGCATGCTAACCATTTTACTTAGCTAACTTAGCTAATCATTTTTAGCAGTTTTGTTAAAAATGCTAACTAGCATGTTAACATGTTAGCATGCTAACTATGCTAACCATGTGACTTAGCTAACTTAGCTAATCGTTTTTAGCAGTTTTGCTAAAAATGCTAACTAGCATGCTAACATGCTAACTATGCTAACCAAGTTACTTAGCTAACTAGCTACAGTGGGTAGGAGTCATAGTTGATGACAAGTAACAGTTACAATGGCTGAACAGTTAAAAAGTTCAGTAGTTTAAAGGGTTAAATTGTTTAACAGTGAAATATTGTAGTGAGGACTTTTATTTTGAAACAGGTTTTGGCAGAGGAAGCAGTTGAACAGGATGTGTAGTCTTAATAGGGCCAGTTTGTATGCTTAAAGCCTGAGACTGGCAGTTGATGCAGGTGGCCCGAACACCTGCCATAGGATTCAAATGGTTAAATTATTTGCTAGGTAGATGAGGTTTAATATAGTTGGAATGACTGAACTAGGTAGATGAGGTTTAATATAGTTGGAATGACTGAACGGTTAAATAGGTGGATAGTGTAAAAGGTTAAATTATTTGCTAGGTAGATGAGGTTTAATATAGTTGGAATGACTGAACTAGGTAGATGAGGTTTAATATAGTTGGACTGACTGAACAGTCAAATAGGTGGATAGTGTAAAAGGTTAGCCTGAGAAACTAATAGGGTGCAGGTGGCCTGGCCACCTGGCCTAGGATTCTAATTGCTTAACGGCAGTCTTAATAGAGCCATATTGTATGCTTAAAGCCTGAGACAGAGTATATAGTTTAAAAGTTAAATGTAGATAGTGTAATGAATGTTGATAGACAGAAAGTTGAATGGATGTTGATAGGCAGATTGTTTAATGGATGTTGATGGATAGTTTAATGGGTGGATGAGTGAATGGTTTGAAGAGGATGAATGGATATAAAGTTGGAGGAAATGTGTCTTATATCCTTGTAGAATGGAGAGACAGAGAGAGTTGGTCTAGTTCAGTAGAAAGCAGTTGATACAGGTGCAATCAGTTGAACTGATTCTTTGATGGGGCCTAGAGGAGCAGCTGGAAGATGATACCAGGTGCAAATCAAGTTAATTAGTCCATTGTGATGTCATCAGCCCATGTTAAGTCTATGGGGAAATTTTGAGCAGTTTTTAATTAATAGTTTAAAAAGTATAAAAGTTACAAAGATGAAAAATACAAAGCCCACATGTCATAAGTAAGACCTACGCAACGCAGTTTGAATGAAGTTTCTACGTTAAACGGTTGAAGCTGCATTAACTGCGTTAGAAGAAGAAGAATAATAACTAGAAAAGCATTTCCTTAAGGAAATACAGTGCATGAAAATGCAAAAAATATGATGTAAAATATCATACAGAGTAAAAACAAACTATATTGGTTGCTAGGTAGATGAGGTTTAATATAGTTGGAGTGACTGAACAGTTAAATAGGTGGATAGTTTATATGGTTAAATGATTTGCTTGGTAGATAAGGTTTAATATAGTTGGAATGATTGAACGGTTAAATAGGTGGATAATACTTAACTTAGTTAACTTAGCTAATGCATTTTTAGTAGTTAGCAATACTAACATGCTAACTATGTTAACCATGTGACTTAGCTAATTTAGCTAATCATTTTTAGCAGTTTTGCTAACTATGCTATCTAGCATGTTAACATGTTAACATGCTAACTATGCTAACCATGTGACTTAGCTAACTTAGCTAATCATTTTTAGCAGTTTTGTAAAAAATGCTAACTAGCATGCTAACATGCTAACTATGCTAACCATGTGACTTAGCTAACTTAGCTAATCATTTTTAGCAGTTTTGTAAAAAATGCTAACTAGCATGCTAACATGCTAGCATGCTAACTATGCTAACCATGTGACTTAGCTAACTTAGCTAATCATTTTTAGCAGTTTTGTAAAAAATGCTAACTAGCATGCTAACATGTTAGCATGCTAACTATGCTAACCATGTGACTTAGCTAACTTAGCTAATCATTTTTAGCAGTTTTGTAAAAAATGCTAACTAGCATGCTAACATGCTAGCATGCTAACATGCTAGCATGCTAACTATGCTAACCATGCTAACTAGCTACAGTGGGTAGGAGTCATAGTTGATGACAAGTAACAGTTACAATGGCTGAACAGTTAAAAAGTTCAGTAGTTTAAAGGGTTAAATTGTTTAACAGTGAAATATTGTAGTGAGGACTTTTATTTTGAAACGGTTTTTGGCAGAGGAAGCAGTTGGACAGGATGTGTAGTCTTAATAGGGCCAGTTTGTATGCTTAAAGCCTGAGACTGGCAGTTGATGCAGCTGGCCCGAACACCTGCCATAGGATTCTAATTGCTTAACGGCCGTATTGTGATGTCATAATCATAATGTTAAGTCAATGGGGAAATTTTGATTAGTTTTTAATTAATAGTTTAAAAAGTATAAAAGTTACAAAGTTGAAAAATACAAAGCTCACATGTCCTAAGTAAGACCTACGTAACATAGTTTGAATGAAGTTTCTACGTTAAACGGTTGAAGCTGCATTAAGTGCGTTAGAAGAAGAATAATAATAATAATAATAAAATGCCTTGGAATAACAGTACAGTGCATTTTCATGCACTGTAATAAGAAGAAGAAGAAGAAGAAGCCTAGGAAGAACAGTAGAGTGCATTTTCATGCACTCTAATAAGAAGAAGAAGAAGAAGAAGAAGCCTAGGAAGAACAGTAGAGTGCATTTTCATGCACTCTAATAAGAAGACTTGGAAGAACAATATAGTGCATTTTCATGCACTATAATAAGAAGAAGAAGCCTAGGAAGAACAGTAGAGTGCATTTTCATGCACTCTAATAAGAACTAGAAAAGCATTTCCTGAAGGAAATACAGTGCATGAAAATGCAAAAAATATGATGTAAAATATCATACAGAGTAAAAACAAACTATATTGGTTGCTAGGTAGATGAGGTTTAATATAGTTGGAGTGACTGAACAGTTAAATAGGTGGATAATTTATATGGTTAAATGATTTGCTTGGTAGATAAGGTTTAATATAGTTGGAATGATTGAACGGTTAAATAGGTGGATAATACTTAACTTAGTTAACTTAGCTAATGTTTTCATATTTAGTAGTTATGCTAACTAGCATGTTAGCAATGTTAACATGCTAACTATGTTAACCATGTTACTTAGTTAACTTAGCTAATCATTTTTAACAGTTTTGCTAAAAATTTTAACTAGCATGTTAACGTGTTAGCATGCTAACTATGCTAACCATGTGACTTAGCTAACTTAGCTAATAATTTTTAGCAATTTTACTAAAAATGCTAGCTAACATGTTAGCATGCTAACTATGCTAACCATGTGACTTAGCTAACTTAGCTAATCATTTTTAGCAGTTTTGCTAAAATGTTAACTAGCATGCTAACATGCTAGCATGCTAATTATGCTAACCATGTGACTTAGCTAACTTAGCTGATCGTTTTTAGTAGTTTTGCTAAAAATGCTAACTAACATGCTAATATGCTAGCATGCTAACTATACTAACCATGTGACTTAGCTAACTTAGCTAATCATTTTTAGCAGTTTTGCAAAAAATGCTAACTAGCATGCTAACATGCTAGCATGCTAACTATGTTAACCATGTGACTTAGCTAACTTAGCTAACTAGCTACAGTGGGTAGGAGTCATAGTTGATGACAAGTAACAGTTACAATGGCTGAACAGTTAAAAAGTTCAGTAGTTTAAAGGGTTAAATTGTTTAACAGTGAAATATTGTAGTGAGGACTTTTATTTTGAAACAGTTTTTGGCAGAGGAAGCAGTTGGACAGGATGTGTAGTCTTAATAGGGCCAGTTTGTATGCTTAAAGCCTGAGACTGGCAGTTGATGCAGCTGGCCCGAACACCTGCCATAGGATTCTAATTGCTTAACGGCAGTCTTAATAGAGCCATATTGTATGCTTAAAGCCTGAGACAGAGTATATAGTTTAAAAGTTAAATGTAGATAGTGTAATGGATGTTGATAGACAGAAAGTTGAATGGATGTTGATAGGCAGATTGTTTAATGGATGTTGATGGATAGTTTAATGGGTGGATGAGTGAATGGTTTGAAGAGGATGAATGGATAGAAAGTTGGAGGAAATGTGTCTTATATCCTTGTAGAATGGAGAGACAGAGAGAGTTGGTCTAGTTCAGTAGAAAGCAGTTGATACAGGTGCAATCAGTTGAACTGATTCTTTGATGGGGCCTAGATGAGCAGCTGGAAGATTATACCAGGTGCAAATCAAGTTAATTAGTCCATTGTGATGTCATCAGCCCATGTTAAGTCTATGGGGAAATTTTGAGTAGTTTTTAATTAATAGTTTAAAAAGTATAAAAGTTACAAAGATGAAAAATACATAGCCCACATGTCCTAAGTAAGACCTACGCAACATAGTTTGAATGAAGTTTCTACGTTAAACGGTTGAAGCTGCATTAACTGCGTTAGAAGAAGAAAAATAATAAGAACTAGAAAACGCAATTCCAGGGAATTACCAGTGCATGAAAATGCAAAACATATGGTGTGAAATATATTTTTAAAACAGATGATGTGCTAATTGGCAACCAACATAATGAGGTTTAATATAGTTGGAATGACTGGACAGTTAAATAAGTGGATAGTGTAAAAGCTTAAATTTAGAGATGTCCGATAATATCGGCCAACCGATATTATCGGCCCGATATTAGCATAAAAATGTAATATCTGTTAATATCGTTATCGGATTTTTTTTGCCTTAAAACCGATAACATAATGCTTGCGTTACACACAAATAGTGCCTATGCGCTCCTGAAGCGTTTACCGGCGCACAGATGATGATCATCAATCTGCGTCTTGAAGCATACAAACAAGCGTGGATGGCTGCAGTAACAAACTTGCTCGTGGCCGTAGTAGCCCCTTGCATTGGCCGTGACGCCCCTTTGAAAATCAGAGGTTTACAAGCCACGGTGGCCTTGGTGCCCCCTTCTTTAAATATTCTGCTTTGCGTCCTACTAATAGCGATATATATTTAGCCTATGGCCTATGGCCAAATTACGCAGTGGAGAAAGTGACAGCGCAAGAAAGAAAGTGCGTCCAAATTAACCCATCCTACTCATCACACAGACATCACAAGTATCACACTAAAGAGCTTTTTCTCAGCTTTTAATCGATGTTAGCCGCTAATTGCTGTGGTGAACGGTTCGCGAGAAAAGTAAATAATATTCAATTTAATCATAAATTCTACCGAAGGTTTTGCGTCCATCTCCCTACCCATTCATCTCGGTGGAATACTTCAGAACCCTTCGTTTAACACATGACAAACCATATATCAGAATAAACAGCAGACCTTACCGAACAGAAAGGTGTAAAGCAGTCCCCTGTACAGTTAGCCGTTCCAGACTAATCCCGTTTTGAATTTGCAGTAAATTTCAACATACATGGATGTCTCCAAATTTGGGATTTAAGTTTTACACTGTGTTTAAATTGTTCCACATTATTTCATAACGGGCCAAATACAAAACAAATATTACAAATGTCGCCTAGATATCGGTAAATCAGAGGACAGCTGACTATAAGAGTTTGTGAAAGTAGCCTTCATGATCACAAAATGCTAAGCATGCATCTAGGCTATTTGAGTTTCTTAAAGCTGAGCTGTGCTTAAATTGTTCAATACATGATTTCATAACAGGCCAAATATAAAATAAATGTTAAATATAGCCTAGATATCTGTATATGAGGAAGGACTGGTTTAGAGTGAGGGTCTGTCTTGTCTGTAAAAACAGACACCCGTGGTGAACTAGGTAGATGAGGTTTAATAAAGCCTGGCCACCTGGCCTAGGATTCTAATTGCTTAACGGCAGGCTTAATAGAGCCATATTGTATGCTTAAAGCCTGAGACAGAGTATATAGTTTAAAAAACGTAGATAGTGTAATGGATGTTGATAGGCTGATTGTTTAATGGATGTTGATGGATAGTTTAGTACTATTTTAACCATTACTAGTTACTAGTAGTTTAGTACTATGTTAACCATGTGACTTAGCTAACCTAGCTAATCATTTTTAGCAGTTTTGCTAACTAGCATGTTAACTATGCTAACCATTTTACTTAGCTAACTTAGCTAATCATTTTTAGCAGTTTTGCTAAAAATGCTAACTAGCATGCTAGCATGCTAACTATGCTAACCATGCTAACTAGCTACAGTGGGTAGGAGTCATAGTTGATGACAAGTAACAGTTACAATGGCTGAACAGTTAAAAAGTTCAGTAGTTTAAAGGGTTAAATTGTTTAACAGTGAAATATTGTAGTGAGGACTTTTATTTTGAAACAGTTTTTGGCAGAGGAAGCAGTTGAACAGGATGTGTAGTCTTAATAGGGCCAGTTTGTATGCTTAAAGCCTGAGACTGGCAGTTGATGCAGGTGGCCCGAACACCTGCCATAGGATTCAAATGGTTAAATTATTTGCTAGGTAGATGAGGTTTAATATAGTTGGAATGACTGAACTAGGTAGATGAGGTTTAATATAGTTGGAATGACTGAACGGTTAAATAGGTGGATAGTGTAAAAGGTTAAATTATTTGCTAGGTAGATGAGGTTTAATATAGTTGGAATGACTGAACTAGGTAGATGAGGTTTAATATAGTTGGACTGACTAAACAGTCAAATAGCTGGATAGTTTAAAAGGTTAGCCTGAGAAACTGATAGGGTGCAGGTGGCCTGGCCACCTGGCCTAGGATTCTAATTGCTTAACGGCAGTCTTAATAGAGCCATATTGTATGCTTAAAGCCTGAGACAGAGTATATAGTTTAAAAGTTAAATGTAGATAGTGTAATGAATGTTGATAGACAGAAAGTTGAATGGATGTTGATAGGCAGATTGTTTAATGGATGTTGATGGATAGTTTAATGGGTGGATGAGTGAATGGTTTGAAGAGGATGAATGGATATAAAGTTGGAGGAAATGTGTCTTATATCCTTGTAGAATGGAGAGACAGAGAGAGTTGGTCTAGTTCAGTAGAAAGCAGTTGATACAGGTGCAATCAGTTGAACTGATTCTTTGATGGGGCCTAGAGGAGCAGCTGGAAGATGATACCAGGTGCAAATCAAGTTAATTAGTCCATTGTGATGTCATCAGCCCATGTTAAGTCTATGGGGAAATTTTGAGCAGTTTTTAATTAATAGTTTAAAAAGTATAAAAGTTACAAAGATGAAAAATACAAAGCCCACATGTCATAAGTAAGACCTACGCAACGCAGTTTGAATGAAGTTTCTACGTTAAACGGTTGAAGCTGCATTAACTGCGTTAGAAGAAGAAGAATAATAAGAAGAAGAAGAAGAAGAAGAAGAAGCCTAGGAAGAACAGTAGAGTGCATTTTCATGCACTCTAATAAGAAGAAGAAGAAGAAGAAGAAGCCTAGGAAGAACAGTAGAGTGCATTTTCATGCACTCTAATAAGAAGACTTGGAAGAACAATATAGTGCATTTTCATGCACTATAATAAGAAGAAGAAGCCTAGGAAGAACAGTAGAGTGCATTTTCATGCACTCTAATAAGAACTAGAAAAGCATTTCCTGAAGGAAATACAGTGCATGAAAATGCAAAAAATATGATGTAAAATATCATACAGAGTAAAAACAAACTATATTGGTTGCTAGGTAGATGAGGTTTAATATAGTTGGAGTGACTGAACAGTTAAATAGGTGGATAATTTATATGGTTAAATGATTTGCTTGGTAGATAAGGTTTAATATAGTTGGAATGATTGAACGGTTAAATAGGTGGATAATACTTAACTTAGTTAACTTAGCTAATGTTTTCATATTTAGTAGTTATGCTAACTAGCATGTTAGCAATGTTAACATGCTAACTATGTTAACCATGTTACTTAGTTAACTTAGCTAATCATTTTTAACAGTTTTGCTAAAAATGCTAACTAGCATGTTAACGTGTTAGCATGCTAACTATGCTAACCATGTGACTTAGCTAACTTAGCTAATAATTTTTAGCAATTTTACTAAAAATGCTAGCTAACATGTTAGCATGCTAACTATACTAACCATGTGACTTAGCTAACTTAGCTAATCATTTTTAGCAGTTTTGCTAAAATGTTAACTAGCATGCTAACATGCTAGCATGCTAATTATGCTAACCATGTGACTTAGCTAACTTAGCTGATCGTTTTTAGTAGTTTTGCTAAAAATGCTAACTAACATGCTAATATGCTAGCATGCTAACTATACTAACCATGTGACTTAGCTAACTTAGCTAATCATTTTTAGCAGTTTTGCAAAAAATGCTAACTAGCATGCTAACATGCTAGCATGCTAACTATGTTAACCATGTGACTTAGCTAACTTAGCTAACTAGCTACAGTGGGTAGGAGTCATAGTTGATGACAAGTAACAGTTACAATGGCTGAACAGTTAAAAAGTTCAGTAGTTTAAAGGGTTAAATTGTTTAACAGTGAAATATTGTAGTGAGGACTTTTATTTTGAAACAGTTTTTGGCAGAGGAAGCAGTTGGACAGGATGTGTAGTCTTAATAGGGCCAGTTTGTATGCTTAAAGCCTGAGACTGGCAGTTGATGCAGCTGGCCCGAACACCTGCCATAGGATTCTAATTGCTTAACGGCAGTCTTAATAGAGCCATATTGTATGCTTAAAGCCTGAGACAGAGTATATAGTTTAAAAGTTAAATGTAGATAGTGTAATGGATGTTGATAGACAGAAAGTTGAATGGATGTTGATAGGCAGATTGTTTAATGGATGTTGATGGATAGTTTAATGGGTGGATGAGTGAATGGTTTGAAGAGGATGAATGGATAGAAAGTTGGAGGAAATGTGTCTTATATCCTTGTAGAATGGAGAGACAGAGAGAGTTGGTCTAGTTCAGTAGAAAGCAGTTGATACAGGTGCAATCAGTTGAACTGATTCTTTGATGGGGCCTAGATGAGCAGCTGGAAGATTATACCAGGTGCAAATCAAGTTAATTAGTCCATTGTGATGTCATCAGCCCATGTTAAGTCTATGGGGAAATTTTGAGTAGTTTTTAATTAATAGTTTAAAAAGTATAAAAGTTACAAAGATGAAAAATACATAGCCCACATGTCCTAAGTAAGACCTACGCAACATAGTTTGAATGAAGTTTCTACGTTAAACGGTTGAAGCTGCATTAACTGCGTTAGAAGAAGAAAAATAATAAGAACTAGAAAACGCAATTCCAGGGAATTACCAGTGCATGAAAATGCAAAACATATGGTGTGAAATATATTTTTAAAACAGATGATGTGCTAATTGGCAACCAACATAATGAGGTTTAATATAGTTGGAATGACTGGACAGTTAAATAAGTGGATAGTGTAAAAGCTTAAATTTAGAGATGTCCGATAATATCGGCCAACCGATATTATCGGCCCGATATTAGCATAAAAATGTAATATCTGTTAATATCGTTATCGGATTTTTTTTGCCTTAAAACCGATAACATAATGCTTGCGTTACACACAAATAGTGCCTATGCGCTCCTGAAGCGTTTACCGGCGCACAGATGATGATCATCAATCTGCGTCTTGAAGCATACAAACAAGCGTGGATGGCTGCAGTAACAAACTTGCTCGTGGCCGTAGTAGCCCCTTGCATTGGCCGTGACGCCCCTTTGAAAATCAGAGGTTTACAAGCCACGGTGGCCTTGGTGCCCCCTTCTTTAAATATTCTACTTTGCGTCCTACTAATAGCGATATATATTTAGCCTATGGCCTATGGCCAAATTACGCAGTGGAGAAAGTGACAGCGCAAGAAAGAAAGTGCGTCCAAATTAACCCATCCTACTCATCACACAGACATCACAAGTATCACACTAAAGAGCTTTTTCTCAGCTTTTAATCGATGTTAGCCGCTAATTGCTGTGGTGAACGGTTCGCGAGAAAAGTAAATAATATTCAATTTAATCATAAATTCTACCGAAGGTTTTGCGTCCATCTCCCTACCCATTCATCTCGGTGGAATACTTCAGAACCCTTCGTTTAACACATGACAAACCATATATCAGAATAAACAGCAGACCTTACCGAACAGAAAGGTGTAAAGCAGTCCCCTGTACAGTTAGCCGTTCCAGACTAATCCCGTTTTGAATTTGCAGTAAATTTCAACATACATGGATGTCTCCAAATTTGGGATTTAAGTTTAACACTGTGTTTAAATTGTTCCACATTATTTCATAACGGGCCAAATACAAAACAAATATTACAAATGTCGCCTAGATATCGGTAAATCAGAGGACAGCTGACTATAAGAGTTTGTGAAAGTAGCCTTCATGATCACAAAATGCTAAGCATGCATCTAGGCTATTTGAGTTTCTTAAAGCTGAGCTGTGCTTAAATTGTTCAATACATGATTTCATAACAGGCCAAATATAAAATAAATGTTAAATATAGCCTAGATATCTGTATATGAGGAAGGACTGGTTTAGAGTGAGGGTCTGTCTTGTCTGTAAAAACAGACACCCGTGGTGAACTAGGTAGATGAGGTTTAATAAAGCCTGGCCACCTGGCCTAGGATTCTAATTGCTTAACGGCAGGCTTAATAGAGCCATATTGTATGCTTAAAGCCTGAGACAGAGTATATAGTTTAAAAAACGTAGATAGTGTAATGGATGTTGATAGGCTGATTGTTTAATGGATGTTGATGGATAGTTTAGTACTATTTTAACCATTACTAGTTACTAGTAGTTTAGTACTATGTTAACCATGTGACTTAGCTAACCTAGCTAATCATTTTTAGCAGTTTTGCTAACTAGCATGTTAACTATGCTAACCATTTTACTTAGCTAACTTAGCTAATCATTTTTAGCAGTTTTGCTAAAAATGCTAACTAGCATGCTAGCATGCTAACTATGCTAACCATGCTAACTAGCTACAGTGGGTAGGAGTCATAGTTGATGACAAGTAACAGTTACAATGGCTGAACAGTTAAAAAGTTCAGTAGTTTAAAGGGTTAAATTGTTTAACAGTGAAATATTGTAGTGAGGACTTTTATTTTGAAACAGTTTTTGGCAGAGGAAGCAGTTGAACAGGATGTGTAGTCTTAATAGGGCCAGTTTGTATGCTTAAAGCCTGAGACTGGCAGTTGATGCAGGTGGCCCGAACACCTGCCATAGGATTCAAATGGTTAAATTATTTGCTAGGTAGATGAGGTTTAATATAGTTGGAATGACTGAACTAGGTAGATGAGGTTTAATATAGTTGGAATGACTGAACGGTTAAATAGGTGGATAGTGTAAAAGGTTAAATTATTTGCTAGGTAGATGAGGTTTAATATAGTTGGAATGACTGAACTAGGTAGATGAGGTTTAATATAGTTGGACTGACTAAACAGTCAAATAGCTGGATAGTTTAAAAGGTTAGCCTGAGAAACTGATAGGGTGCAGGTGGCCTGGCCACCTGGCCTAGGATTCTAATTGCTTAACGGCAGTCTTAATAGAGCCATATTGTATGCTTAAAGCCTGAGACAGAGTATATAGTTTAAAAGTTAAATGTAGATAGTGTAATGGATGTTGATAGACAGAAAGTTGAATGGATGTTGATAGGCAGATTGTTTAATGGATGTTGATGGATAGTTTAATGGGTGGATGAGTGAATGGTTTGAAGAGGATGAATGGATAGAAAGTTGGATGAAATGTGTCTTATATCCTTGTAGAATGTAGAGACACAGAGAGAGTTGGTCTAGTTCAGTAGAAAGCAGTTGATACAGGTGCAATCAGTTGAACTGATTCTTCGATGGGGCCTAGATGAGCAGCTGGAAGAAGATACAGGTGCAAATCAAGTTAATTAGTCCATTGTGATGTCATCAGCCCATGTTAAGTCTATGGGGACATTTTGAGTAGTTTTTAATTAATAGTTTAAAAAGTATAAAAGTTACAAAGATGAAAAATACAAAGCCCACGTCATAAGTAAGACCTACGCAACGCAGTTTGAATGAAGTTTCTACGTTAAACGGTTGAAGCTGCATTAACTGCGTTAGAAGAAGAAGAATAACTAGAAAAGCATTTCCTGAAGGAAATACAGTGCATGAAAATGCAAATAATATGATGTAAAATATCATACAGAGTAAAAACAAACTATATTGGTTGCTAGGTAGATGAGGTTTAATATAGTTGGAGTGACTGAACAGTTAAATAGGTGGATAGTTTATATGGTGAAATGATTTGCTTGGTAGATAAGGTTTAATATAGTTGGAATGATTGAACGGTTAAATAGGTGGATAATACTTAACTTAGTTAACTTAGCTAATGTTTTCATTTTTAGTAGTTATGCTAACTAGCATGTTAGCAATGTTAACATGCTAACTATGTTAACCATGTGACTTAGCTAACCTAGCTAATCATTTTTAGTAGTTTTGCTAACTATGCTAACTAACATGTTAGCATGCTAACTATGCTAACCATGTGACTTAGCTAACCTAGCTAATCATTTTTAACAGTTTTGCTAAAAATGCTAACTAGCATGTTAACATGCTAGCATGCTAACTATGCTAACCATGTGACTTAGCTAACTTAGCTAATCGTTTTTAGCAGTTTTACAAAAAATGCTAACTAGCATGCTAACATGTTAGCATGCTAACTATGCTAACCATGTGACTTAGCTAACTTAGCTAATCATTTTTAGCAGTTTTGCAAAAAATGCTAACTAGCATGCTAACATGTTAGCATGCTAACTATGTTAACCATGCTAACTAGCGACAGTGGGTAGGAGTCATAGTTGATGACAAGTAACAGTTACAATGGCTGAACAGTTAAAAAGTTCAGTAGTTTAAAGGGTTAAATTGTTTAACAGTGAAATATTGTAGTGAGGACTTTTATTTTGAAACAGTTTTTGGCAGAGGAAGCAGTTGAACAGGATGTGTAGTCTTAATAGGGCCAGTTTGTATGCTTAAAGCCTGAGACTGGCAGTTGATGCTGGTGGCCTGGCCACCTGGCCTAGGATTCTAATTGCTTAACGGCAGTCTTAATAGAGCCATATTTATTGTATGCTTAAAGCCTCAGACAGAGTATATAGTTTAAAAGTTAAATGTAGATAGTGTAATGGATGTTGATAGACAGAAAGTTGAATGGATGTTGATAGGCAGATTGTTTAATGGATGTTGATGGATAGTTTAATGGGTGGATGAGTGAATGGTTTGAAGAGGATGAATGGATAGAAAGTTGGATGAAATGTGTCTTATATCCTTGTAGAATGGAGAGACAAAGAGAGTTGGTCTAGTTCAGTAGAAAGCAGTTGATACAGGTGCAATCAGTTGAACTGATTCTTTGATGGGGCCTAGATGAGCAGCTGGAAGATGATACCAGGTGCAAATCAAGTTAATTAGTCCATTGTGATGTCATCAGCCCATGTTAAGTCTATGGGGACATTTTGAGTAGTTTTTAATTAATAGTTTAAAAAGTATAAAAGTTACAAAGATGAAAAATACAAAGCCCACATGTCATAAGTAAGACCTACGCAACGCAGTTTGAATGAAGTTTCTACGTTAAACGGTTGAAGCTGCATTAACTGCGTTAGAAGAAGAAGAAGAAGAAGAAGAAGAAGAAGCCTAGGAAGAACAGTAGAGTGCATTTTCATGCACTCTAATAAGAAGAAGAAGAAGAAGAAGAAGAAGAAGAAGCCTAGGAAGAACAGTACAGTGCATTTTCATGCACTGTAACTAGAAAAGCATTTCCTGAAGGAAATACAGTGCATGAAAATGCAAAAAATATGATGTAAAATATCATACAGAGTAAAAACAAACTATATTGGTTGCTAGATAGATGAGGTTTAATATAGTTGGAGTGACTGAACAGTTAAATAGGTGGATAGTTTATATGGTTAAATGATTTGCTTGGTAGATAAGGTTTAATATAGTTGGAATGATTGAACAGTTAAATAGGTGGATAATACTTAACTTAGTTAACTTAGCTAATGTTTTCATTTTTAGTAGTTATGCTAACTAGCATGTTAGCAATGCTAACATGCTAACTATGCTAACCATGTGACTTAGCTAACTTAGCTAATCATTTTTAGCAGTTTTATTAACTATGCTAACTAGCATGCTAACATGTTAGCATGCTAACTATGCTAACCATATGACTTAGCTAACTTAGCTAATAATTTTTAGCAGTTTTGTAAAAAATGCTAACTAGCATGCTAACATGCTAGCATGCTAACTATGCTAACCATGTGACTTAGCTAACTTAGCTAATCATTTTTAGCAGTTTTGTAAAAAATGCTAACTAGCATGCTAACATGCTTACTATGCTAACCATGCTAACTAGCTACAGTGGGTAGGAGTCATAGTTGATGACAGGACGTGTAGTCTTAATAGGGCCAGTTTGTATGCTTAAAGCCTGAGACTGGCAGTTGATGCAGCTGGCCCGAACACCTGCCATAGGATTCTAATTGCTTAACGGCAGTCTTAATAGAGCCATATTGTATGCTTAAAGCCTGAGACAGAGTATATAGTTTAAAAGTTAAATGTAGATAGTGTAATGGATGTTGATAGACAGAAAGTTGAATGGATGTTGATAGGCAGATTGTTTAATGGATGTTGATGGATAGTTTAATGGGTGGATGAGTGAATGGTTTGAAGAGGATGAATGGATAGAAAGTTGGAGGAAATGTGTCTTATATCCTTGTAGAATGGAGAGACAGAGAGAGTTGGTCTAGTTCAGTAGAAAGCAGTTGATACAGGTGCAATCAGTTGAACTGATTCTTTGATGGGGCCTAGATGAGCAGCTGGAAGATGATACCAGGTGCAAATCAAGTTAATTAGTCCATTGTGATGTCATCAGCCCATGTTAAGTCTATGGGGATTTTATAAAAGTTAATAATTAATAGTTTAAAAAGTATAAAAGTTACAAAGATGAAAAATACAAAGCCTACATGTCCTAAGTAAGACCTACGTAACATAGTTTGAATGAAGTTTCTACGTTAAATGGTTGAAGCTGCATTAGCTACGTTAGAAGAAGAATAATAAGAACTAGAAAAGCATTTCCTGAAGGAAATACAGTGCATGAAAATGCAAAAATATGATGAGTTCATATGGTTAAATTATTTGCTTGGTATATAAGGTTTAATATAGTTGGAATGACTAAACAGTTAAATAGGTTGATCATTGAAATGGTTAAATTATTTAGGCAGATAGTTGACGATAACTAACAGTTGGAATGGCTCCAATGTTTGCTAGTAGTTATGCTAACTATGTTAATAAAGATAATAATGTTAACCAAGTTACTATGCTAACTAGCATGCTAACAATGTTAAAATGTTAACTATGCTAACCATATGACTTAGCTAACCTAGCTAATCATTTTTATTAGTTATGATAACTATGTTAATTAACATGCTAAAATGCTAATTATGCTAACCATGTGACTTAGCTAACTTCGCTAATCTTTTTTAACAGTTATGCTAACTATGCTAACTAACATGCTAACATGATAGCATGCTAACTATGTTCACCACGTGACTTAGCTAACTTTGCTAATCATTTTTAGCAATAATGCTAACTATGCTAACTAGCATGCTAGCATGTTAGCATGCTAACTATGTTAACCATGTGACTTAGCTAACTTAGCTAATCATTTTTAGCAGTTTTGCAAAAAATGCTAACTAGCATGCTAGCATGCTAACTATGTTAATCATGTTACTTAGCTAACTTAGCTAATCATTTTTAGCAGTTTTGTAAAAAATGCTAACTAGCATGCTAACATGCTAGCATGCTAACTATGCTAACCATGTTACTTAGCTAACTTAGCTAATCATTTTTAGCAGTTTTGTAAAAAATGCTAACTAGCATGCTAACATGCTAGCATGCTAACTATGCTAACCATATGACTTAGCTAACTTAGCTAATCATTTTTAGCAGTTTTGCTAAAAATGCTAATTAGCATGCTAACATGTTAGCATGCTAACATGCTAGTATGCTAAACTATGCTAACCATGCTAACTAGCTACAGTGGGTAGGAGTCATAGTTGATGACAAGTAACAGTTACAATGGCTGAACAGTTAAAAAGTTCAGTAGTTTAAAGGGTTAAATTGTTTAACAGTGAAATATTGTAGTGAGGACTTTTATTTTGAAACAGTTTTTGGCAGAGGAAGCAGTTGAACAGGATGTGTAGTCTTAATAGGGCCAGTTTGTATGCTTAAAGCCTGAGACTGGCAGTTGAGATCCAGGTGGCCCGAACACCTGCCATAGGATTCTAATTGCTTAACGGCTCTATTGTGATGTCATCAGCCCATGTTAAGTCTATGGGGAAATTTTGAACAGTTTTTAATTAATAAAGAAGAAGTTGCCTAGGAAGAACAGTACAGTGCATTTTCATGCACTGTAATAAAAAGCCTAGGAAGAACAGTACAGTGCATTTTCATGCACTGTAATAATAAGAAGAAGAAGCCTAGGAAGAACAGTACAGTGCATTTTCATGCACTGTAATAAGAAGCCTAGGAAGAACAGTACAGTACATTTTCATGCACTGTAATAAGAAGAAGAAGCCAGGAGATTTCAAGATAGTGGATTCCATCCACTATAATTAGCTTAATTAACTAAGTTAAGTAACTTGGTTAGCATTATTATCTTTGTTAACATAGTTAGCATAACTGCTAGCAAACATTAGAGCCATTCCAACTGTCAGATCTGTTTCGACCTCACTCTGACCGTCACTACGGTCTAAAAAAGGAATGATCACCTTCGTTCTGCCTATCACCGAGACCATATGTCAACAAAGTCATGCCCATGACCTCCGGAAGCAGAAGGACTCGAGCTTGTAAATAGCGGAGATTGCTCCCGGTTCAGTCTCTCACCTTGATCGCCTCATCTGAGACCTGTGATACGTGAGTACGTACTTTCACTGCTTTCTTGCTTTGACTGTGTTTGTTAGTCTGCATGTGCAGTAACCTGTGTTTTTTTCAGGAAACTTCGTTTAACTTTGTTTAACTTTGTTTAACTTGTTGACGCCTTTCCTGAGTTCACCCCATACCGCATGGCGGAGGGGCTAGTGTGAGCCTGCTGCCTGCGTTCGCGCACTGCTGCGGGCCGCCGTTTCAGTGTTAATTTCCTTTTGTGTGTGCCAGGTTTCCGGGTTGTTGTTTGTTAACTACTGTGTACCTTATCTGGCTGTTCGCGGCTAGTTGGGCTTGGTGTGAGCCTGCTGGGTGCGTTCGCGCACCGGCGTGGGCCACCGTTATTATTTCTGTTTACTGCTCTGGCAGCCGGAACCTGTGTGGGCCTGATCAGCGCGTATGTGCTCGGCCGCTTAGGCGCTAATGTTACTGTGTGCTTCTTGTTAGCTTTGTTGTTGTGTGCTAGGCTACTTGCAAAAGGTAAGTTTAGCTGTTTGTTTCTGCTAGGTGCAGTCTTGCACGAGGTGCGGGCTGCTGTGTGTCTTTTCTCCAGTTGTCCACTGGTGTACGTCGACGCATGCGTTCGCGCACTGGTGGCCGCCTTCTTTGTATATCTGTTGTGTACCCCGTCGCTGCTGTCCGCAGCTAGCGGGGCCAGTGTGAGCCTGCTAAGCGTGTCCGCACGCTGCTTCAGGCCACCCGTGTACGGTATTACACCACTGCTGTATCTCTTTACGGGCTGCTGCTTGCAGACCCAGTGCGTTGTATGGCCAAGGTAAGTGCCTTATTGTATTGTATTGTGTTGTATTGCATTGTGTTTTTCTGTGGTAGGCTATGGCGGCACACTACTGCAGAGTCTGTAGGGCCACGATGGCCCCCAATGACAGGCATAGAGAGTGTCTCGCTTGCTTTGGGGCCGCCCACCTCCTGGAGGATGTCGACAGCCCCTGCAGCGCAGCCTGTGACCTTCCTAGGGAGGAACGGCTCCGCCGGGCTGACCAGGCATGTGGCCACGTGCGTGGACGGGACAGGCGGCGCTCACCCGACCGACCATCCCACTCTCATAGGCATGGCCGTAAGCATACGCACAAGCGTGAATGGCAACATGAGCCCCCTTCCAGGCATGATCAGGTGGAGGTCCCTAGACCTGCTAAGCGCTCGGCTCCAGCTGCCGTGACCGAGGGTAATGGCACGGAGTCGCTTCAGATTCTCTCAGCTCTCCAAGCTCTGGCTAGGAGGATGGACAGGCTGGAGGGTCTCCAGGGCACGTCATCCTCTTCTCTGCCCCCTGGCCAGGAAGGTCTCTCCCCATCCAGGCCTGAGAGCCATGGTGCGGATGTTGATCGATCTGGGTGATGTGGATGTGCTGTCGCTCCATGCCCCTCGTTCTACGATCGATGACGTAAGCGGGGACGGCCTCCTGGATGAGCTACATTCAGACATGGTGGAGCCAACTGATGAATCTACGGTGCCAGGGGAGGTCCCCGTCGGCTCCTTGCTGTCACAGGTGTTGAGTGCCTCCAATATCCTGGGTCTTCAGGCCCCTATACCAGACATGGCTTCCCTTGGGGGCGTCTGGGAAGGCGTCTCGCACAGCAGACCACCACCCTGTATACCCGTGGCAGAGGATTACACGAAGGTGCTGCGGACGGCATGGGGTAAGTCGCTACAGCGCCCCCAATTCAATCCAGGTTGCCGTCAGCTGGCAAAGGCTGCCTATCCGGCCGACTCAGGGCTAGGGGATATGCCACCGGTCGAGCAGTCCATCGCCGCCTGGACTTCCCTGGGGCCTGCCAATGCATCTCCCAATCCACGCTGCCCGCGTAAGGAGTGTGCCAAGACGGACCGTCTCATCAGTCACTGCTTTGACACATCAGCACGGGCAGCCCGTATGGGCAACGCCCTGGCTATCACTCTGGCGGCTCTGCGAAAAACGATGACCATGGAGGACCATGATGCAAGGGCCCTGGTGGATGCCGCACTGTCAGCCCACTCCCAGCTGACGCGTGATGTGGGGAGTGCTATGGCCTCTGCGGTGCTGTGCCGTAGACAGGTGTGGCTTGCCCAAACTTCTCTCCCTGATGCCATCAGGACAGACCTGTTAGGTCTCCCCGTGGTGCCTGGGCATGTGTTCCATCCAGACTCCCAGGGGGTGCTGGACAGAGTGGGACAGGCTGGCGCTTCTAGAGAAACTGGTCAGCGTGTGTGCCACCGGCGGGCTCCGGTTCCCCACGGGGCAGCATCAGGTAAGTATGGGCGGTGGCAGCCCGCCCGAACACCACAGGTAAGTATCAACTATGCTGCCCCGCGGGACCGGCGCTTTCGTGCACCAGACCAGAGCTCAGCCCCAACTCCCTGGCCCAGAGGTCAGCGAAGACCTCGACGGGGCGCAGGCAGAGGTGCAGGCCGCGGTGGCTGCCCGTCGATTGCCGTTCCCAGCTGTCCAGGACCTCCTGGGAAGGGATTGTGCCAGACTCTTGGGTTGTGGCTACGGTGACTCACGGTTACCGCCTACAGTTTTGACGGCGGCCCCCTACGTTTTCAGGGGTCAAGATGACGTCTGTGAAAGACCCCCTTTTAAATTCCGTGCTTGTCAAGGAGGTCCAGGAGTTGCTTCTGAAAAGGGCCATCTCAGAAGTACCGCCGCACGCACAGCACACTGAGTTTTGTTCCAAATATTTTATTGTGCCCAAAAAAGACGGAGGTTACCGGCCGGTCCTCGACCTCAGGCCCTTGAACCAGTACCTCAAGGTGCTGCCATTCAAAATGGTCCACGTTGGAATAGTGATTCATTCCATCCAGGAAGGGGAGTGGTTTACGTCTCTGGATCTAAAAGACGCGTACTTCCACGTCCTTATCTGCCCAGCACACAGGTCCTTCCTCCGCTTCGCCTTCCAAGGCAGGGTGTTCCAGTTTCTGGTCCTCCCATTTGGCCTTTCACTGGCCCCCAGAATTTTTACTCGCGTGGTGGCATCCGCGCTAGCCCCCCTCCAGGTCCGGGGCCTAAAGATCCTACCGTACCTGGACGACTGGCTAATTTGTGCCCCATCTCAGGTGCAGGTGGTGCACGACACCAACACAGTTCTGACCCATATCCAGGCCCTGGGTTTCACGGTCAACTGGAAAAAGAGCAACTTGCAGCCCCGCCAGCAGGCGGACTTCCTTGGTGTCCTCCTCGACTCGGTCAGCATGACGGCGTCTCTCACTCCACGGAGGGCAGACAGCTTGACCGAGGCTCTGACAGGCTTTCGGCTGGGCAGACTGGTCACCGCCCACAAAGTCTGGAGGCTGTTGGGCTTACTGGCCGCGGCAGCTGCGGTACTGCCATTGGGCCTGCTGAAGGCACGCCCCCTGCAGTGTTGGTTCAATGCCTTTCAGCTCCACCCGAGGGACGACTGGCATGTGAAGTTGCGGGTGTCTCCGGCTTGCATCCGAGCCCTGCGTCCTTGGAGGGACAGGAGGTTCTTACTCCAGGTGGTTCCACTGGGGGGCCTTCCTCACAAAAGGCAAGTCATCTCGACAGACGCTTCTCTGACAGGCTGGGGAGCTGTCTGGGAAGGGCTGTCAGCGAGGGGCGTGTGGCCGCCCTCCTGGACGTCAGAGCGCATCAACGTCCTCGAGCTGAAGGCTATCCTGCCAGGGTTGCGAAGCCAACATGTTCTGGTGAGGTCGGACAGCACCTCGGCGGTGTATCATGTCAATCACCAAGGCGGCACGAGGTCCCGGCGGTGCCTCCAGGTGGCGGAGGAGTTGCTGTCATGGGCATGGCCGCGTCTGGCTTCAGTGAGGGCAGCACACGTTCCAAGCATGGAGAACAGGGCGGCCGACATTCTCTCCAGGACCGGGCCACTCCCGGGGGAATGGAGATTGAACCCAGAGGTGGTCAGCCAGGTCTGGGCTCAGTATGGTACTGCACAAGTGGACCTGTTTGCGTCGGCGGAGACGACTCACTGCCCAGAGTGGTACTCTCTCGTGGGACAGGGAGGCAGTTTGGGCCTGGATGCTCTGTCACAAGACTGGCCGACAGGCTTGTTGTACGCTTTTCCTCCATCCCCTCTTGTACCTCAGGTCCTGCGGAGGATCAGGGAGGGCCAACACACAGTTCTGCTGGTTGCTCCACGGTGGCCGACGAGGCCTTGGTTCCCAGACCTTCTCCGGCTCCTGCAGGGTCAGCCATGGCAGTTACCCTGCTGGGCGGATCTTCTGTCCCAAGCAGACGGGCAGATCTGGCATCCGAACCCAGGTGCCCTGCGCCTGTGGGTTTGGCCCCTGCAGAGTCCATCATTGAACAGCTAGCTGAGTCTGTGCAGGAGACTCTGAACAACGCCAGGGCTCCTTCTACTAGAGCTTGCTATGCACTCAGGTGGAGGATCTTTTCGGATTGGTGTGCCAGCTTGGGTCTTGAGCCAGCGGTTTGCCCTGTGCCTCAAGTTTTGCGCTTCTTGCAGTCCTATTTGGATCAAGGCAAGGCTGTCAGTACTGTGAAGGTTTATGCCTCGGCCATTTCAGCTTTTCACCAGGGTGCGGATAACAGGCCCTTGGGTAGGCATCCACTGATTGGTCAGTTTTTAAGAGGGGCCCGCCGGTTGCGTCCAGTTCGCACTTTGCGGGCACCAAACTGGGATTTGCCCACTGTTTTAATGTCTCTTACTGAAGGCCCGTATGAGCCCATTTTAGACGCAGATCTGCGATCGTTGTCTCTGAAAACTTGCTTTCTCCTGGCTCTTTGTTCGGCCAGGCGCGTCGGGGAGCTGTGCGCCCTCTCCGTCAGCGAAGACTGCCAGAGGTGGCAGGCAGGGGGCACTGGCATGTCACTTTGGCCTAATCCAGCCTTCCTGCCTAAGGTTCTAAATCAGCAGTCTATCAACCAGGTTCTGGTGCTGACCCAATTCCAACCGTCTGCTGCCTCACAGGCAGAGTGCGACAAGTTGCTCACTCTGTGCCCAGTCAGGGCTTTGAGAGCTTATCTGGCCCGTACACAGTCGTTGAGGAGGGAACACACTCAACTTTTTGTCTGTTATGGAGCGGCGAAGCAGGGGCTGCCGCTTTCCAAACAGCGGCTGTCACATTGGCTGGTTGAGGTTATTTCCCATGCCTACCGGGCTCTGGGAATGCCAGTCCCTTCGGGTACAAGGGCTCACTCCACCAGGAGTATGGCTACGTCTTGGGCTGCCCTTAAGGGGGTACCAGCAAGCGATATCTGTGCAGCGGCTTCATGGGCAACGTCTTGCACTTTTACCAGGTTTTATAGGGTGGACGTCACTCACCCAGCTCCAGTTGGCGACGCTGCCCTCATGTCCGTGACCGAGCGAGGTTTTAATGGTTAGCTTAGAGCTCCTCGCGACTTTTTTGGTATGTGTCATCCCTTTTTTAGACCATAGTGACGGTCAGAGTGAGGTCGAAACAGATCGTAAGTTACGCATGTAACTATGGATCTGTGAGACCGAGGGATGACCGTCACTATCCTTGTCGCTCGGACCATCCTGAGGCGCTCGAGTCGTTCTGCTTCCGGAGGTCATGGGCATGACCTTGTTGACATATGGTCTCGGTGATAGGCAGAACGAAGGTGATCATTCCTTTTTTAGACCGTAGTGACGGTCATCCCTCGGTCTCACAGATCCATAGTTACATGCGTAACTTACGTTATCATCAACTATCTACCTAAATAATTTAACCATTTAAACTATCCACCTATTTAACTGTTCAGTCATTCTAACTATATTAAACCTCATCTACCTAGCAACCAATATAGTTTGTTTTTACTCTGTATGATATTTTACATCATATTTTTGCATTTTCATGCACTGTATTTCCTTCAGGAAATGCTTTTCTAGCTGTCCACTGCAGCTGCTATATGCCAGCTGACAATATGAACTAAGAGGTTGTTGCTGCTTAACCCTTACAAGCCCTACCGTTCTAATTTCATTAAAATTTTAACGATGACCAATCATTTAATATCTCAGCTGTCCAATGACTGATTTTATTTCTGAAATCTTCCCCGTAATGCTGGAGTTTACTTCGACTGGAAACCACACAGCTGGATAAACTGAGGTAATATATGTTTTTACATTGGTTTTAGTTATGGTTAATCTTAATTTGTAGTCCTAAAATCATGTTGTTTGACAGAAATATGCTTTCTCATCAACGTCAACATTATGGCATAGCGGGGGCTAAGTGCATCGTCATGTAACTTTAGCTAGCTGCATTACTCTGAACTGCTTGCAGTACTCTCGTTTGCTTTTGATGTCAGTTATTTTCATTTGACAATTTCGTTTAAAAACCTGTTAGTATATAACCTGTAAGTAAGTTTGTTTTCTAGTACCAATTTGCTTGTTAGGTAAGCATTATTGGCAAGTCAGTATAACGTTAGCACATCAAAGCTGGATAAATCAATAGGCGCTGCGTTTGTTTGCGTCGGTTCTACATGAAATAAGTTGAGCGATATTTGTTCTCCTCTCAATATGTAGTTGTAGAAAACAAGATGTGAATCACATATTCTGTCAGAAATGTAATGCTAATTAACTTATTGCCTGTCCTCGAGTTGTTACCTCGCTAGGCAGTTTGTAGTGAACTGATTTAGCTTGCTAACTTCTAAATGACAAACATCAGACGTGCTTGTCTCAACATTTTCTAAAATGACATGACTTGATAGGTTTTCTAGTCCTCTCAATATGTAGTTATAGAAAACATGATGTGAAATCACATATTATGTCAGAAATGTCATTATTGCGTTTTCAGCAGTTAGTTACTAGGTGAAATGTAATCTGTCTTTATCTTGATGCCAGCCAGGCAATCAGATTTAGGGCAGCTAAACCCATGTGTAATAAAATGACTTTTCATACTTCTGAATATTTTTGAGTTACTCAGAATGCTTCAATAGTTTCAAGGCTACTGTATTTATGTGCACACACACATACATCTGTATTTTGATTTTATTTTGTAAATTAATAAAGGTATTACATTTGTATGATTTTACTGTTGTTTCAGATGAAGGATAAAAAGACCTACACAGACCTCGTTGCAGGCCTGAAGAGGTAGCTGACTGCTGATGAGCTTGCGCTCACAATGTTGAAGACCATGTGAGGATGGAGGAAGAAGGTATAGATTTAGGTGGCGTGCATAGGGTGGTGTAGACTGCCACTAAAACACTGTGAAATAGACTTGTTATGTTGTTTTTTATATGTTGTTGTCCCAGGCATATGTGGTTTTATCAACCGGAACGGGTGGGAAGTTGTGCTTAGTAGGCCGTTGTATGCAAACACACAGTGCAGGGGCATGGGACGAAGAGACTTCAGAAGACTTTTACAGTTTTCTAGGATTGATCATTGACATGGGGCTTCACTTCCCTCCCTAATATCCATTGCTACTGGGGAACCAAGTCTCTGAAGGGATCAGGGAGCGTTGACCAAATGATAAATACATATTGTGTACACTTTTTCTCCATTGACATTGCCGTTGTCAGTAGTTTCTTATTATTTCAAGTTTGGCAATGCAGAATCTGGTGTTGAACCTAGGTTTGGTAGCTACAGCCAGAAAGACTTCACAACCGCTGGCAGGCATTTCCGTCAAAATTTCAGCCTCGCCTTCAGCTGCTCCAACTTCTAATCTGTCGTCTTTTCATCAAGTACATATTCCTGTACAGCAGGAGCCAAAGAAAAATGGTTGGCTTTGTTATAAAAAATAATACATAATAACACTAGTAGCTTGTATGGCCCGGAGTTTAGCGGTAGGTGACTTTGTTTTTTTGGTAAACAAAATTGCTGTCAGATTTGGCATTCTACAGTAGGATGTGTTTCGTTATGAGTCATAGGTCTTCTGTGTTCAACCTTCAGGATCCCCACCCCACCTTTCCCTATCCTCCTCTTTGTGTGTGTGTGTGTGTGTGTGTGTGTGTGTGTGTGTGTGTGTGTGAGTTTGTGTATAAATGTGTTTATTCTCAACAGGCTTGTTCTATGTAATCCACTTTCAAATGTTTAGAACACATTGATTAGTGATGTTGAAGTTGATTGTATTCCTAGCTTTTCATAAGTAATAATACATTTTATAGATGTATATCATTTTCATATTATACTGATTTATATAAGGAAGTTGTATCTGTTGGATCAAATGTATTTTATGTCTCTATTCGAAATGATCTTCAATAACTATACAGTATATTTACTTCCCGTATTACTGGTAAGGTACATGGTTTTTTATATATTATTATTATTGACTGTAGCATTTGCTTATATACAAATAAATGGTTTATTATTATGGACCAAATAAATCTAAACCATTGTGTCTGACTTCATTATTCGTTTTTATGCATACTTTTATGTTTTTGGTGAGAAAGAGAATGTGAATTCTTTCAACATTCTAATCCCGTTTCCTGCATTTTATTTACACTGATCACTAAATTTATCATAACTTTTGAAAGGTAATGATATTCCAATTCAGTCTTTTTTGTTAAATAGCCCACAACTTGCTGAACATGTCATACACTCTATATTTTTCTCTATCTTGTATAGAAATATGATGAAAATATTTTTTTATGTGAATGAAATGAAATTTTAAAGAATTTCGGTATACATCTAGAGAGGATTTTCAAAGACTGTTCATTACTATATCAACATTACCATAGGTATTTTACACCATTTGATAGAACTGATCCTTCTGATTACAATGGTATGTATATCCCATTGATGGTATGTAATATACTCAAGAAATAAGGTTTTTTGTGTAAGGAGGTCATCCAGCACCAAAAATGGAATGTTCGGCACGGGCACGAAAGGGTTAAGAGATCCTGCTAAGTGGAAAGAGGGAGGCTGTGAAGGTGCCATGCGCACCTTTGGTGCTAATGGTCTTGGGGTACTAAAAAACCGCACAGTTGAAGGTCTTGGTCTACTAACAAGGTGGGATGTTGATGGGTATACCGTTGAAGGTCTTGGTTTACCAACAAGGTGGGATGTTGATGGGTATACAGTTGAAGGTCTTGGTCTACCAACAAGGTGGGATGTTGATGGGTATACAGTTGAAGGTCTTGGGCTACTAACAAGTTGCAGGGCTACTGGCAGCAGTCCTTCCATTCTTGCAGGGAAAATCATGTGCTGGGGTGGGGATGGTGATGGGTATACAGGGGATCCTGGGGAGTTTGAGCGGGTGGGGGAGTGTTGGGATGAGGATGGATATACAGGGGGGTTTGGGTGGCCTGGGGAATTTGATCGGGTGGGGACGTGATTTGGTGTAGGTGGTGATGGGAAATCAAGGAAGATGGGGTTGAATATTGGTTCAGAGTCTCCATCTGCCTGCTGAGGCCCTGGGGAGTTTGTTGCAGACGCTCCGCTTTCAGCATGTATTCCAGTAGTGTATTCCAAGTTGTTGTGTCTTTGTGGTGACAAGGAGTCGACGGAGGTGGGGAGGGGTATTGGTACTGGTGTTACAACATGACCCTTCCTTTCTGATAGCCCCTCAGCAGCTTTGATAGGTGCTATCTCCTCATGCTCATCGCATCCATTTGTTTGCTGAGATTCCAGGGAGTTTGACGCCAGTGATTGACTTTGAGTCATTTTAGCAGCACCCATCTTATCTTGTCCAGTGGACATGGCTGGGCATTGTTGAGCTGGTTGTTTATGTTTCTCCAAGGTCTGCATTTCAGTGGAGGCTACCGGGTGATTACCAGAGGGCCCCACAGCAGGGGGGGTGGGCATATCTCTGTTTCAGCCTGTGCAGAGTGTTTTGGTTTAGCTGAGATGTTGATGTCATCCGCTTGTTCCGTCTGTATGGCCACTGATCGCTTATCAGAGGCTCGGCTCAAGGTTGGCATAAAATATGTTGGGTGCAGGAGAGAGAGGTGATAGTATTCGGTTAAGATCTTGGCCCCAGTCCAACTCAGCTCTGTACTATTTGGTCTGAAGTATTCCCTGCGATTCCAAAAAAGGGTAAAATTGTCAATAAAATTCATTCCAACTGAAAAGCATGTTTTTGCGAGCCAGGTGTTTAAACTGAATAGTCCATCCTGCGCTGCACCAAATACACAGAAGGCTCATCGGTGGTTTTCACAGGACATTCTAAAAAGGAATATTTACTATGTGTGTAACTATACTTACCAACTATACTTACCACTGACAATACATTGGGAAAATAGCACAACTCTTTAGCAGAACTGAACTACTAGTAAAAAGAGATTCTTAATTGCTTTGGCAAGTTCTATAGTCACTCCTCTTCGTTGCTGTGGCCGTTTATGATCCAATCAGCAACATGTATAACCGTCACACACTATTTTAGAAAAACGTCCATAAATGTGGAATAATAAAACAAATCTAACTTGTCTTTCAGACCTGCGATGAAAGATTCATCCCGCCAGATCCTCTACACAGAAATGTCTGACCTGGTGTCAGTGACAAAGTCACACCAGGGAAGGCCAGTGACCGCAAGCTGGCCTTGCACCTGAGTGAAGTAGCGGTGACCCCTTCTCAGTATAGGTTTCCCCCCCAACAAACTTAACATGAGGTGCCTCGGTGATGCTGTTGATGTCCGGACATTTCACCTCCACCAGTCCAAAGGGGGGATCCTGCAAAGGATCAACCACCCGGCCATCTGGTCTTGCACCCAGATGGGGAGCATCTGGGTGCACAATGAAGCCACAGGGGAGCACGTTGACCTGCCATTGCTCTGCGTAGCGCTGGAGCACTTCTGGCTCCAGCTCCAACCCCTGCCGCATAGCTGCGGTTTGCCGGGTTCCCTTGAGGATCCTCTCTGCCAACCGCTGCCGGATTTCATCTCCCCTGGCCACATAGACATCATGGAACCGGCTTGCTGTGAGCCTGCTCTCCCAAGCAGCACTCCACAGCTGGCTCCTGCTCTGCTCTCTGGTGTCCTTTTCTAAAAGAGCAGAGAAGCCAGGGGTCATCAGCAGACACTCGAGGTGAAGCTGGTGGTGCAGCATGGGGACAACCGCAAGCCTCTGGGGAAACCGGTACCCTGCCAGAGGAAGATCGGGGAAGATTGGACCCTCTCGATGCCAGATCTCCCGGCTTGCTGACTTTGTTGGAGGGCATTGGTATGACGAAGGGGACTGGCCCAAATTGGCTGTCCACCTGGGACATTGTGGCCAAACCAGACAATGCTTGGCAAATCAGCGGCTCTGGGTTCTCCTGCTGTAGCCCATAGTGGAGGGTCTGGACTTTCTCTACCGGAAAGGGCCCTACAAAGATTAAATAATGTAGTATATTATAGCAAATTATTCATTTACAGTTTATTCATTGCGTTTTGGGTGTAGTATTGTATTGGTTTATGTTTTTGTATTTCTATTTTCTATGATATGTATTTCTTTAAAATAAAATATATTTCTTGTTGAAACTTACCTTTATATGGCATATACAAGGTAGATTTCACTCCGCAGCTGCCTGAAGCTTTTGGATTTTTAATGACTAACAGGTCAACAGGTTCTGGGTGAATCCCCTTTACAATAATAAATGTTGCTTATGCAAACGTTTACTTATAGAGGGCTCTAAATGTTATTTTTATTGAGGTCTTTTTGTCTGTTTATTCCATTATAGTCTGCTGTTAAGTTATGTTTACCTGAGTATGCGGCTTGTGCCAGGCTTGTGGTTTGCTAGTGCAAGCCACAGGTAAGGGAATGGTGGCTGTCCCCATGGTGCTGTAGTGTGCTGTCTGGTAGAGGAGTGCAACAATGTGATTGCAGAATCCTCTACCAGCAGCACAGGAACAGCCATACCCCAGCAGTCTAGCTTACTCAGCAGGTTGTATGGTCATCTAAAACATTAACATGATGGTGCTGAGTCCACAATGAAGTTAGTGAACCTGAACTCATGAAACAACAACTAGAACTTCGGGGAAAAGAAATAAGAGCTCTGGGTTTAAGCTGAGCTTTGCTCGAATGGTTTCAGTGTCTCATGCAGAGGTGCACACACGGTAAAAAAAAGAAATGGCAATTGTTGTTTTAACACACAATTGTATTGTAATCTGACTGAAATATAAATGTAACATCTAACAAATAAATACATGTTTGCCTTACTAATATTCTCAGAAGTTGGTTTAACAACGAAATTTGAATAACCTAAACAAGATTTTTTGAGTTCCCTCAACTGTAAACTCATGGGCATGCGCATTGCTCATGTTCATGAACACGCCTACTGCGGTAAGGGGTTTCCATCAAAGATTCTAGAGCGGAGCAAGATAGATCAGTTACGTCATAGGCATGAAGTACGCTCTGAGCCTGACAGGGCGCCATTTTAATAAGCTCAGCGCAAAATTTCATATACAGTTCCAATTGTATGAGCCCACCTGAACAGCTGTTTTTAACGTTGCCAGCTGTTTTTTTTTTCTTGGTAATGAACTGCAAGAACTGACAGTGTGAAAGACCCGATTGATCTTTTTCAAGTTTACACTGAATAAGGAGAGGTAAATAGTCCTATTATTTAGACAGAAGAAGCTATTGCACTGGTAAATAGATCACATAAATTCCCATTGATAGACTGTATAGCCTACTGATAAGCTAGCTAGCAGGCAAACTAACTTAGCTAACGTTATATTATCACCATTTTTCTTTTTTCTACCTGTAGGCTATAAGTTAACCCTTTGTTCACGGCCTGCTTAAACACAGCACATAAGATAGGCTATCAATCACTAATAAGGTCGAGATTTCACTCAAGCGTCTGATGTTCATAACTTAAATAAATGCAAATGGTAGTAGGCTAAACACAACCGTGCTTGACACTATTGTATCGTTTCCATGCAGTCAAAAACTCCCAAATTGTCCTGCCTATGTAAAATGCATATGACCACAGAAGTTCATTTTCAAAAATCATTAGCCTATTTACAGGCTGCAGCCAACTTAAAACACGTCCAGATGAATCTAACCGTTGAACTTAATTTGTGCAATTGTTAATTGAAAACAATTTGCTTGAGTTATAAAATACAGCGGGGAAAATAAGTATTGAACACGTCAACATTTTTTTCAGTAAGTATACTTCCAATGAGGCTATTTGCATGAAATTTTCACCAGACATTAGTATTAACTCAGATAATCCACCCATATAAAAAAAATCCAAACATTAAAGTCCATAGGTCGAGTTATGTGCAATAAAGTGGAATGACACAGGAAAAAAGTATTGAACACGCCTGCTGAAATTTCTTAAATACTTTGTGGAAAAGCCTTTATTCGTAATGACAGCTTCAAGGCATTTCCTGTATGATGAAACTAATCAGTCACAGTATTCTGGTGTGAGTTTGGCCCATTCTTTTAAACAGATAGTCCTTTATATTGAATATTTCAGGGGTCCCTCTTGTGAATCCTGATCTTTAGTTACCTTCCAAAACTGTTCAGTTGAATTGAAGTCAGGCCCTTGATTTCCTTTCTCTGAAACCAATTGAGAGTTTCCTTTGCTGAATGCTTTGGATCATTGTCCTGCTGGAAAGTCTAGCCATGTCTCATTCTCATCATCCTGGTGGATGTATAGATTCTCCCAGAACAAAATGACTCCATTCATCATTCCTTCAACTGCATGAAGTCTGCTAGTACCATGACATGAAAAACAGCCCACACCATGATGCCACCACCTCCAAACCTCATTGTTGGTATGGTATTTTTAGTGTGATGCACAGTGCCATTTCTCCTCCAAATATGGTGTGTAGTATGACATCCGAAAAGTTACATTTTTAACCAGAATACATTCTCTCAGTATTTCATAGGATTGTTCAAATGTTGTGTAGCAAACTTTCAACGAGCTTCGACATGTTTTTCTTCAGCAATAGAATCATGCTGGATGAGCGTGCATAGAGGCCATGGCGGTAGAGTGCATTACCTATGATTTTCTCTGTAACAATTGTACCTGCTGCCTTCAAATCTTTCTGGAGCTTTCTCAGAGTGGTCCTTGGCTCTTGGGCTACTCTTCTGACTATCCTTCTGACTTCCTGATCAGAAATCATGCAAGGAGATCCTGTGCATGGCCAGTTGATGATGTAGTGATGTTCCTTCCACTTGCAGAAAATGGCTCCAATACTGCTTGCTGGGTGATTCTGAAGTTTTGAAGTGCATCTGTAACCAGTTCCATTGATATGTTTTGCAACAATAAGGTTGCAAAGATCTTGGGAGAGCTCTTTGCTTTTACCCATCATGAAATGTTTCTTGTGTGACACCTTGCTAACAAAAAACCTTTTTATAGCCCACCAGTATGTACTAAACCAGCTTATATCAATTTGCACAGATAGGAGGGATAATTTCTCTAACTACTTATAGATTCCAGTTTGTTCCTTGCCATTCCTTGCATTTGTGTACTGCTTTTTCTTAGCGTGTTCAATACTTTTTCCCTGTGCCATTCCACTTTTTTACTCATAACACTACTTTTAGACATTAATGTTTGGATTTTTATATATGTGTGGATTACCTATGTTAATACTAATGTCCGGTGAAAATTTCATGCGAATAGCCTCACTGGAAGTATACTTACTGAAAAAAATGTTGACGTGTTCAATACTTATTTTCCCCGCTGTAGCTGTAGTCCTATTATTCAGGCCTACTCATCTAGGCCTGCTGTAAATCCTCAAATTATGGCATGGGTCTTTTCTTTACTTATAGGCTGCGTAAGCACATGCCTTTATTTAATTAAGCATTATTTACTTTTTATTATAGGCTGCGCAATTGTGCATCTTAAGCCTCTCGCAAGCTCAAAAGAGGGCAGCACGCACTCTAAAAACTACTGGGTTGGAAACGACCCAAATTGGGTTGTTTCTAACCCAGGTGCTATGTCACTATGGGACAGCAAACATGTTGGGTTAGAATGACCCAGCAAGATGGGTTGGTAATTTAACCCAACTTGTGGGTAGCTTAATCAACCCAGATATTGGGTTATTCTGACAGGGATGTTGGGTTACAGTGACCCAGAAAATGGGCATGTCATTTTAACCCAAGAATGGTTTACATTAACCTATTTAGTTGGGTTTATTTGACCCATCAATTATGTTGAATTATGTTATGCTCATTTTTATATTGCAGGTTATAAGCATGTAAAAAAACAAACAAGTTTAAAGAATATAATACTGACAATTTTGAACAAATTACTCACTTAGTACTTCATCATCATTACTCACGTAGTACATCTATCACTAGGCTACTACTTATTTTTACGTTTTTTTTTGCCAGGAGCCAAAAAATTACACATTTACTCTCTACTAAAATAATGAGATGTAATGAAGAAAATCTTCAATCTTACATTTATTTAAAATGCATAAAAAGTTAAAAACCAGGAAAAAGCAGTCATCATACAAGAACAAATAGATAAAAATAGATAACAGAGCGAACATTTAAACTGAACCATAAACCCGGGGACCCGGTTCAGTTTCAGCACAGACCTTCCCAGTCTTTCTCTCCCAGTCGCTTTCTTATTGAATCCAAACAGGCAAAAACGTTTTCAGCCTCCAAAGTGGCCATGACAAATACTATGAAGGGAGTTGGGGCTTTTGTTCCCAATTCATAGATGACACATTTGGAGGAACTTTCAAATAGAGGAACATGGGCAGCCGTGGCCATGACGGGAGGTCCTGTCGGTAACAGCAGGTAGTTCCATCAGGACAGGCCAACTTTGCCATGGACGGTTGATGGAGCCCACTACACAATCATAACAACAAACAGGCACATGAACACAGTTACAGACACATATACATGCACACATATCATAATGCTATATGTGATTCTACTTGTGCATTTTTTGTATGTGTATGTGTGCAGGGCCGGTCCTACGCTATTCTGAGCCGGGGAGCAACATCACGCACAAGCATTTTTAATTTTTAAAACATTTTCTGGGCCCCCCTCTAAACTGGGCCCGGTGCAGTTGCTCACTTTGCTACCCCTCCAGAACCGGCCCTGTATGTGTGTGTGTGTCTACCTAGTGAGTGAACTTTTTTGCGGACTGAGAACTTCTTCCATGGAAGTGGCACACATTTGGAATATTCGACAATGCACTCAGCGTTCTAAGGGCAGCAGTCCTCACATCATAACGCCTGTAAACAGAGGGAGACTAAGATTAATAAGTTGCAAAACACACAGAACACAAAAAGACCATCACTGAAGCACTACTACTGAGGCGCAATGAAGAACATGAAGCCAAACACTACTTCACAACCTAAAGTGTATCATACCCCCAATTCCCCAAATGTATTGTATAATTGCCCCCATTCGCATCCACTAAGTTAGTATATGACAAGTCTGTTAATGACAATGGCTACACTGCAGTTCCTTAAATGAGGGTGGGAGATAACTTAACATAGTTACTACATTCCAGAGGAGGCTTCTATAAGACTACAGGTGAAGCAGTGCTTCACCAAAAAAAAAGTAAAAAACAAAACACAAAAAAAAATCTTATAATAATCCCAATTTTACTCCTTTGAAACAGAAATACAGTCACTAACACAAACTGTTTTCCGGAAATCAATTCTGTGAGTGACAACAGCGCCATCAGTCACCCGCGGTGGAACAGAGAATTACAGTGAATCAGACTGCTTCACCAACTTTTCGTTTTGCTTCACTACCATAGATATCTTTCCCCATTGACTTCGATGTAAATCGAGTGAAGGGGGCTCGTGGATTTTTTCCGTTTCAATTGATCCTTATGGCAGATAAGTCCCACCCGTGAAGCAGTGACCGATTGGGCAGAATTTCACACTTCCTGCCGTTGAATATGATTGACGCAACACTCTGGCTAATCACTGTCTCCATTAGCTTGCCATCACTTTTCAGTTGCCTTCAGTGACCTCACTAGAGTTTCATTATACATTGTGTAACTCATTCACATAGTTTGTTTTACATTCATTTTGTAAGGTACATCGGATTTTTTTCTGTGTAGGGGGGAACGTTTTATTTAGAAGTATTGTGTGTAGCTCTGTGTTTTCTAACATAAGCTAGGTGGAAAGCTTGCTAGCGGTCTCCCCACAGCTAACGTGACTCGCTAAGTCCTAGCAAGATGGATTCGACGGAAGTTTCAGGCGATGAACATCGTTGACCGCCATAGACATATACACTAGATGTCGCCTTGACTACTGCTGTTCATTGGAACGAATGCGTCAATCGAGACGCCATCTTGCTTCAGTGATCCACTCCTCTATAATGCATTAGCGTCAATCTGGGCAAAGATCTAGCGAAAATAAAATCACCATAAATCGTCAAAATCTCAAGCAATTATCTAGTTTTTTGGGTTGTTCCAACTGACAGGCATGTATTTATGGTTGAGTCTAGAGAAAACTAAGCTTAAGACGATAATAAAGATACATTTTACCCGTCTAGCCCCATAGACTCCCATTCATTCTGCACTAGCTAGCGGCGGCCCCTAGAGGAACAATGAGTAAACTGCAACCAGGTTCGATACAATGAAAGTAAACAGGCTCTTCTAGACAGGCTCTGGTTGAGGCCACATACCCCTCGTCTCGTTTACTCATGTAAATTGTAATCTCACCAGAAGCTGCTGTAGATCTGTAGAACATTTACCTCTGCTACTACATAGGCTACACCAGTCGTTACTTTTATAATCATGGGTCAGTGCCATGGGCAAACGAGATGTAGCTGAATTCATAAATGACAAAGCCATGAGAAAGGTGATTTTCTTACGTTTCAACAACAAAGAAGCCGATCTGTCATCATTGTGAGAAGTTCCCAAATTTGTCGCTAATCGCTAAAAAGGTTTTCTATCGCTGGGGATGGCCAAACGTCGCTAAATAGGTAACGCTGACAATACAGGAGAACTAGTTTAGCGCTTCAGATCCCTGTACAAAGATGGCGGCGGTGTTGACGCATGCTGAGAAGCAGAAGGCGACATCTAGTGTATATATCTATGGTTGACCGCAATAGGGCGTGGGATCCGCGTTGCATTGTGGGACGTGGCGGCCATGTTGATGGCTACGCGAACGTTAAAATAACTCTGACATAACGTTGTTGAATGAAGAGACGTAGCTAGAAGTAGAGTTGAGAAAGAATAGATAGAAAAATAGATAGAAGAAATATGTTAAAATCCCGAAAAGGATCTGGAATAATCCCGAAAAGGATCTGGAATTTACCGGGACGCATTCAATAGAGAAGCCAGGTACCGGTATGTTGACAAAATCAGCATTATTAACGGCTGAGAGGGAGTACATTACGCAGTAGTCATAGGCAGTAGTCTGAGTAGCGGTAAAGGAGGCAATCAACATGGAGGAGTAATTACGTCATGACGCCCACACCCTATTTACAGGATTCTTTACAGTTTTTTGAAATGACCTATGAGTGAATGCAGAGGGGAGACCAAGAGACTTCCTGTGAAATTAACACAGTTCGTGGGTACTACGGTAAGGATAAACGTGTTCCAAGTAGGCTATGCATTGATCAGTAAGTGCAGCTTGTCAACGTAGCCATCCTGTAAGTTCACTGATGTGTTATTATAACATTAGCCTATGTTATGGATGTTTTATAACGTCTTGGCTTCCCATTTTAAATCCTCAATTTTGTCAAAGACAATTCAGAACAATCTACTTGAAGCTAAATTTCAACTACCATTTAAAAACGAAATAGACACTGATTGATTCAGAAAAAAATTCTAGGATTCTTCAGTGTATCAGGAGGCAAATGTCAAGTGGATTTTTACTTCTGTATAGAAGGAAGGCTGTGACAGAAACAAACCGGTTGGTCAAACATATGCCAGAGCAGCAGTCATGGTATAATGTATCCCAGAGGCAAGAATGTGTCTCAATAGGCTACTGAATTTGACATTGCTTATGGGGCATAATTAGTAGCTTAGAATAGGGCCTATTGGAAGGTTGTTGTTTCAAGATGTGGATATCAACAACTTGGCATTAATAGGCTACACTGCAAAAACTGCTTATCTAATACAGTCTAACCAAGTGTTATTCATCTTATATCAAGATCAGAAAATATAGTTGGTATTGTTTTCAGTATAGAGACTTACCTAGTCACTAATTAGTGCTAAAGTGGAGATGCTCTTTTTTGGGGGCATGGCCACAGATAGCCTAGTCTTTGCAAGCAATATGTCTAACAAAAATATGCAAACATAATAATAATAATTATAATAATAATGCATAAACCTTGTTTACTGTCTTGTCCAGTCTTAGGCCTACTACACCCCATTTGTGGCCTGTACTTTGAGATGGTGGTAAACAGGTCTTGATTTCTCAACAAATTACTCTGAGCTCTCTGACTGATCAAACATAGCTTTTGTTTATGCCATTGCAGACAGTTCAATGTCATCGTGTGTCTCATACATGCAACCTCACCAACTTTGGCAGATGTGTTAGGCACAATGTTCGTTTCCGTGGTGGGGGGGGGGGGGTGTCATAATTTCATAACTGCTTCACTAGAAAAAAATACCACCAGCCGCCACTGCTACATTCATTTGTTTTACTGGTCCTCTTTATTTCAATATCAACACTACATGCATATTAAATGTAAATAATGTTATCTACCTAGGCTTATGTCTCATAGAAATTCTCTAACGTTAACATTAACAACTCTCATATGTGTCCGTAGAAGCTAAGTAAATGTTAGCCTGCATGGAGCCACTTTAAATAGCAGCTAACCTAACAGTTAACTTATTTGCGCCTGATATTAAATTCAAACTAAAACCTTCACAATGACATCTTACACAGATGTATTGTTGGATATGATATTAACTACCATTCCAGATATTCAACATAATGGTGAAGTTAGCTATTGGAAAAGTTAACATTAACTCTGTCAACGTTAGCGATTCTTAGCTCGCTAACATTAGCTAATTGCTAGCTAGTTCTAACATGACTTAGTTTGTTTGGTTTTGATTAACATTACATTTTGAAACCAATATATTTATAATAAATTCACGTTGGCATATGCAGAAGTACTGTAATTCTTACCTTGGATATGATGATGGCAGAGTTTGGACACCTCACACAAGCAGAAAAGTAATAGTTGAAGTTACTGGAGTTGAAAACTTCCTCAGGGGTGGGATGCAGGGGGTGAACGTTAAAAATCGCCCCACAATGTAGTGATGGGACAACCGACTCTTATACACAAGTCGGTTCAACCGGACGGTCGTTGGTTGGCCTACCGAGTTAATAGATTCGGTCACCGGTTCGCGCGACGGGGGGGGGGTTATATCGCACGTTACTTCCCCGCCATATCGCTCCAAGACATGTAGCCTCAAGCTGCAAATGTCATGCTCTCCATGTCTCTGAAATTAGCTGACATACACACTCATATTGACCTACACTAGACTCAAGCACTGCCCATGGTTAGCCTACATTCGGTCTTGTTCAGTAGTCAGCTGTGCGTGCGGTCTCCTCGTGAGCCTACCAATAGCCTATTCACTTCTAACATTTAATTTTTAAAAGTGTGGGGGTTGAGGGATAGGAAAATGATACAATCTTGCCAAATTATAAATAACTCCCTATAGGGACGTTGTAAGTATTTTCTGAGAGGGGTGCGGACTATATTGGTGTCCGGGAGTTTCTACCCCGAAAGAAAATGAAATTCTGATTGCTAAACACACCATTTTAATGCAGTTTGGGAGGGACAGAAGAAGCAGTGCCCCTCATATGTGTGGCTCATGTGACATGTAGGCCTACATGATCTACCTATCACTTAACTATTTGACACTAGCCTACATGGAGACATAGCTCATGTTATAAATCAAGAAATAATTTCAGAAATTATGTTTTGTGCATATGGGTTAGCAGGCTACAATAAATTGCCCTAACAGACAGCAGCCTAATTTCGAGGTATCACTAATACCTAAATAAATATAATAATAAAGAATACAGAACTGTAAGCTCAAATTCAAAAATGTTTGAAGTCTACCCAAACATATGCAAAGGGAATATAAATAAATTGTGTTGCATATAGCCAGCTTAATTAATGTCAATTTAAAGATTATGATTAGCCGTTTCTATACTTTTTCCATTAATAGTTACAGGAAGCCCCGTTGTTGTTTTAACTATTGTTGCTTCTAGCCCACGTTACCTAGTTTCACTTGCTGCAGGGACACACACATTGCATGAGCGCTCATAAGCGTTCTATATGAGTTCTACATGCTGGAAATCTTAGTTTTCAGATGTAGAACTCAAATGTGTCTTTAGGCTACTTGACGCCTCCGTTTGTAAGATGTTCTAAATGGAACGCGATCGTATTTAAGATCTCCAGCACCGGCCATAACTTAATTTCGCGGCTACGTGGACCAGTAGGTTAATTGTTGAGGAGGCCCATAGTTTCAGAAAAGCTGCAGATCATAGACAGAGAAAGCAAAATGCTCTGAGAACAGTAGCCAAGTAGGCCTAGCCTGACCCACAGTAGCCAAGGTCTTTCTGCACAAACAAGTGCCTTGGTGCGCGCACCCCCGCTTTCACTTTGACTCTCTGCATTTATACATTGTGACAAAAACTGTCAGTCAGAGAGTGAATTTTGGTTTACTAAATTAGCATAATGCGGTAACAATTATCATTTCAATTCTATCTGAAATCTGCTCACTGCAGACTTTAGGCTATAATGCAGACCCAAGCAGCAGCACCTTGAAAGACGCAAACTTTGAATTTGATCAGAGCGGCTCTGGCTGGATGACCATTCAATCAAATCAACAGACCTATTTGTGTCTCTTTGTGTGTGCGTTATGGTAGATACGGTTCCAACTCTTTACGGGAGCGTTTATTTCCATATTTTACTTTCATTTTAATCTGACAAAAAGTGTGGGGGATAGAATCGTGTTCCAGCAAAAGTGTGTACGTTATAACACCCACATCCCCCACGCTTGCTACGCGCCTGTTTAACTTAACTACCAAGATAACATATCTATGTCATATAATATTTCCCCCCTTTGTAATTTAGGATATGAATTTCAATGAACAATTCCAAGATGCACGAAACATAAAAGCTTTTGGGATCAATAACTCAACTTACCAAGAACCTACACCTTGATTACTCATGCATTAGCACGGTTATGGTCTCTAACCTGTTGTAGGCTACAGTCCTCGTGACAGCTTACCTACCAACAAACATCTCATTTATAACTACCAAGATAACATGACGTGTATTTGTATTTTATATCCATCGGTAATGTAGCCTATGAACCTCTATGTAGGCTACATAATCACCTAAGATGCACGAGAAATAAATAGGTTTCTGCGATCGGTTGATAACTCAAAATTGCGATAACACCCGTTTGATTATAGACTCATACCCTCGGTTACGGTCTCCTTCAGTAGCCTGGCGCGCGGTCACTTCGTGAACCTCCCACATAACAATTTTTGGTTCGCTAAAGGTTCCGGGAACGTTCGCTGCAGGTTCTCTCCGAAGGTTCGCTGACGGTAGCGCAGGAAAGTTAGCCCTAAAAGTTCCGCGAACGTTCAGCGAACCGTCAGTGCAGGTTTGCAGTTCCTTCAGCGAACCTTTAGCGAACCAAATATTGGGCACTACTAGGCTACTACTACTAGTAATAATAATAATAATAATAATACTTCCAGATGTAATATTGGCGACTTATTCTTGCCACCTTATAAGACAGGCTATGTTCACAACACTAGATTTATAATGGTCAATGAGCAGACGGCATGTAAAACATGAAATGTTTTATTAAGTATTTGCTGGAATTGCAGACGAGAATGACGCACAATTTATTCAGGCGACACTTGGTTTCAATCCGAGAGAATCCGGGAGTCCTTCTGCCTTTGGATGATGGGTCTTTCAATGCAGCTCCTGCGAACGAGAGAAGACATTACTAAATCTACGTGTTCTTTCCAAATGCACATCTGGGTTACCTGTTTTCCTTGGATCAAAATCACACTGGATTACTGGACGAGAGATTGGCAGGTATGTTAATTGTCCAATGCTTTTGAAAACATGTTCCGCACCAAAAGGCTACATCGTTATGCAGGCATACTGTTTTAACCACGTGTGTGTGAAACAGTGCATTTTCCAAGGCATGGTTTTGGCCTAGTATTTGATTCATTGTTTACAATGTAACGTTACGTGTGCAGTAGCAGTAGGCCTACCTGAGCTGATATGGTCTCTAGAATCCAGCGACATGTCTGGCCTCCACTCCATGTGTTGGTCTAAAAGACACAAAAAAGCCAGTTGTCAAACAATTCGTGATATGCATAGCTATACACAGGTAGTATAACTGTAACTTTTTCAGAAAATGTAATTTAACAGCGAATGGCAGTAGCTAGGGCTGGGACAACGCGTCGACGTAATCGATTACATCGACGCAAAAAATACGTCGACGCAAAATATGAGCGTCGATTCGTCAAGCATAACGTGTGCTGCTAAATATTTTTAATTTTACACCTTCAGTGTTTTCCATACGTTGACTAATCTGTGGCTGGGCACCACGAAATCAAAACCGGCCACCACACATTGATGTTCTATGTTAGGCCTACTATTTAAATTAAAGATAAGATAAAATAATTTCATTGAGCTGCACTTTTTACTCACACAGCCTTTCCTCGCCCCGCCCGCTCTCTCTCGTAACGAGCCCGCTGCTCCTCCTCTGCATGTGCATTTAACAAAATATTCACGATTGTTGAAGGATTGTTGTTGCCACATAGAATCACTGCATAGAACACAGTGGGCTAAATTGCTATTAAATCCTATTGCTATTAAAATGCTATTAAATTAGCATCGTGACCATGCTGCGCAAATTTGCAGCATTAAAACTGCTGCATTAAAGTTAAAGTAAACTCTGCTAAGGTCTTATCACAACATAGTACATTGAGGAGACTAAACTAAGTTAAGTTACAGTATGCAATCAAGCAGTATCTCAAAGCTAACGTTAGAATACTGTTTGGGTGTCAAGTTTAGCATGCTTACTTGCAGCTGCTTATTCGTTACTAATGCAGGGCTCATTTTATTGACTGAATGTTTGCAAAATCCCGATGTAAATGGAAAAGCGTTTTCCAAGACTCAAAAGTGCTTGTCCAAAGGAGAAGTACGAACCGTTATTTGAACTAACTACGTTATGAATTGCATCCACACATCATAAGCCTTTTAACTGTGTTAATGTTAATTGCAAGGATTCCCACACGAACATTTTAAAATGACAGGCACTCAATTAGACATACACTACTGAACTTTATTGACTGCTACCTCTGACTACAGTTTAGATTCTCTGCCCGAGCCCGAACTTGACCTCGGGCCGATATTTCCAGCCACTATCCTCGGGCCGGGCCGGGTCCTTGATCAAGCTTGCTTTTTTTTTCTTTTCTAATCATTAGCCTACTTGGGTGGGGAGCTAAAGCTACGCCATAGTCAGACTCAGAAATATTTTATATTTATAAAAGTAGGCCTAAGTAACAAGTATACAAAGTTATACAAGTTAGGCTCAGAGTTACAAAATGTCTATTGTAATGTCATCTGCGCAACACGTGTCATGCGCAGCTTCTCCACTCGCACACATCACACCGGGCCTGCTGTGCTTTATTGTGTAGCTTAAGTGCAACGTGAAGCTTAAAGATGTAAAGAATAAAAATGAAAACTGGAGAAATAACTTCGAGGAAGTTTGGAGAAAAGTCGGATGTATGCATTTGTCAGGTAGCCTATGCTTTGTTGCGTGCATTAAGTGCGCACGATGTTCCTATGACAGCAAAAATACTTTAAGATGAACATGAAGCAGGCTTGCCATGGCAGAAATAATGATAGCCAGCCTTCAATGTCCTCTTTTGTCCTCTCAATGTCCTCTAAACGGATTTCTGTAGCTCAAACAGCTCGGAATTGTAGTTGAGAACGTCAGTTATAATGGCCCACGTATTTAAAAAATGTCGGGTTTAAATCGGGCTCGGGCTCGGGTAGGTTCGGGCTTGATTTTTTGGGCCCGATCTAAGCTCTACCTCTGACTAAGAATGCATTACTTTGCACTTGTATAGTCTTTTATTTTGGAATCTTAAGAGCAATAAACATATATTGCAATGTTAAAGAATAGTTTTTTTCATTTAGATGTGTAAATAAACATGTATAAGTTGCTATTAGTGAATTAATGGGAAGATAATCGATAATCGAATCGAAATCGAATCGGACTGAAAAAATGAATCGTTAGATTAATCGATGCATCGAAAAAATAATCGCTAGAGTAATAAAAAATAATCGTTTGTCCCAGCCCTAGTAGCCCATATTATATTTTAAGCCTGTAAAACATGCATGATCGGAAACGTACTGTATGATCTGAAACTGACTACATGCTATATGGCTGGCTAGTAAATGCATAATGCTTAAAAAATAGTCTTACCGTTTTCTTTACCAAAGCAGGCCTCTGTTGTGTGTTCACAGGTGGGATTAGACATGGGCGACAGCTGACCAAAGTGTTAATTTTCATGTCCTTTCCAATAGCATCCTTAGGAGGACAACGAAAATCAAATGTGAGTATTGAATCACAAGTGCACACTGAAAAGACAAACGTTTTTCTATTTGGATAAAAGGACACAATTTTTATAGACTGATATTGATTAATTTTCCTTTGCAAGATTTGTTTAAAAGCAGTAATAGTGCGTACACAACTTACATTAGAGGTTGAACGTGCAGGGATCCATGAAGGTCTTGAACACTGAAACAAATAATGATAGTTTTAATTTTCCACACAGGAAATCAGATATTTATAAGTACGTTATCAATGAATTTGACCCATCATGAGTTGGCAATACTTATCAGCCTGGAGCAGAGTTGATTGGTACTTCTATCCCGACATAGATTATTGTGTTATACGGCTTTGTGGATGATTGAGTGAAGCGTGCATCACGTTAACTTGGCCTATACCATCATTAATGTAGCCAATGTCTTTGTAGCTGCTAGGTTGTAGCTAGACCTGTCGTCAGATTAACTAAAGCCTGCACCTTTCGTGGTCATCAGTTGTCATTATGACTCTTATCTTGTTGAAATTTAGTTTGATGTGTTGGTTAGCACTAATAGAGGATTGCCCTTGAATATCGATAGCAGATAACCTAGCAGCTGCTTGGTTAAATGCTAACGTTAACGTTAGTAACGTTATCGTAAAACCACCAATTACCAACCCTTTCGTTCGAAAATTCTAAAACAGCGATGTTTTCTAATACTTCAAAATAACATTTGATAAATGAACCTTATATTTTTCAGTAGCCATAGGTGTGTAGATTTGAACAAAATCTAGTTTGGTTCTTGGTTTGTGTAGAAATTAATATTAAGTGACACATAACGTTAGCAGCTAACGTTAGCACTTTCTAGGCTAAGAAAGAGGTTTGGAAATACCTTAGTTCGCTCTCAGCGCAAAACGTAACGTAACTTACCAGTGGTGGTGACAGTGGTCTTTAGCGGTGATTTGAATAATTATTTTCTCTGAGATAAAGATCTAAAAATAGCAGTGTCTATATGTAGATGAAAGCAGTGCAGACCATAGTCAGCAGAGAAGTCTTACTTCAGTGGCAGTTAGTGAAGTAGCTGCTAATGTTATTGTCGCGAGCTTCTAGAATTTAGAATGCTTTTCTAAATCAGGCTTGTTGACCTGTGTTCAAGTTGGTAATCAGAATTTTATTTAGGCCTATACTTACGTACAAAAGGAATTTGATTTTGGTAGGTGTTAACTCTATGTACAGTCAACAAATAAACATGTACTAGTATAATACACCAGGGCTGCCAATCGATTAAACAAATAATCTAATTAATTATACTCTTAGTAGATTTTTATTCACATAATTACTAGGCTGTTGCCTTTACTATCCAGTAGGTGGCAGTCCAGGATAAGAAATAGAGCAGTTCAAGAAAATATTAAACTCAACAGTAGGAAAACGAGACAAAGAAAAGTAATGCTATTGGAATTGAAATAAATGTAAACACCTTCAACAAACTTTTGAAGACTTTTAGTTTCTGTAATTAATACATTGAAATGAATGTGTTATTTTGACAGCACTAGTGTACACATAGACAAATAGTAATATGGATTGGCTACATACTGTAATAATAATAATGTAGGCACATATCAACATAATATACAAAAAATGCAAATAAGACATAGGATTGGGATGTAAAGTAGGCCTACACATGGATTGGGATGGAAAGTGCAAAGTAATATTGCCTGCCAGAGGTTAGGAGGTTAAAGAGAGTGTACTCTCAGGATGTGTAATCTGTAATTGTCAAGTACTCCTAAATAACAATTAACCAGCAATGAGTTCTTCTTCTTCTTCTTCTTCTTCTTATTATTATTATTATACACATGTGCCAGCTCAACTTAAACAAATACAGTATTTGTTAACATTAGAAATTAAAATGAAATGTTTGTCAATAAGTCAACAACAGTAAGAATGAGTAGCCTTGGACATAGAAGAGAAAAAATAAAGTGGCAAGTGCAAGTGGTGTTTGGCCCATATCTGTGAAACAAATTGAGTGGAAGTGAGTGTGTGTGGGGTGGGGTAACCAGTTAAATGTGTGATCTGTTTTCTTCACAGGTCTTCATGAGGAGGAAAGCCTGTGGGGTAAGTTCTGTCAAGGACTCCTAGAAGATGCGCGGATGTGATCCCATACCATGTTTACCTAGAAGATCAGCCGCAGCATTAAAACAATTAGGTAAACCATTTACAGGTAACATTAGTCAGCTTAGATACAGTTGTGATGGAATGCACACACCACAGATCTGGTGTCAATATAGTTGTAAAATGCATTGAATGTCTTGTATAGTTTAATTGTGTTTGCGTGTGTGTGTGTATACTAATTAACTAAATAAATAAATATATATAATTGAAGCTTTGAATAAATTGAACCATGTTAAGACAGTTCTAAATAGAAAATACAAATAAAATCCTTTTGTAAACCTAACACTTGTGTCAGTGTCTCTTTATTATTGTTTTCATAGTAGAATGTTATCGTGTTGTTAGCTTATGTTTGTGTAGGAGTGCCATCTAAACTAGGCCATCATGGTTTTTAGCATTGTGTTGGCATGCGTTTGTGTTGGACTGCCATCTAAACTGGACCAACATGGTTGTTAAGTTAAGTTAGACTGTAGGAGATCTCTGCATTTTATCCATCCGGGGGCACACGCACTCAGAGCAACAAGCTCACTAGAAGCACACAGAAAAGCAGACATGGTCTGTATTACATGTATAGCTTTTCTCTTCCCTCCACACAATCGATTTGGCTTATTCAGAGTCTTATAATTAAGACATCCCATATTTACCTATGCATCCTCAAAGAGAACCTTTAGGGAACGTTCATAGAAGGTTAGCTGAATGTAAAAAAAACCTTTAGGGAACGTTCCCTAAAAGTTCACAATATTTACCTTTAAAGGTTCAAAATATTTTACCTTTAGGGAACGTTCCACTGAAACGTTCCACACTGAAAGGCACTGTTGGAATGCTTGGATCAAGCCAGGTTCAGCATAGCGTATGCCACTGTCTGCTCACGTTGCTGACCGGACCAGGGCAAGCACACTTTTGCAGTTCCCGCCGGAAATGCGGTCTAGTTATAGCCTACTACTGTATAGTTAACTTTGGCCTTGTTGCCCTGACATGTGGCCTTTGTGCCCCCCACCAAATATGCCCAACTGAAGGCCAAGTGGCCTTGCCCCCAGAATGGTGAAATTCCAAGCCTGTAACTGACCATTCACTGCATTCTATTTTACAGATATCAATCCCCTTTTCTTTAGCCTTACCTAAGTGCTTATTTATGCACAGTTGCACACCACCTTACAATGAAACCAACATCTCGAACTAGTCACTTTAAAATATTTAAGGATTCTTGCCAAATATATACAATTTTTTTTATTGTACTCATAGGCCCTAATAGCAAAATCCAATATTTTGCTACACAGTATAATGTTACACAAGGGGAATAAAAACATATGGGCATCAAGATGAGGACACAAACACTAATTAAAAAGTCACAATTCTGTTACAAGATACCTGTAAATGAATCTTTATTTCAAATAACTGCAGTACAACTACGTCTTAAGTGTCTAATATAATTTTTCTTGCCTATATAACCAACTGACATGACTATTGTACGTAAGGTTACTGATGAAATGGGAAGATTGCTTGATATTAATTTACACTTAAAAAATGTACATTAAAAAAAAAACAAAGAAAAAAAAAAACAATGTTTGATAGTGGACTCTTAGGTCAGGGAATGGGAATGTTAGGTGGAGTTGTGAGGGGGGTGTCAATATCTGGAGTCCACTGTCTCTTTAGACTTCTACTGACTTTTTGGAGTTATTCTTTTTGAGGACCTTCCTGGGCGCCGCTCTAGGCCCTCTCTTAGCACCTGGTTTTGGGCGAATCTGGGGCAGAGTTTCGGCCGGGGCAAGGGTGGTAGGGAGCAGGGGTAGTTCAGAGGGGCCCTGCTGGGACTCGGAGGGGAGCACCAGTGGCTCCAAGGCTTCGTGCTCCTGGCAGCAGAGCTTGCCGGTGGTGGGGCAGAGCTGCAGCGCTCCCTCCTGGTGAGCCTTGCAGAAGGAGTTAGGACAAAGCTGGCAGAAGGCGTCCGAGTTCTTGCCACACACGTCGCAATGGTGCCACGGGCAGTCCCAACGACCTGCACACAAGTAGGAGGTCATGGTTAAACACAGTGACACACACACACACTTAACACCAGACAATCCCACAACGGCTTACAAACTAGCAAAATGTCATAGTTAAACAACAGGACACACATACACACACAATAATCACACACAGACAACAAAAAAAGTGTCGCTCGACAAAAACAAATTGCTGCCGAAAGATGTCAAATAGAATGTCTGCTAGTTTCTATAACAACTTGGACATTAAAGTACATGTCACGGCACTGATGTCACTGCAAAACAAAAGTAAACAAATACACCGTGACCACAGCAACACACAACAGAACTCAAACTTCAGTAGAACTTTGATGTACGCATCAAGCTCTGTGACACTCCAGCAGACAGAGATTGACACATTTATGTCATATTATGTCGCATGAGCATGTGGGTAAAAAAAAATATTGGACCTTTATTCGGGCCCTGGCCGTGGCGCAACTGGCTGGGGCACCTGCACCATACGCCGGCGACCGGGGTTCGATTCCCGCCCTGTGGTCCTTTCCGGATCCCACCCCGACTCTCTCTCTCCCACTCAATTCCTGTCATTCTCCACTATCCTGTCAATTAAAGGCATAAGTCCCCCCCCCCCCCCAAAAAAAAAAACCTGTTTATGTGACAGGACACGTTAGACATAATTTTAGCAGTAAACGCAAGTAGGCTGCGACCCTGAATATTTGAAGTAGGCTACAGTGTTTCCCATACATTGATTCATTGAATTATTTGTGGCGGCTCACCACAATATCAACATTGACCACCACACAATGATTTTCCAGGTTGTACTAAATTGTGCTTAAATCTGGTTAGCATCATAACCACGCTGGGCTAATTTGTTAAACTGTTGCATTCAAGTTAATTCTACAAACCAACCACCACAAACGGAATTCAATTCTCTGGGAAACACTGGGCTAGCATATGGATTCACTTAAATTGAGAATAAAAAAGGACAGGAAACCACAGTGTGGTGGTGTGCAGTGAATTGCTGGCACATGAGAGCATGAAATCATCAAAACTAAAATGCCACATGGAAACAAGGCACCCCTGTCAAAGTCAAACCTGTCGAGTACTTTGAAAGGTGACATCAGGAGTTCTCCGTTGTTTGCATTAGCAACAAAATGGCTCATGACAGCTGAACGAATGTGTGAAAGTTTGCTTTTACCATGTAGGTGCAGGACCTGCTACCAAAATGTCAAAGCAAAGTCATCATGCAATATGCTTGAGTTTGTAAAGGGACAGGCACACAAACAGGTCCCTCTGAACAGAGCTCTTCAGACAGGGTTGAAAGGTGCTGTGGTGCTTCTACATTTTGGACCTCAGTTTTTATTAAAACCTCAAGAAACTATCTAACATTGTGGGAAAAGGGGTAAAATATGGAATTGAGAAGTCTTTAACTGACTTTTATGCCAATTTGGGCTGGGAAGAGGACAGATATGAGCAACTCGGCAACACACTCAGGACGCTGAATGAATGTGTGCGTGCATACTGTAGGGCTGGGACGGTATGGATGTTTTCTTACCGCGGTTGGAAAGCAAGAAATTGCCGCAGTTTCACGGTATACCGCTTTACCCGCCCCCCCAAAAAAAAAATCTGATTGCAAGTTATGGATTATGAATTTTGTGCCACCATCACAGCCAATTAAACTTTAGACAGCCACAGCAACTTCAAAGATCACTGGACCAAATGCTTCAGACATTAAATAAATAAGCAGTTTATCAACAAGGCTATCACGATTTTAGAAATGTTACATTCATGGCACTTATGCTCGGCCTACTGTTACAACGGTAGGCTACTGCACGTTTTTAGCTTAAGACCTCTGCCGGCGGCGACATGAAGTCGAATCCCCCAAAAGGATTTTTCTTTTTTTTCTTTTTTTTGCGGTGATGACAGTGACGAGCTCAGACCTGCGGTAGGCGTGACCGCGGTATTGCGGTTACCGTCCCAGCCTTGTGCGTGCATATGTGTGTGTACTGCTGAGGCACTGACCGAAGGGCCTCTTGGTACGGTCCAGACAAGACAGGTGGTAGGCCTTGGTGCAGCCCTTGCGATCACACAACACCAGCTCGCCTCCGTCTCCACAGCGGAAGCACTCGTCCTCTGAATGCTTCTTTCCCTCGCTCCGACTCTTCCGCCGCTTGGTCTTCTTCTTTGTTGACTTGCTCTTGGGCTCTGACGCCTGGCCATTCTACGGACGGACGGACACACACACACACACACACACACACACACACACACACAACAGATAAGTACACCTGATTACAACAGGAAACTGACTGGTTACATCTTTATGTAAAGCAAAAGAACTTAAGGAATTTGTAACAGTTTGTAAGTCAGTACTCAAATCAACTGTGTGTTGTCTGACCTTGGGCCGGTCTCCAAGGAAACCGCTGCAGTTTGGTGCGCCGCAGCGACACACTGTCTTTTCGTTGCCAAGGCAATCCAGGTTATAATTGAAGGTCAGCTCTGTGCCTGTGGAAGACCGCCAATGGTTATTAAGATTAGGCATTTAGTATCAAACACTCCACCCCACACACACACACACACACACACTTATTAGGGACACATACAGGTAAAAAGTATATAAAAAGGTGAGAGTAGGGGAGAGGGAGCCCAGTGGCAGCGTCAGTGTCCCACACCACAAATGGGTTTAGAGCCCACAGAGACACAGGTTAAAGTCCGGCCTAAGGTCATTCCCCCGAACCCACACCCCATCTGTCGTCAACTTCAACTGTCTAGCTCACCAGAATAGTTCAATACATTTTCAACGAACAAAATCAACCCGGTGTTTTTGTTTTCACTGAATGCTGTCCATAGACTGCGCTTAAAGTTAAAAACGAAATGAAAATACCGCAATGTTGAGAACAACATCATCCCCGGTGCTTATCATTTATTCAAGAATTCTCTCCCAGTCTCTCTCGCTCACCAGCTGGGATGTCGCAGACGGCAAAGAGGCCGACGCGCGTGTCCCCATTGACCGTCCACTTCTGCGTCTCACAGTTCGGCTGGCAGCTGTGGTTCATGAAGCGTGAATAGTTGCCTTTGGGTCCAGCGTCTATGATTCGGTCCTGAGGAAAAAAAGTACCATCACCACCATTATCATTTACACGGTTGAATGTTCAGGTATTAGTATGTGAATCGGCACACAAGGACAATGACCCAGAATGTGTGCTTACTTGTAGCTCTCATTAAATAGCTATGGAATACAATAACAACTTATTATTAGCACTTCTCGTACATGCATGCAACATGCTTGTTTTCAGTCTATTGCAGGGGTCTCAAACTCCCGGCCCGTGGGCCAAATCCGGCCCGCGCCCGGCCCCATTCCGGCCCGCGGCCTATTTCAAAATAATAATGTAATTCAGCCCTTGAGGGTATTTTTAATTGCGACAAACAACGACACTGATTAAAATAGACGATAGATCCAAGTGCAGTGACAAATCTCATTTGTACTCTCCTCCACTAGTTGCTAGACATCCAGAGCTTGATTCAAGCCCAAAATCGCTGCACACAGTTTTCAGGAAATAGTGTAAACATGAAGACGTGCATTTGTTTGTAATGACGCGGAAGCGATGCAGGCCATAGTTTTGCACAAATTGAAGCAGAAATAGGCCTACACCAACTGTTGAAAAAACGTTCACGCGTGATTAAGTCTTGGGTAGGCTATGCTATTAACCTATTCTGATTCTGAAGGAGAATATCTGCCTTTTGGAGATTATCTTATGATCGATCCTCTATTGACAGTGATAGTCACGGTGCGTCTGTGAATGGAGGTGCGTCTTTGCGTGTATACAACGGTGTCCACTAAGCATACCATGCTTATTTCGACCCTTTGCCCAAAATAGCTCGAGGTGGCAGTGGTAATCGTGATAGTGTCCGTAATGGACGTGGTACAGACAGCTCTGAAGAACTACTAAGTCACCCGCGATAGGAACTGATTTGACCAGGCTACTTTATTGTAGACCTATAATAACGGTTTGTGGAACAGGCTAGTTTACTATTGTTACATCTTAGGCCTACTGCTTTCCTGTTAATTTGTTATTTGGGTAATATGACAAAAAGAAAGTAAACCTGCTCAAATAGTTCAACATCCAGTATTTACTGAAAGGTGCATAATTTGAGGTGCTTACCATCCAGTGGCAAATTAGATGGGTAAATTTACCCCCTTCATAAACTTTTGTTTATACTCAAAGATTTTTACATTTACAGTAGGACTTTATCTCTGACCACTTTCAAGCCATGGCCTTTTGAAATTTTGATATGCCAGGTTTAAATAAGTTATGAGAGGAAAATATTTTTTTTTGGTGTGAAACACACACATACCTGTTTTTATGCTTTTTTGTTTCTTTTCAGAATTTGTATTTATATTTATTTTATCATCATTATTTTATAGCACAGGTGTCTAAAAATAGATAAAAAGAAATGAGAAAATACAGTATTTGAAAAAAAAAACAAAAAAACATTGCATTTTAGGAAATAGCCATTCTTTTTTGTATTATTCTTTAACACCGACGCGACCCTCTAATCAGATTACTTTGGCCGAAGTGGCCCTAAGCTCATTTGAGTTTGAGACCCCTGGTCTATTGCAACAGTGCAGCAGTGTTACTGGGGCAAATCAGACTAGTTTGAAGTATTTTTGCATTGCTAATGATGTGACTTTTGTAACTAATTTACTTGGCAAATCTGAATATACACACTCTTCTATACATCATGGCATGCCTGCTGTCGTCATCTGCATGACTCACACTGACATAGGCAATTGGAGAAAAGTCTGTGCTATAGGCTACTAAAGAAATATTTCTCAAGGGTAACACTGTCCACAGATTTCTTATATTAGCCATTGTTTCCCAACCTTGGGGTTGGGACCCCATGCGGGGTCGCCTGAAATTCAAATGGGGTCAGCTGAGATACTGAGCATCTTAAAATTGACCAGTACATTACATAAGAATATACATTCAATAAAACCCAATATCAAAAACCTCATGAAACTAATATGGATTCATTACAATCTAGTTACCTAAAAATAAACTTAAGACAGCCCGCATGAGATCTTTGATGTAATCATGCTCGAAAATCAAAGTACTACTCTCGACTGGATGTTACTACAACAGAGATGAGATGTTCTCTCAACATGTTGTGAATGATTGGGGTCACCAATGTTTTGTGACATCAAAATAGGGTAAACTGCCAAAAAAGGTTGGGAACCCCTGGCATAAGCCAACCAAAAACAGTTATGGACCCTTTCAAGAGAGTTCCATTATCAGCATCAAAATTGGCCCCACAAGACTTCCTTTTTAACATTCCATATGTTATCTTAATGCATTGGAAGTAGATTGGGGCCCAAATAGAATGTTCAAGCATTGTTTTTGTTTACCTTGTTAAAAGGGTCCATAGAAAATCCACAGCTTCAGTAATACACGGCTGTGCTGACCTTGTGAACTGTTGTATAGTCTACTGTAGTGCCACTGAAGTCTGCACAGTGGCACTCCCAATGCAATACTGTTCCTCTGGCGCCCTCTTCTGACAACTCCAGTCACTGCACAGACTGGAGGATATCAAAGAGAGGCCTCATCCTTTGCTATGCTAGGCTAGCTAATTCAGCTAAAATATACTCAGCCGCCATCTTTAACAGTAGTGTCAACTCTGCCAACATTTGCACACACAAGCCAATTATGTGCCATTTTATTGATGGCCACAGATTATGTTGTCCATGTGAATTGGTGATGCTCTCAGCAGGAAATTGTCAGCCCATTCACCAATCCAGTGGTGTGGCACCTAACTGGCTTGTTTGTGAAAATGTGGGCGGGAGTGAGCACTTGAGGGACTTATTTTTTAAAGATGGTGGATGCTAACTAGCTGACGCTAACCCTCCAAATCCGGACCCACTTATACAGATAGCGCACCCACCTGGGACTAAGCTGGGTCTTAGATTTGGGATTTAATGTGACTGATTTAAATATGATTTACAATAAAATGTAACAAAATGTCTGATAAGAATATAATCATTGCAAGTAATTGTGAGCTTTGCTGCAACAAAAACTGACACCATTCACACGTGTTGGCGGAGGCTGGTGATTAGTCAGCGTTTACCTTGTCGATGGTGAGCATGTAGAAATCAGACATGTCATTCTCCTGGGCGTATCTGATGCGGTTGCGGCATTCCTCCTCATCGATCAGCTCGCCCACGTACTCGTTAACAAACTGTCCCTGCAGACACACACACACACACACACACTTTCAAATGGAGCTCAGTTCAAAAAACTGAGCAGGAAAAAGAAACGGCATGCTCCCACCAACACTGCGTTTACCCAGGCCTTCAACAAAGCACTACACACCAATTTTATCTAAATACTTTCAATTAAATTCATATTCACAACTTCCTTAAAGCTGAATCTCAACATCACAATCACACACATAATTCACAGGCTTCCTTAAAGCGGACCCGGCAATACACTGTCCATCACACTCTCACACACACCTTCTTGATGTCGTGCAAGGTGAGCAGGCCCCAGCCCTTGCCGGCTGTGCGGATGATCTTGGTGTCGGGGTACTGGCGCTTGGTGAAGTCCTGGTTGTGGCAGCGCTCGCCGGCCGGGCACACCTGCGGGTGGCACTCGTACAGCAGCATGCGGTTCAGGCACTCCGACTCGAAGCTGCACGGCCGCTCGTCTGACGGCTTGCAGTTGCACTTAGGGATCTCGGACACGTCCGCTGTGTGCACCTGCACACGCCCGTGCGGCTTGTTGATCTGAAAGGTGATGGTGGGGGTGAGACAGGAGGTTGGAGTTGAGAGTGAGTTTACGAGGGAAACATAGAGGGAACACAAGAGCCATCAGTCTCCTACAATGTGCAGTGACGGCACAAGTGATTACATTTAGTAGCATCTAGGGTAGCCTGCACAGCTTCCTTCCCCCCCCCCAATGAGCTCATCGAGTTTTTCCCTGTTACCCATGGGCCTTCTTTTCTTTTCTTTTCTCTGATTGTCTAACACTCTGTAAAGCGCCATGAGACATGTGTAATGTTTTGGCGTATAAGGCTTATTTAAGCAATAAGCCATTCGAGTCCGTAGGTTACGCTGATTCTACAACAGTTAAAGGGGGGTTTTACTCCGCTAGCGCGTCGTGCCTAACAACGCCCCTTAGCTGTTGTAGACTCAGCGTAACCTACGGCCTCTCGGGGCTTATTGCTTAAATAAGCCTTATACCCACCACCAGTTTAAATTTTGTAGATGTGCGTGCACTCCACTCATTGACATTCAGTAAGGTAGCCACAGCCGTGCGTGTAGTGTAAATATAACCGTCTAGCTTAGCGGCTAACTACACAGAAACAATCGCAACAGATCTCAAACAGATTTTTTTCCCCTCCCTATCACAACCCAAAAAGTATAGTAATAATATACTAATAATAGCTCAAATGTTTTTAACATTTAAAATGTATTTGATACTTAGCATGAGGGGACCTGGCAAAAGTGATGTGCATATGTCCATGTTTTGTTTTGTTTCTCTCTAGGGTTTTTTCCCTCTTGCACTTCTGAGGTACAGGTGCCATTTAGGGTCAAAAATGATATTTTAGCAAATTTGGCCCACAGAGGGTTCATTTCAATTTCAATTTAATTGTACTTATACTTCAGGAAGCAACAGAGGGAAACAGAAGTATGTGATTGCCTGCCTGTACAAACACTGGATTTAAATTCATTCATCTCCTCATGGTAAGTTCATGGTAAGTCTGCTCCCTCATAATGTGTCTGATTCAGTGCAATGTACACAGCTTGTAGCCCATGTACTTAAGTATGCAGTTTAAGACAGTATTGATTGGATGAATATAGTGGTGTTTGCTCCATTACATAGCAGAGGAGAGGAGGGAAAGGGTAGGAAGGTCAAAAGGTGATACCTTGATGTATTTATAGGGCGGTGGCTTCCTGTTGTTCTCCTGGGCCTCTTTAGCTTCTCGCTCCTGCTTCACCTGCTTGAAGCGGGCCTCAGCATCCAGTAGGGCTGCACAGAGATATTCAACAAGCACAGAGATATTCAACACTCCTTTACTACACCGTTGTTTGATTCTTATACTATTACACTAGTAACACACATACGTGAACAGGTGTACTAAGTCAATAAGGCTTACACTCAATCACATTACGAATCAGATGTTTGTTTGTTTAATTTAAGGCCATTTCCGCAACTAAGGCTATTTAATGGCCAGAGCATTGTGTGTTATAGAAACTTAAATATGTTTTTTTTAAATCTATGCTAGTAAGATATTCTAAAACCTTCAAAAGGTGGGACCTTACTAAAAACAAGGCTTACACACAATCACATTACGAATCAGATAACATTTTCAGACCGTTCCCCTTTCTCATAATTTGCATACAGAACAATGAATCCTGAATAGTATTACATTAATGATGTGCACAGATGGGTTCCTGGAAGTTGGCCCTATGGCGGAGCGGTGAGCTCACCGTTCTTGAAGACCTTGCCGATGTTGGTCTGCTGGTACTTGCTGCCGCGGTCGCCCTCCACATAGGGGAAGACGCGGCCCTGATGGGTCCAGAAGTAGTCCTTGGAGCCGAAGAAGAAGACGGGGAACTCGCCGATCTCGTGGCGCAGGTGCTGGATGTTGGTGGGGATGTTCCGTGGGTGTCGGATTTCTGCTGGCCACCACCTGGGGAAGGGGCACCATTACATCACCACACCTCAAAAACTAGAGTATTTATTAACAGCCACGGGCACAGTTTAGACCTGAGAGAGTGGCATGGGTCAAAAGAGTACAACATTACATCAGACTTCAAACTTACAGCATTTATTAATAGTCACGTTCATAGACTCTTGGAATAGAGGGAAAATACAACCTTATGTATTGGATCCTTCCAACCTGATCTGAGATATCTTTTTATGGAAACAAAAGCCATTCTATGTGGACCTCTGCCTCTGTATGTTGCTCTTAAGTTGGTCCTTGTGTTTTTTAATCTCTCTCTGTCGAGGATTTGGCTTGGCTACAAGGTCAGTGTTGGAACATGCTGCCTGTGTGCTTCCCTCCCACAGTCTGGTACTGTTATCTCTTCAGACATGACAGGCTGACTTGAGAGAGGAGGATATAGAGCCGTCTTTTGTTCTCCAGATGAATGTTTTGCCTACCTTGCTTACTGCGTACTTTGGATGGTATATTATCCGACATTATGGTCATCGCTGAGTCTGACATGTCTGAAGTACGTTGGAACCTGCTCAAATTTTAACTTTGTTCCAGAACTAGTTTTACATCAGAGTTAGCTAGCTTTCTGAGTTACTGCACATTGGAAGGGTCAGTGAGAGTTGATGCATTTCCTTTTAAAAAAGTAACATTAAGATTAATGTTTGTAACTCTTAACTTTATTAAGTACCTTGAGACAATGCTGATTAGTAATGGCTTTACATAAATGAATAAACCTGAACCTATTGAAATATACGTTGCCTATGAACCGACATATTTTAGGGATTGACACGGAGCTTGTGTGGGTCAAAGGTAAGGGGGTCGCTGCTCACCTGTAGTTGCCCAGCTTGACCCAGATGATGTCGTGGTACTTGGGCCGCTTGCCGTTGCGGCAGTCATTGCAGAACCAGCTGCCGTCAGGCATGGCGATGTTGAGACAGTCGGGGTGGAACGCCGCCGGGCACGATTCACAGCACAGCAGACTGCCACCTGAACACACAGACACAGAGGGAAACAAATGTGTGAAACGGGGCGAGACAGACATCATCAGAAGTGACATTCTTGCCGTGGGGTTGAGTGTGCGGGAGCATGTGGTCCTACAGCCTTTTCTGGTTTTGCGCTCAGGCCCACCAACACACAGCTCAATGCTGATGGTTAGAAGTTACACAGCAACTCATGACAGAGTTCCCACTAAGTCAAATGTAAAATTCCATGACTTTTCCCTGACAAAAAAAAATTAATTTCCATGACAAATTCCATGATATTCCAGAAATTCCATGATCCGTGGGAACCCTGTCATGAGCTAATTACATGGTTTTATTTAATTGATTTATTTGGGGTTACAAGTCTGAGTACCGGTATGTAGATGCAAGTCTCATCTAGTTACCCAAAACATTTATTACCTCAGACGAGTTATGTTGTCTGATCTTCAATCAAAGTTTCAAACGGCCAAAACTCTAACACTAGTTTTACAGGGATGCCCACCGAACACAGTCACATCATATGGCCATAACAGAAACACGAGTTGGGCATAAAAAAAAAAAAGGTTTGGTTCCTGTTGGTTGACTGTTGAAGCCATGGGTCGGTAGGGAATTTTTTTTTTTTTTTTTTTTTTCCCCAGTGGCAGTAAGGGATAGGTTGAAAATCAATCCCTCCAGGATTTCGCGAGGTTTTTTGAGACTGTTGCGACCTAATATGCCTGGATGGAAGTTGCGGTGATTTTAGCTGTTTCTTGTGGAGAAATTGAAAATTGCAAAAATAGTTTAAATTTAAGGCAATTAAGGTTAGTAAGACCAAAATCACACTGATAATCTTGATGCTTATTAAAAAGGATAATCCAAGGTAAACAGTAAGGATTACAGAAAATCAAAGTAGAAAATCAAACCAAGAGATGGCATCATGTCATATGTTTCAATACATTCATATATTTTGTAATTCATATTAAGTTCATATCTTTTTAATAAATCATAGACTGTGGCCTGCATAATTACTAATATCCAAGTAAGTATCTAGTAATTTCATATTGATTTAAACTATTTGACTACACTTCTGTTTAATGTCATTACATTGGTGGTGTACGTCTAATTCACTGCCTGCCCCTTTAAGGACGTGAGAGTAGCCTAATTACATTTCTGAGTGGATTGGAAGGCTTGCATCTCACTGTTCGGCTACGAGTGTAAATCACTTTTTGCATAGTGCATTACCATATGTGGATGCAATTGGGAATGTCTTCTATGTCATTAGTTAAAATAAATGTTAAAAAAAACAACTCGAATGAAATCATTCTTGGATCATAGAAGAGGTAAATGTCTTGCAATTTTATTAATTTCTATGATTTTGGTAGCACTACTCAAACTAAGCCCACAAGCTAGCAAACATAAGCTTGACATAAACATGACATAAGCTAAAAGGACATATCCAGGTAAACGTTTGCCAATGGGTTGCATAGCCTACTCAAATGTCAGTAAACCAAGTAGGCCTTAATTAACTTACTTTCATAGCCTAGGTAGGTTAGCAACACCAGGTTGAGAGATGCAAGTAAGCAGATCGTTAACGTTAGCCTTCTATTTATAGTCATCAAAACTGCAGAGGAACGAACACTTAGGGCAGTCTTTGGTGTCATATGCAGAAGGTGCAGAAGTAAGTGTGCCACCTGGCTTAATATTCTGCGCGAGGGACTGTTGCGGTAGGTGACATTTCATAGTGAAACTACGATGATTGGTCAAATTTGCGAAAAAGTTGCGGTGTTTGGACAAAATTGCGAGTGCCTTGGTAAGTGACGAAAACAATCGTCTTCGTGAACAGCTGTGCATAGGCTACTTTGTAACAGAGAGAATACGCTTATCCCTATACACAACGCAAGGGGTAATTAATGTAATTATAGTTCGCCTTTTATTTGTGGATTTATTTAATGTAGCCTAGACTATTTAGTGTTATTTCTTCCCCAAGCTCATAAAATAAATTTGGGTCGCACATAAATTGACAGGGTCGGTCGGAAACCGGAACCCAAGAAATTTTTTTTTTATGCCTTATGGTTATTTTGACATTTCAATGAAGAATTAGGGGTTTGCATCTCCCCCTTATAAGAAGATCCGATATGATTCTAGATGCATGAGAAAGGATACAACACAGAAATGATACATTTGAATACAGAAGGATTTGGTGCGATTCGATGGGTACAATGTAATATGTATCGGTGAGTCTTTACACACGTAAAAAGAATGCTTTACTGATTGTGTAACTAACGCAAAATAAGGTAAATAATTTACTAAAGCAAACTAAAATTTCAATTAGTTTTGTAATTACTGAATGAAATAACAAATTATCAAACCTTTAACCAAGTCCATGATGACAGTGGGCAATTTTAGGGTTCCTGGGAGACGGAGGGTAGGGGTCACTAACCTTTGGAGCAGACAAAGCACCAGCTGACATTGACGTGGCTGTGATGGCTGCGGCCCTTCTTGGCCATGAAATGAGCGCTGCAGATCATCGCCGTGGAGGTCAGCATCTCGCTACCTGCGGCAACGCATTGGTCTCCTGCGTGGTAGGCCACCGGGCAGCGCAGACAACGCATCATCTTACCTGTAGTTACAAGGGACACACAGAGCTTTTAGCAAATGAGTCATTAGAAGCAGTAGAAGTTAAGATTAGGGCTGCACGATTATGGCCAAAATGATAATCACGATTATTTTGATCAATATTGAGATCACGATTATTCATCACAATTATTAATTAATTTTAGTGACAAAATGTTTTTTTCCCTAAACATATTGGACTTGCTATCTGGCTCACCCAAATTCTTCCCCTCACATTTACTCCCCTAAATTACTGCAAATATAGACTTGACCGTGACTTCCAAACAATTTTTTTGTGCGTGCTACTTTGTTAATATTTGGGGAAACGTTGACTGCCTACCGGGAATCCTCCCAACGCTCCCCATTAGCCACTTAAGCTCTGCTTCTTGTTCATGAGTTTAATCGTTTAGTCCAGGGGTGTCCAAACTTTTGTCTCAAGGGCCACATTGGGTTTTGAAAATTGGCCGGCGGGCCACACAAAAATAATAATAATAATAATAATAATAATAATAATAATAACAACAACATTTTGTATTATTTCTGTTGTAGAAAATTAATTTCTTAAGAAATACTGTTCATTTGATGCTGTTTAATTCATTTATAAATAGTGCACTGTCACTTTAAGACTCTTTGCCAGCTCCACTCAAATAGTCTATGGCTAGTGCTGTGCTTATGGCTGTGCCCTCTCAGTTTATATCAGTAGTGGGAACTACTGTTGCCATCGCGGTCTCTCCCTCTATTGCACGTTCAAATGCGTTCCCAATTAAAGCAACACCAAAGAACTTTCCCTCTGTCACACGCACGCTATTTGTTTATCCAGCACCGGCTTTGCAAATAAGATGTCCACAGACAAGGTAGAATATGTTGCACGATTTATGAAAGTACGATGTATTGCGACATCAGATGCAAGTCAAATTTGTAGTTTCTTATGTCTCATTCCATCGAACTACAGACCCGCTACCCGATCTGGCAAACTTACATAGTGCGGTTATAGCCGATAGAGGGCCTCAAAGCAATGCAGAAGTGCCGTTCACCCTGTTACAAGTTGATGAACCACTGAAACAATTTTGGAAACAGTATTTTAAGGTACAAAAAACTAGGAGTAGCATTTAGATCTGCTGCAATGGAGATATCTCGATGTAACAAGCTGTTTTGACATTGACATTGTAAACGTTCTCTAAGGGTGTAAAGCAGTTTGTAGTAGCCTAAAGTTAACCACAACGTCGTCTATCGCTGGAAGAAAATAGCGAGCGGCCTATGATAAACTAATAAATGCTCGGCGGGCCGGATTAAAGTGCGTGGCGGGCCACAGTTTGGACACCCCTGGTTTAGTCATTCGTCGTTGATATGTAAAACATGGACATGTAGGCTACATTTTCATTATTGTTCACTCGTTTTGAGTAGGCTGTGTCTTGAAACAGTGTAGGTTGCACATGTAGCTTATAAAATACATGAATAAAATTCACTGATCCCGTTAGCTCAACTCTTATTATAGACTATATCGGAGGAAGCAAACAAGGACTAAAAGTTAACATGATAAAAAAGGCATGTGTGGTTTACGTCATGTGATGTGTTTCACAGTATCAGTTAAAAGCCCTGCTTTGCTTATGTTTTTGGTTAACTTCACTTGCCTGAAATCCGAAATATTTTCGAACAATGATCCGTTTCGAGGGACAAGCTCTTGGCCTTCTGCTGTGCCACACATATGATTTTTGATCGTTTTTTTGTATAGTCTAACTAGCTTACTAATAGTTAACATAATGCTACTAGTCCACAGTGCAAACTGAGCAGTGCATCAGGCTGAGCAGTGCAGGGAACAGCTGTCATTGGTAGGCTGCATGCAGGCACATGGTCAGACAGGTTTAAGGAGCGCTTGATTTGTTTTGTAGCGGAGCATTCTATGGGTTGCCAGGTTGGTTTTATGGGTAGAGCACGCATTTTTAATATCGCTCTATCACGCAAATTTGATCGTGGGAAGCCAAAATCATGATCGTGATTAAAATTCGATTAATTGTGCAGCCCTAGTTAAGATACAGATGTACTAAATGTGACCCTGCAAGGCGAAACCAGTCATTTTGGTAAAATTTACAAAATTAAGTTAATGTGCTCACATGAACGGCCATTGACTAAGCCTTCCAACGATATGTATATCGAGGGTATTACAAAAAGTATCGCTAAGATAACCGCATCCAAAGTTGGCATGGTTCTCCTGTCACGATACGCCAGAAGAGAAAATCACCTTTTTAAGTAAATAGTCACGTGCGATAGTGTGAGGACACAGCTATTATTAGCCTTACGGTAGCGTGACTTTGAAGTGGATGACTGACTATGTCCAGTTTTATCAACCGAGTGAATGTCTTTTTCTGCCCCCTAGTTAATACCAGGGATGGTCATAAGGTGTCACTATAGAATATAATTAATGTATTTCGGGGGAAGTAAGGGGAGAAGAAGTTCTATGTACACAGATTGTGTAGGCTATAGGCCCACTTTTAAATGTGCTACTGCTACGTCAATAGAAAACTTCTCCTGGTTCTTAAAATGACACCAGGATATTTCTAAAAGTTTGTGCTTTTGACCGTTCGTACCCTGAAAGGCAAGTCTTTCACATTCATATTCGGTTACATCTGCCAAGAACGATAGAGACACATTGAGTAACGAGTAGGCTACATTTTAGCTCTACCGTAAAACCTTATAGCGGCGTGGACAAATGGAATGACTGCTAATGTGTTTAATCTTCACCTAAATAAAGTCAGGGTTTAACAGTCAAAAGGTATATTTATCCGTGAAATTTGTTCACAATATGAAAGTGTAGACTGTATACTGTCGAATTATGCAAAAACGTGAAATTCGACATTTTAACCCGTACGTTTGTTTATCGTGGATTTCCTCAAAATAGCACTGTGCGCAAGACGACTGGTTTCGCCTTGCAGGGTCACAAATGTGAATCTGAATTAAAGGGGCGATGTGTGATTTTTCTTTTTGTTTAAATAACAAATTTTAAAAGGACTTGCGCTTGTACCTCCCAGGGCTCTGAGTCAATATAATGCAAGTGCATGGAAGAGTGCCGTCACAAATATAATAATCAAGACAACTCAATTACACCTCATTCCTTTAACAGAACTACATCTATACTTGTGTTTGTGTGTTTGTGTGCACATCACCTTTAGTGGCCTTGGCTTTGGCCTTGCCGCTGTAGTGGCAGGACAGGCAGGTGTGTAACGGGCACCGGAACCCGCGGTTCTCGAACACGGTGAGCGGGTTGGGCCGCAGGCACTCCTCGTGGTAGAACCGACCACAGTGGAGAACGCTGCAGCGCCGGACCTCCCCTTCAGACTGCTTACAGCAGAAACACACGTGTGTGCCTGAGAGAAAGAGAGAGTAAGAGAGCGAGAGAGAGTGTGAGTGAGAGAGAGAGAGGAACACCGGCAGAGAGATGGAGAAATGGATAGAAATAGAGAGAAATAAATGCTTGATGAAAATAATTGATGTACTGGGTAAATATGGATTCATTTCAAAAAGATAAATGAAGCTTACTGAGTGTGTGTGTGTGTGTGTGAGAGTGTGTCTTACCTGAGCTGCATGGAGCACACAGCACTTTCTCATCTGGAGTTAGTAGTCGCCCCAGACACTCTGTATGGAACGAGCTACAACACACACCCTCACACACCAGAAGGTCCTCTCCAATGTGCTCGCAGCCCTACATAAAGCACACAAAACAAGAGAATTGAAATAAATAGTTATTAAAAAAAAGTCTCTCTCTCCATCTATACATGCTTTGGTTCAGCTGATAACAACTTTCTGTGGCGGCCATCCACAGCAAGAAAAAAAAAAAAAGACAAACCAATCCAACCAATAATCTAATTGATCGCCGTAGTGAGTACTCTGGCTCAGAATCCAGCTGGTTAACCTTACCAGAGCTCTTTTCCCATAACAAACCCACATGTTTCGTACAGGTACAGTAACGCTAGGTGGTTGTTGAGTAAAACACGAGAGACCGGTGAACGGCGTTAAGGACAACATAGCCTAGTTATAAAAAACCTAAGTGCTATCAAAATTAGCATGCTAATGTTTGAAATTCATTTGTAAAATGCAGGAAAATGCAAGTTACTGAGCCACGTGGTTTCGTTTTGTTTGTTATCATTGCAGTTTATTCATCTGTGATGGTTAAGAGGCTTTACAGGCGGCGAGGTTCCCTAGCTACTCCTAACTGCTACATGCCTTTCAAACTGATAATCGTTTTTTTAAAGTGAATGACAACCTGTGTTTAAAGTAAAAAAGACGTTATTAAATAATATACATAATAGTGTATGAATATACTTCCCTTATATGGTCTTTAAATGTTTTTAACTTGTGTTAATTGTATGATTTGACAGCTACATTGAAAGCTGTTTTTCCATGTTTATTCATTCATTTTCATATTATATCATGAAAATTATTTTATATTATATGAATACCACACACACAAAACCTCTTGATTTGCAGGAAACGCTGATGTCAAAATATGATTTCCTCACTCCCAACGTTGCCAGTACGTTGCCCCCATGCATAGTGCTCACCTGACACACACTGTCCTTCTTAGTGCTTTTCTTTGCCGCTTGGGTCTCGTCTGTGCTGTCATTAGGAGACTCAGGCCTGTCTTCACACATAGAGCCCTAAAAAGACAGACACACACACACACACACACACACACACACACACACACACACAAACAAACACAAACACACAAACACACACATGAGTACATGAATTTATGTCCATTTTGGTTACATTTGCGAGACATTAAGATGTTAAAGGGACACCAGGCAAGCCTGATGCTTTTTCTCTACGAAACTCCCCCTCGCTCGGTCTGAAGCTCTTTTCCTTTTCTTTGCGTCTTCCGTCAAGGGTTTTCGCTGCTTCTTCGCCGGCTCTGCCATTATACACACGTTTGCAACAATCTAGCGTTTCGTTAGCCTGCCTCTGTGCTGTAAACTGATCCTGCTTCGGTCGGCGGGTAGGATACACCGAACTTGCAAGTGGGATATTCTTCCTACAGGCAGTAGGGGCGGGCGAGAGAGCCTTCATTCGCCCCGTAATGAGTCATTTAACCATATACCGACTTACGAAGATGATTAATTAACACGAAAACGTTGCCTGGTGTCCCTTTAAATAAGCCTGCCATTATAATATAGGGACTCTGATGGACCCAATCTGATAGGATGACAGGTCTCAGCTTGGTTGGTGATTGGCTTACCTCGGGTTCAGGGTGGGACTGGATGTGCCTCTTCTTGGGCGTGGCGGCAGCTGATTGGCTGCTGGATCCTTTTCTCTTCCTGGGCCGTTTCAGTGTCCCGGGAACTTCCTCCTCTGGAATACAACAGCATAATGATCAAAACACTTCACAATTTCCCTCACAGACAGACACACATCAAGATGACAAGTTATGCTGAAACCTAGTGCAAAGTCTGAAACTGAACCTTTTGCTCCTATTGTGTTCTTGATGCTGTAGAGATGCATACTACCAGCATTTCACATAATCCTTTATAAGATCTAAGATGTGTCTCTGGTCATGGATGGCTTAAGAGAACTGGTTTAGACCATCAACACCTCTGATAAGTGGAGTGGAACAGGGGTAGAGGAGAAGTGCACTTTCATCACTCCATGCACTTTCATCACTCCAGAGGGACTGACACAATAGTCTATAGAATGTTCTAGAGAGTTCCAGAGTGTGGGCCATATTCTTACCTTTGACCTGAGCCTGGTGCTTCCCTGATGATCTTTTCCTCCCTTTCGCTGGGGTGGGGGGGTTCTCCTGCACTTTCTTCCTCTGTCTCTTCTTCACCTCCGGCCCACTGCCCACCCCCTTCACCTCCGTGTCAGTGGTCTGTTTCTTCCTCCTTCTCACAGGGCTGGTGAGATCTGCCGACTTACCCTGTAGATGGATGGATGGATGGATGAATATTGAGAGATTGACAAATACCCAAACGGGAAGCACTCTAATTGAGGCATTCACTGTACAGTACCACAGTAAATTGATACTAAATGGATTATACTGACGGGATACATCAAAGATTATCTGAAGGATAAAATAAGCAATCAGAGAGTGAATGAAACTGAGTCAACCACAGGGGCGGTGTGTTAATTTCTTGTTGTGACCTGAACATCTCTCAACATCCATGACTTACCTTGGGAGTCTTTGCTTTGGGTGTGACAACCTCGAGCTTGATGCGTTTTTTGGTCTGTTCTTCCTTTTCCCCGTACTTGTCCTCTAGCTCCCGCTTCATGCTGTTCTTTCCTGAAGAGAAAGGGATACACATATGTCACTCTGTAGCTCCCTCAAAAACATTGAGTTACATTCAAGACCAATAATAATAAAAGATTTTATACCTGTTGCCATGCAACTGCACACAGTCTGAAACTTCCTTGAAAGGTTAAAAATAATGACGTCATTTCCTTTTAATAGAGGAAATAGATGCTCCTACCTTTGGAGTCAGGCTTCTCTTTGCTTTGAGCAGGTTGCCTCTTCGTCCGTGGAGCCTTGGGGACCTTTTGGGCTGTATCAGCTATTCAATAAAAGGATGTAAAGCTTAGTCACGAAACCACACAAGTGATGCTACCGACTCACAACAGATGAATGCTTAGAACCTTTGACAGGCCTTTGTAACCATTTGCGCGTGTCATGTTGTGGTCTTGTATTTACGTATTTCGTGTCTATGTGGTCTTGCGTTTTACATTTGCTAAACATTCCCTTTGGATATGTTGCATTAAAACCACTACACAAAGCTTAATTAATTAATTAGTTAATTAAGGGAGACCTACCTCTGGCCTCTTGGCTGCCAGGCTCCTTGGTGGGAGGTTTAGTGGCGACGGCCACGGGCCTCCCCCTCTTCTTGGGGGTGCTGGCGGTGGCGTTGCCGGCCGTATTGGACTTGGGTTTGGTTTGCCTCTTCCTCACCGGAGCGGGGGTGACTAAGTCTGCAGGGAGGGACTCCTTCACGTAGATGTGCCCACACACACATACACACACACACATACAGACAAAAACAGACACACATTGTTGCAAGGCAGTGCCATTATAAAACAGAGATTTGCATATAACTGTATAACACTATTTTAAAACAGGATTTGCATATCACAACTCACTCAGTCTACAGATGTAGACATTATAATGTGCAAGTGTGTTTAAACAGGGGTGTGGAACACATACAGGAGCTTTGTATGAACGTGTGTGTGTGTTTTCACCTGAGCAGCAGGCTTTTCCAGTACTTTCAGGTCTGCAGTCACAGTGACTTTGACTCTCTTGCGTTTCTGTGGAGGTATTGGCGGTTCGGATTTCAGAGGTTCGAGGTTGGAAGCAGCAGTGGTGGTCTCCTATACACACACACACACACACACAATGTTCTTTATCTCTTCAATTTTATCTAGAATATGTGGTAATAAAAGTGTGTGCGCACAACTAAAATATGCAGAAATATGCAACTAGAATATGTGTGTATATAACTATAACATGCTGGAACAAATGTATGTGTGTGGGTCTTTACCTGAGCTAGTGTGTGTGTGGCCACTTCAGGGATGCTTGGGGCCTTTCTCCTCCTCCTCCTCACAGGTGTGCTCGTCACCTGACCGTCTGCGCTGACCTTTGCCCCCTTCGTGACCTTGGTCACCTTGGTAACCTTTGCAACCCTCGAGACCTTCCTGCCAGGGGCCTTCTTGGACGCTGAAGTGCTGCTGTCTTTGGAGTGGGCGCCAGGTGTGTTGATGTCGTTGAGGTCATCTTGTGTGAGCGCCGGGGAGAGTGGTGTGTGTGCGTCAGACTGCTCCAGCTCCTCGTGAGTGCGCGCTTGTCCCGCGGGAGTGCTGGTGCACAGGGGTGGCGGGTAGCCGCTCAGCACTCGCCCTCGGCAGGTGATGTGTCGCAGAGGGGCCTCCTCTTCCTCCTCCTTCAACGGGGTCTTCGGGGATTTGCTCTCCGAGGGCGCCTCCTGGTCCGGCTCCGACCGAGCTGCGGAGGGGCAGAGGTGACGGTCCAGTTCCTGGCCCGGTTCTGGAGCCTGCTGGCCGGTGTCCTGCTGCTGGTCTGAGTCCGGGCCTGACTGGGGGAAGGGGCTGCGTGGGACCTGTGGAGGGGCGCACAGGGTGAACTTGGCGATACGGTCCTCCAGGGCCATGGTCATGGCTTCGGTTGCCTGGGAGATTCCAAGACGCAACGGCTTCGGTAATCTTTGCGGCACAACAGGGATGACCAGCTGCACGTGAAAACATAATCAACAGGCATGAACAGCTGTGCACAAAAATTCAATCAAGTCTATCCATACAAATGAATTGCCGACTCTCTTGAAATAACAATATAGAAAACAATAAAATAAAGAAACAAATAAATGCTTTAAACAGCATTATATCCAATGTTATTTACAATCAATCAATTACACAGTCACACATAGACTAACAGCTTTTCCCTCAACGGAGATCTCCATTGCAGTGCTATTTCAGGCCAGGACTCGTCTTAATCCATGCACAGGAAACAGACCCAACAGATGTGCTTTCACAGCCTCTTGTTAAATGGAGGGTGTGGTGAGGTTTTAAGTAACGGCTGATGGCTGGTACCTTCTTCCCACCGGGCCGAGGAGAGGGCTGCTCCAGGTTGAGCTCCTGGTACTGCTTGCCATCACGGAATGGCACCATACATTTCTCAAAAACATAGCCTCTCTCGGAAGCCTCGCTGAAGTACTGAACATGGTATAGAATACTGTTCAAGGCTGCAAACAGACAGATAGACAGACAGAGACACACACAGAGTGAAAAATATGCTTGCATGTTTGCAAGTTATTACTATGCTTACTCAAGACACATTCTTATTTTAAACACCAGAATTTGTGTGATGACAACGTATGAAAGCAGCTTGTGTTTTGACTGCAGATATCCTGTTAGGATTTATTTCCAATGTTAGTAGCTAAGAGACTGCTTGGCTGCTTACATACCATTCTGTTTCATGTGTTTGTTGAACTGGGGGTCGGTTGTAACCATGCCGGGCCACCAGGGGTACCCCAACATTTTGGTCCAAACAACGTCCCCCACAGAAAAGCGCTCGTGGATCGTTCCAGCTGGGCTGTTCACATATCTCTCAATTTCCACTCTCTTTGAGGAAGAGGGACAGAGGACCCAGAGAAAAAACAGGGAGAAGGAAGTAGGGAAGATGAAACCATCTGATCAATCAAACACCTTCAAATTATGTTCATCTAGATGGAACCAGACACAAAGGATCATTTCAATCAGGATTTAAACCACACTGGCTTAAGATAATGCTGCACCATCTGTGGGAGATACCATCCAATGTTGTAAAGAGATATTTGTTAACTCTTAACACATTCCCTTGGGGAAGAATATGAGATAAATATTTACAAAAAGAATGGCGCATTTAGGCTGTAAATCCAGACAGACTGCAATATGAGCAGGACACACAACACTTATGATTGTGTGTGTGTACGCTTATAAAACTTGGTGGAATTAACTTGCTAAACACACCATCAGATACAGCACAAACAATGTGGAAAAACATACAACCATTCAAAAAATAACTCCACTTTCAATACATGTGTTGATCATGTCTGACATGATTTGAATTCATAAAAATGGCCCTGGAATGTGTTGTATAGCCAGGTATCCTGCACATCATTAGACTTAAACTAGACTTAAACGAGTATGAGGGGGGGAAAGATGGGGGTAACTTTACCGGGTTACAGTTCACAGCGATGCATGATTGGTCAAAGGAGGCAAGGGTAGTGATTGGCTTAGTGGTGAGAGTATTAGATTCTGTGACATGATTGGTTGAGGTGGTGGCTGCATCATCTGACATCGGGTCAGTTGCTGACTGCACCACACCCTTGTGGGGCGACACTCGGACTGTGAGAGGCTTCCGAGTGCTCGCCGGGATCCTCTTTTTCACTGGACGGCCCTTCCGCTTCCTCCCAGTGCTTGGGCCTCCCAGAATCCTCTCCGGTATTGTGACTGTGACCTCCGGTCGCTCCCCATCTTCAGCGAAGCAGGCAGAGTCACACCTGCCGTTGGGCACGGGCTTGGTGCCGTTGGCAGCCACTTGGGGTGCACGTTTGGGGAACTTGAGCTTGATTTCCTGGGCAGGGGCAGGGTTCGGGGGCGTGGGCTCCGCCCCCTTGATGGGGGGTTCTGTCGTGGCGGCGACAACGGTGGCAGCACAGTGTTTCGGCTGCTCACCATTGTTGAGGACGCGCGAGGTGAGATCCTTCAGCTGCTCAAGGCTGTGGCCGTGCGTAAGGCTGTGGCCGTGCGTGAGGCCGTGGCCGTTCTGCATCTTGGGCAGGGCACCGTCTTGAGGTGTGGCCGCCAGCTGCGTGGTGGCCTTGTCCAAGATAAGGGCGGAGTCTGCGCCCACCTCACCCCTCCCCTTGCGTCCGCCTGCCAGCGAATCGGACGGCTGCTTCATGCTGATGGGGCTTCGCGGCTCAGGCATCAAGGGAAGAGAGCCACCCTTACTGTCCATCCCATGCACACGCAGTGTCCTTCTCTAACCTGTAATACACACACACACATACACAGGAGGGTGGGGGGTGATGAGAAATTAACAAGCAATTAACGTTTTAATCATTATTATTAATGAAGAAAAAGACAGAGACAGAAGCAACCACTTGGATGATAGGCACTTATTCTACATTAAGCATTCAGTGTTTCACAGAATTGAATTCTATTTGTGGTGGTAGGTTTGCAGAATTAACTTGAATGAACAGTTTTTAACAAATTAGCGCAGCGTGGTTATGATGCTAACCAGATTTAAGCACAATTTAGCACAACCTGGAAAATCATTGTGTGGTGGTCAATGTTGATATTGTGGTGGGCCGCCACAAATAAGTCAATGTATGGGAAACACTGAGCATTTTACAAACAGCTTCAGTCAGAAAACATCTGCAGTGCAACAGCACAAACTTGTGGTCGCTTTGAGCTTTTCCATACAGGCCTACTAAATACTTTGGCGTAATAGGCCGCAGGAGGATATGAGACTCACTGTGAATGTCTATGTTCAGGGAATTGTAGGCACATTTGGAAATCATGAAGCTTATTTTAATTTTAATGCACGTAGAGATAGGGATTTTATCAAAGGAAGGAAAACGTAACATTATTCTGAGTAGTGAATTCGGTACACTACGTTTGAAAACCGGCCATCTAGTGCGATTTGTTGTCAGTTGCACCTGCAGCGACTAGCGAGTAGTTTGAGCAAGCAAGCCAGTGAGAAGTACACTTCGTTTGGCTGCCACTTACTCCATAGTCATAAACGTCAAGCCGCTTCAATCGAGCTGATGCTGCACATTGCAATTAGTGGCAAACTGGCTCAAAATTAAGAGACCAATAATTCCTCTTAAGATTCTTACAGTTGTTTACAGAAATAAAAAGCGACGGCTCCCTCGAGAAGATGGCTACCCATTCGCTTCTATTGTGAATGGGTGGCCAGCTGGCCCCATCCCGGCGCGGCTGTCCTGAGATATTCGGTTACAGAACGAGGGAATCGCAAGCGAAAATCAAAATACAGTGAAGCGTGCATATTGGATATATGTGATAATATGCATTAGTGCCTAATAGTTCAATGTGCATACATATTTTATAGAACTAGCACGTTTCTAAAAACGTGTTATTCTCCTTCCCATTTAACATATAATTTACTTAACTTCGTTCTAAAAAGTGCAACTTAGCTAGCTAGCAGCATGCCATTAGACACCTAAGGATACCGATGCTGATCAACTTCGCCAGCTGTCTATGCACTTAAAGTACGACTATCTCAGTGCCAAACTGAAACAATGTATAACGTCGTGTTTCCACTCTACTATAAGCTCAATTATTCTAAATGGCTGCTGTTGACTAAGGACATACCTTTTTGGCGTCTTGCAAGCTACTTTCAAATCTTTTCAATGCAAAACAACTGTTCAAATGCAGCGCCTTTTTAGCATATGCATTGCAGTCATTGTGGTTAATCGCTGCTGAGTGGCAAAACATAACAGTCGATTTCCCCAAGGATAGTCCGAAGCAATGGAAAGGATGGTTTGCTTTCACCTCGCCCACAGTAGCTTAATGACCTAAAAACTCGGCCGTCTCAAAAGATAAGTGATAGTAAACCTTTCAACATTAGCTTGCGAAGTTGACGTTTCCCCAAACACAAAATCGGTATGAGATCAACGCAAACGGGTAATGCCAGGCAGGCAGGCAGCCAGCCAGCCAGCTACACTGTATCTCGTTCATGAAAATGGCAACACTCTGCAATGAAATGTAACATTAACCATTTTTATTTAAACCGGTGCATACCAGCAGGGACACGGTACATATTCGAACTTGGCTAATGTATGTTACCAAGAATACTGGAACAACCGTTTAAAAAATCAAATAATTTTATATGCTCGATATACTTGGTTGCCAAACACTCCGTTTCATATTTTGCACATCTTCACAATCAACACTAACGAGAGTTGGCTAGTCAACTTAGACACGTCCATATTTACAGCAAACGACGAGGCACCATACATCTAACGTTAATGGAAACGTTAGCGGGCTAACGTTAATCAAGTTAACGTCATATTTGAGATTATAACATGCATGACCTGTGCTTGCTGAAAAACAATCAAGCCTGATATCTTACACCTTAGTAAAGAAGTAACCGAACAGAGCTTGATAACCACTTAAAACATCTGTAATGTTAGCGCATTCTGAGCAGCTAACGTTAGTTAAATAGCTAGTTGGCAAGCTAGTTAGCTTCTGCACTGCTGATAGAGCGACTTGACATGCTAGCAAGCTAGCTACATGCACGATGCCTTAACACTCGAATTCACCCGCCTTATGTGTTGTAATCATACCAACGTTACAGAGATCATTTTTTTTATTTTTGAATAAATGTATGACTGATCTGGTCAACGACTTAATGGAATATAACCTGTCTGCCGCATCTCGGAGAAGCCGACTTCCATTCAACTCGAATCAATGCTTGCGGGAAACTCTCTTCCCAATCAGCGCGAAAAATACTCACTTCCGATTGGTCGGTCCAGGCGCAGAGTTTAACCGGCCTTTTCAAAATTCAACCTTGCCATCCACAGCGTCTCCAAAGGACATTGTTGCAGTTATTTTGAATTTAGCTGCATCAACATACTCTCATTAAACTTAAAACATATGCTATATGATTTCTCTTTTGTCGCTCCAACACAGACTATATCCAATGGAAGGATTCTGTGTTTTTCGAGAAATGATCTAGGATGGACGGGGCGTCTAGTGGTATGACGTCATGAAAAAGGGAGGGTTGCGGTTGGGGTTGCCAGGTTTAGAAAGATCAACTACATGAATAAATTAATTGAAACATAGTGGACATATCAGAGCCCGTCTTCCCTCCATATACATTATTTGGCTCTACTTTGAATCTAATCTTGCAATAATTACATTGTTAAGTTGCCTCATTAAGTTTCCTTCCGTAAAAGCTTCCATGTAGATTTATATGCATTATAGTTACTCTACTAACATACAGACATACATGACATATTCTTTATTATGTCATCACAATCTAAACTGTTATCAGAATTGTTAATAATATTCCTGCTGTTATATAACCATAACATCTAGATACAACCAAACACATTTGGTAACAACATCATCATCTACATCAACAAGGATACAAGGATACAAGGAAGTTTATTGTCACATGCATATAGTTACGAGAAGTAAGAAATGCAGTGAAATGATGTCTGGTGTCAGCCTATTTGTGCATTTATGGGGGGGGGGTAAAAAGGGCAGTGGAAGAGGGGTTTAGTAGATTAAGTGGCAAGGGCTGCATAAGAAAGGTGGGGGAGGATTGGGATTGGGGGGGGCACCAACAAGGAGCACCCAAGAGCAACAACAATAATAATAATAATAATAATAATAATACACTCTGCAAAATGGCAACTATCATCATCATCATCATCATCAGTGCTACATTATTTTCCTGTGATTATGGACTTCTGGGAAATATATATTTGAATTTATTTTCGTACAACATGGCAACCCTGTTATACGCGCCTTTCAATGTCAAATCTGCCATATTTACCATAACATCATTAAGCCTATAATGTTTTTGTCGTTCGCTTTGTCAAGTACACAGGAGAAACGGTAACATTTCAATATGATTAACTCGAGAGTTTTGTATCCATTGAATTCACTGGTAGGCTGCTTTACATCAAGCGATTTTAACAGAATCGCCAGATGTGATGACATTAGCAACGCGCATTCATCTCACATTGGCAATCAGAAAGATTTTTAGCCAATCGAAAGTCATTTCTCTGTGAACGCTGTTCACAAAAGTTTAATTTAATTGGTTGGAATGCCTGTCGCTAAATGGGCGGAGCACCTGGTAATTTCTCCGTCAGTACTGTCCTGTCACCGCCGAGTTGTCCTGAGATAGCTCCATGGCATCACATTGAGCAACGGAGAACTACAAAGTTCATAAATACTCCCTCTGTTGGTCGTGGGAGATTCAGGAAAACGGAAGCAAATGACTACTGTTCTTTTCATTAAGTTACTTCATTGCTTGAACCATTGTGGAGAGGGAGCAAGGACATGGGGCAAGAACTTGAGTTTATGACAGTTGGAGCTAACGTTAGCACTAACATTAGTTATCGTTAGTTAGCTGCGTCAGACCACAATCTCATTTTTTCTACGGATAGAGCTAGCTCGCTAACCAGCCATCTGGGCAGTTTTTATACAGAGCAAGCAACGGAATCATAATGGCTTTAATTTTGTTTACGAGATCTCGGGCTCCATTAATGAAAACGTCAAGGTCCTTAAAAAACGAATTCAGAAAAGGTAAGAAGTTGTTTTTTGAAAGTTGTTAACATCATACCTTTCGTCATAATAATTTGTGAACTTTTGTATAATAGCGTTATGTGATGTAAATTATGATAACGGGACATTGGTCTACCAGTTAGTGTCAACCAACTGACAGACAGTGAGGACTGATTTTAAGGCAGTGGCCATCATCTAGCTTCTAGCGTTAACACAAGAGGATAAGTTAACGTTAACTGAAAATAGAATGTCACACTTTAGCGTCATATATATATATATATATATATATATATATATATTAAACCTAATGTGTCATGTCGTAAATTATATCGATCACGCATCTATTGTTTACGGAATTGGACTTGTTATGTAGCAGCTAGTTCTACCAGGTTTGGCAGGGATTTAACCGGCTGCTGCCACGGTCTGAATCAGAAAGTTCATGACCTAGCTAACGTTAGCCCCTCAACCAACGTTAACCACGATAATGATTATGGTTAGTTAGCTACATCAGATTAAGGGCATGGCTTGGAGATCCACAGCCTTGCTATCCTGGTAGACGGGTATATTATTTAACGTTAATCAATTTACAAATGTAGAAAAGCCTTTGTCCCCTTAAGTTTCCTTTTTCCATTTGGTAAACTAGGTATAAATTGCTGACCTGCGGCTTTGCATTGTGCTAAGGTACAGGCAATACCTGACAACGTGTAAACACGTGTTAGTCCTTTATGTCACATTTGACAAGTTAGGCCCTTTACCTAGCTACTGTAAGTACATTCCAGAAACACTGGTGTTTTAATATGGCTGAAAGAAAGCATCGCAGTTAGTGTGGTCATTGTCGGTGTAATACAGAAGACTAACGTTACAACTGTGGAAAGGCTTTAACCTCATAATCGTTTAACGCTCGTTAGTAGATATCGATCAATTTCAGACGACGTCCCAGGTTTGCAGTAGATGGATGCTTAGTTTGCAGTCGAAAGATCAAGAAGGAAAGTATTGGTGCTTCGACGACTCGACATGACTTCACCGACATAAGAAGACATATTTTAAGGCACACATCTTACTGTGCATTTAGCTGTCTTTCTCCTACCAGCTGTAGTCCTTAGACTGTACGTTTTCACCATCAATATCACAAGTTCTAGAATGCTTTAGTTTGGTTATTTTGTGTTTTGATTTTATTGAATGCTAAGTTATTCTAAATAACTGACCTTATCTAACTAGTTAACTGATCCATATTCTTGACATTGATTGTCTAAACCTGAAAATGTGAAGTTAACGTTACATTAAAGCAGTTTATGGAATGCGCTCTTTGACAGCATTATCCCACGTCCTTTCTATTTTCCCATGTATCGAAACACATTGCGGTTGCGCTTAAATAATAACTGCTTAGTCTTTTTCCGAGCTTAGACGCCGAATATAATGTTATAGAAATAGCATCAATATAGATTCATTTAACTTTCGACGATGACAAAACAGTAGGTTTGTGGAAAATATCCGTGTTTGTGTCCTTTTGAGGCGACATGCATCGTTTATGAGGGAGAATGCTGAACACCGTCACCCGATGCGAGGTTATTTGAGGACACCTCAGTTCCCCACTGTCTGAAACGAGGCCGCTGCAGTCTGCAATGGCGGGGTTGCTCAGTGCATCGCAGGCAAAGGCAGACACTGAATTACATCTCGCATTGTGATATATTAAGCCGTAGTCATTTTTTAACCTCATAGGTGGACACATTTAGTTCAGTTCTTAAGAACAATTAGTAAATGCATAATAATGTAGCTTAACCATTGTGGTATATGTTGAATGCAGATAGGGGGGTTATCCATTTCTAGGTCGGCCCAAAAAAAAGGAAGAAATGTTTTGCTCTCCACATCCCAGCCTCTCGCTCGGACAAAACTGCAGTGTCACCACACAAACACCGTCAGCCTCCAAGTTACCTAGCAACCCTCTTTAGTATGGGATATCAGGTAAACCTCACTGCTCCCTTTCACTTTAAAGTCCCTCTTGTGGAAGTTGGGCAATATGTTAGTGATGGCAAATGAGTATTATACAGTTTTTAGACAAATACAAAGTAATCCGATGGGTGATTACTGTGAATGATGAAAGGATGCATTATTATGGTTAGATACACTAAAACATACACTGACAGCTGATAAAGGCGTAACGATTAGGATATATGTGTCCGATCTCTGGTTAGTCACAGTTTTTGTGGCTGTGATCATTAATTGCTCTGTGCGCCACTGAGGGGCAGGCAAACCGCAGCCTGGCAAGTGACAGTGTTAATCAGTCACATTAATGCTCTGGTTCCACACCTGCACCGCTAAACATTAACCTGTCTCAGCACACATTCAGGGTTGCTGGGTGTACTTGGATACAGTACATTCTCAAATGGCTTGCGGAGCATTCTATGTAAAGGCAGTCCACATGCACTCGAAGAACTAAAGTCTGTCAGAAATACCTTAATTACAGCCTCTGCAGCTGCATGGTTCGTAAACTTTATGGTCATCTGTCTGCTATTTGACCATAGGGATTGACTAGATCTTTGTTTGACACAATTGGTCTTTATTCTATTGCAACTACATACGTTGCTGGTAGGCAAACTGGAACATGTTGCTGTTGTCATAGTTGCACAGATTGCAGTGTTCCTGAAAGCATAGTTGGCCCACAGTCGCCATTCGCCCCCATGTGGGTGAAGCACAGCCAATCAGAGTAAGCTTCTCATCTGAAATGGAGCCAATTGAGGTGGCCCGCTGAGAAGTGGCCAATAAGAGTGAGCTGGGAAGTTGGGTCACTGCCAGTCTGAGCAAGCTGCCCTACCTTGAGAGCCTAAAATAAAGACGTCAAGACGGCTGTCTGCTTCACCCGAGCATAACATAGATTAACTGAGGTTTTCATCAAATTATCCAGAATGTGATTCCAGTGTGGGCCCTTTTACAGGTTCTGTGAGAGCTTCCAACCTTCCTGAAGAGTGTGAGTGTGTGTGTGTGTGTGTGGACTGAGATGTGTGTGCTAAACTTTATGACTACTGCCCTGAAACACATCTGTTGTAGCATAGAGGCGCCAAGCGTAGGCTTGTTTTCCCCACCTTCAAGTTTACTGCTTGAGTTCCGTAACATAGCGTTGTTTTGTTTGTCATTGTTGTCCCTGTTTTCCAGTCAACTGCCATACTCACTAGGCCTAGATTGTTGTGCTTGTGTCTGCTGGTGAGCTTATTTGACAATGGCATGAACGTAAAAGGATGACCAGGAAGTCGACTTCCTGTAGGGAATTCTTTCAAGCCGTGTTGAAATGCCCTTGACTTTGACCCTGTATTTCTCCCCTCTGCGTGTTTCTGTGATGTACAGCAGGTTGTGAAACCACGTTTAACTTTCCTTCCCCTCTGTCTGCTCTCACACGGGTCTGTGTGTGTGTCAGGACAGGAGGGTCAGGAGTGGCGAATCATCGCAAGTATTTTTATGGTTCTGCTCCACTGGAGCTCAAAGGCCTCCGTGCGCCCCGGTTTGTGCGACGTGTTATCACGCTCACGCTCAGAAGGAGAAAGCTGCTCACTGTGATAAGAGCGAAAGACACACACACACACACACACACACACAGCACACACAGCACACACAATGCACACAAAAATAGTCGTGAGCTGATTTCGGTTTGTGAACCTTGACTATCTTGCCCACATGCCAGCAGAGTGGACATCATGCGGAGTGAAGACCCGAGGGCCACATAAGACCTAAACACAAATGCACAAGCAGGAGCTGGCACAGAAAGCCTCAGTCCCTGAGTTCATCCTGTCTCCACTGATCTGTCTGGCACGAGTTCCTTAGGGAGAAAAGCTCCTGCAGTCTGCCTGTTTTGGCCTAGTTTACCTCAAGGAAAGCCCACAGCCACCCAATCATGCTGAAAGAGACTGATATGAACTTTATTGTGTCCATTTTTGTTTCCAGGTCCAGCAAAACACTACCCCTTCTTTTGAAAATATGAGGTCATGGTGTACTTGTTTCTGGTGTAGACAGCTGCAGCATTTTTCAAGCCAGGATGGTTAGCTGTTGTATTGGCTCTGTAGGGAGACATGATGGAATAGCATTAGGTAGCGTGTGACAGCAGAAAATCTTAACCCCCCCACCACCACCACCACCAGCAGTCTGTGGTATCACTAACCACTCAAGAGCTGTATTTTTCCACTGGGTGTTTTGGGTGTTACCATAGCAACAGAGCTCTAGCAGCAGGCAGGAAGTACGTACGGGGACCACAGAGTTTGTGTGTGAACGAGAGTTTATGTTAGTTCTGTGTGTCAGTGCAAGACCACACCCCGAAGGCCTCACTCACAGCAGGCTTGTGTTGTCTTGTGTGGAGTGTGTCACTGAAACTGATACTGGGCTCTCATTGACTGGCTCCTGCATCTGGGCTTACTGTACGTAGTTGGCCTGTTCTTGGAATTGGCGTCAGACTCGGGGATAATTCCATGCTGGAGAATCCAAACCCACACTTGCAGCAGCACAGCTTAGGCTAGTTCAGCTCATGGCTCATGCCTAAGATTAGTGTGTGGAATAGGTCTTCCAGCAGGGTATTCTTCGACCTGGTGAGTGTCTTAACGATCTGTGGGGCAGCTAGACCTACTACATGTAGACCTACAATAGGCCTTTACATTGTGATTAAAGTCTTAAATGGCTCTTTTGATGCAAGGGTGAAAAGGTTAAAAATAGCTCTTTTGATGAAACCGTCTAGACATGCTGAGTGAGAAGTGAAACATCTCAAACAGTAATGTGACGGAACCAGCATTGTCCTAACTGGCCAAGTGCCACCCCTGGGTAGGATTTCAAATGTGCCCGAGAATCTAGCACACACCATGGATACACCTGCCCTCACTGGACACCTTGGAGGACCTCTGGCAAACTACTGTCCAATTGGCTGATCCCATGTCTGCCTTACTTTCTTGACCCCCTTCTTACTTAGCAACCGTTGTTACGGTCCATTGTCTCAAATTGCTTCTGTGTGCTCAGCAGCACATATTACAAATTGAACATGAGTTAAAGGTGCGATTTGTAGGATTGTTAACGAACGTTCTGTAGGCCAAAATCAAAACACTGGTGAACGTTCTCAAGACTACCAGACGCGAGCCTCTTCTGGGTTGCCAGATGTAATGAAGACTTAGCTAACGTTAATTGACCTGCAGCTGCTTTAACGTTTCTCCAACCATGACCCAGCTACACATTACGGAAACAGTGAAAACAAAAAATACCTCTCTAACCAACGTAACATATTTAGCTGAAGTTAGCGATACAGATGAAGTTTAGCATAGGCTACCTGTTGTTGAGAAATATGGCCAGCTCTGCGTCAGACTTGATATTCTTCGTTTGACGAAGACGTCACCATCTCAGGAAGCTCCTCCGATGTCCACTTAATTTGTTTCTTGTTTTAATTTTGGAAATTTGCCTGCCTCTTGTAGGCGTTCATGACTACAACTGACAGCTGTTGACAGTTGGCCTTTGCTAATTTGGCAACCCAAATAGGAGGACGCGCTAGCCCATTATTAATACACTATTCTAGAATTAATCGTTCAAAACATAAACGAAAATTCCAAGAGATTCCGCCACGTAACTGATTTTTTTCATGGGTTTTACAGGGTTTCACGGGTTAGAGTAATGTTGTCAAATAAGCCATTACTTCAATTCATCGTGTTTCCTCACTCTCTGACAACATATGGTGATCATTTTTGGAATGGTTACAGTTTATTTTCCATTATTTCCTACATACTGGACCTTTAATACAACAATTTAGAATTCAGAACTCAGAAAGAAACAATGTTACCTTTTTATGTTTATAGACAGTGTATGTTTTATTTCAGTCAGTGCTTGATAATGGTTCACAGAAACTGTATTTGAATTCTAGGATGCAAAAAACTGATGATGTGATGCTAAGCACTCATCAACTCATGTCCAGTTGTGCTATGGTTATCTTGTTTTTTGTTTTTTTTGGTTGAATTCTTATTCAAAAATCAACACGGAAAGTCGTGCCCTGAAGGACTCTGTAGCAACCTACTGAGGACGCGCACACACAGTCTCTCTCTCTCTCTCTCTCTCTCTTTCTCTTTCTCTTTCTCTCCCTCCCTCTCTCAGACAGCGTAACAGGTTAACCGTATTTCTTTTGGGCCTTCTAACAGCGTTTCCTCAGGACTTCCTCTTTCCTGTCTGAGTGAGGTAGAGCAGGGGGCATTAGATCAAAGGTCACGGAGAGAGAGAGTTAGCGAGTAAAAGAGAGAGAGTGAGAGAGAGAGATGGATGGATATAAGAGGAAGGGAGGGATGGAAGGAAGGACAAAGGAAGGTTGAAGAGCGGATTAGACAGGTGAATCCACTGTGGAGACTGCATGTTTTGTGTTGTATTACTGTAGTATATCCTGGAGCTTTAGACGGGTAAGGAGGGGTCAAGGGAGATTTAAGTTACTGGTCTTGAGTAAAGGTCTCGTCTGCTGGAGTCAGACTGGAAGAACTAGTGCATATGGAATAGGATTAGAGGGTCTTGTGGATTGACACAAGTGCTCAGCCTTAACAGATGGGTCAGTAGACTGTGTGTGTGTGTGTGTGTGTGTGTTCGCTCGCGCGCAGTGTACCCAGATGATAGACGAGCAGGGTTTCCACAATAAAAAAGGTCAGGGCTAATTTTATCCACTCCCACCTCTTCTTGCCCCCATAATAACCTCTGGGGCTGTATTCACATGTTGAATTCAGTGTACTATGTATACAAATACACACGAGTGTGGACATAGTTGTGGAGAGAGCATACTCAATACAGTATCGTGCAGCTCATAGACGCTGAAAGGTTTAAAGTGTACCACACAGGTTCTGCTGTATTGGCACAAAGCGCTGATTAACCTTTAAACTCTGAGAGATTTCATCAGTTCACCACTGCACTGACTTTGTGGCAGTGACCTTAGGAGCTCTTTGAGGTCTGATTCAATCAAGTGTCCAATCAATGACCTCTACTCACATGTGAACAGGAGCGAATGTGTTGCTTACACAAGTGTGTCCTTTGCAGGCCTCACAGTGAAGGCTCTGACGCTTGAGTACACCAGTGTCCCTGTGTCCTTTGCCAAAAAATGTTGTCTCTGTGCTCAATGTGGCCTACAGAGGCACAGGCCCTGATTTGATACTCCCACTGCCCTAGATCCAGCCTCAGCACCCACTGGTCTAAAAAAAAAAAAAAAAAAATCGCATTTCTTGCAAGCATGCTCTCATTTATTGCTGGTTCACATTTGAGCATATTCTCCTCCCAGGTCCACAGTATTTGGGAGTGTTATACAAGGCTAATTAGTGTTTTATTGGGGGGGCATGATGTCATCTGTGAGATTGCAGTGCTAGCCAAGACTTGTCCTTTAGAGGTGGGAGATTGTGGTGCAGTTTGTGGTGCAGTTTGAGGATGACTACAAACAAAATGCTTTTTAAAAACCTTGGTGTATGCTAGGGCTCGGTTAATTCTGTTTTCACTGGCCATTCCTGCTTGTGTGTGCGCTGAATTAATATCACCATGGCAACCTCCACTATAGCGAATGGAAATGTGTGTGTGTGTGTGTCTGTGTGTGTGTGGGTGAGAGAGAGGAAGACTGTCCTTATGCGACCCAGCTGAGGGCGGTATCTTTGGCACAGACTCTCGCTTGCGTCACAGCACTTGGCTGCCTGTGATTGGAGGAAACAGCATCTTGCCTGCTGCCACTGAACATGAAATGCTGAAAGCGTTCACCTGCTGTGCTGTCACCAGCAGAGGTGTGGTGCACATCTCCCCACATGTTCTACATTTCCGAGTGCATCGAGGGAAATCAGGAAATGCCCCAGACTCTTACACCCTTTGGGGAAGCAATATGGCCTTGTGATGATGTTTAAATAATCATACAAAAATATGAAATAGGCCTATTTGTGTGACTTGTCCACTGATGGAAAATTACTGAACTGGATTCCCCAAGGAATTTAATTGTAATGGGTGCAGTCTGCAGCCCTGTTCCCCCAGCCTTTTCTTCAGAGGAACTAAATCAATTCAGAGAATAATGATCTAGGATTACCGAATGTGATTACATGATGTGATTATGAAACCATTTATCAAGGCTGTTAAAATATTAGGGGCATAAGATGCAGTTATTATGCAGGCATCATTTTCTACCACACCCTTCTATTTAGTTTCTCTTCCCCTTTCTCTCTCCCTCTTTCTATCTTTTTCTCTCTCTCCCTCATATACACACACTCACACTTACATCTGCACCCCCAGTCCCCACACACTGCATCAGTCACGTATACTAAGCTACCTTTCATGACTACCCATTCTTAATCCTAACTCTATAATCCATAACACACACACACACACACATGCAAGCATGCACACATGCAGTGCCAGTCACGTATGCCGAGTAGTCATCTCCCTAATCCCGCTACACAGGTAAAGAACAGTGGCAGTGATAGTCATTCTTGTTCCTATACAGCAACACACACACACACGTCACTTGTTCCATGCAGTTGATCGTGAAAACACACACACACACACACGCACACACACGCACACCCTGTAGATAGACAGGTTATTGCTGGATTTATAGGACTCATGTTATGTCGTTGCAAGACGGAATGGTGTGCCATATCCTTTTGAATGGGTGCCAGGCAGAGTAACATATATTTAGCTGTCGTGACTGTGTGGCATATCTGTCAGCACATGGTTCTGATGTAATGCAAAAGGCATATAAGTTAAGGTGAGTCAGGTGGCAACATATTTACAACCATCTAGATATCCTTGTTGACTTACACAGTGGATGTCTTATCAGGGCTCCTATATACAGTGTATATATATGTGTGTGTGTGTGTGTTCCCCTTCTTTGCAAATTTGGATCCAAATAAAAGCATTTAATTGTGTGTAGTGAGTGAATAAGCGTGACCGTGTGTCAGTGAGTGTTCCAGGAGGTGTGCTGTGACGCACTATTGTTATTTTTGATGTTGGAGTGGACGCTGGCACGTCAGGGCTCCCAGACGGGGACAGTTAACCCCAGCCACACACACACACACACACACACACACACAGACTGACCCCTGTCTGAACAGAATATGATATGTCCGTCTGTCCCAGTGTTCCATCACACATACTCAGTCATTTACACATAGATACTCACAGGCAGACAGGTGCTGTGCGCGTGTGTGTGCGTGTGTGTGCGCGTGTGTGTGCGCGTGCGTGAGAGAGAGGGAGACAGCACACAAACGCATCTTCAGTTTTAATATGAGCAATTGAGCATAAGGGATTGCTGCCAAGAAGAGATAAAGTATTCATCAGATGTCAACATTGTGTTTAAATTGAATGATTAAATCTCTCTCTTTCTCTCACAGGGAAGTTCACAGAAGGTGCCTGTATTAACTGCACATCTCTTCGGTTATCCTCTCACAGGTATACACACAAACACACACACACACACACACACACACAAAATTATAAAAAACACAAATGATGTTGTCTAAATGTGGATGGATTACATGATTATGTGAGTCCTTGTTCCTGCATGTGAAGTACATAATAGTAAACAATGACAGTGGTGATCCTGAGGAGATTAGCCCATTGATTGGTCTGGCTTGTTTGAGCTCTTTGCTGTGATGTCTGTGATTGATTGGTTGTCCTGTCCATGTCTTTTCCCTGTAGTCCCGATGTCCTCCGAGGTGGCCCTGTGTCTCTGGCCTCGTCCTGCAGCCCTGACCCTTTCTCCGCGTGGATGTCGACGCGCGACAGCTACTCCCAGCGCTCCCAGCGTCTCTACTGTGCCGTCCTCGTCGCCAACCCTCCGCTGCCGCCGCCGCACGGGGCAGCGTGTGTCCGCTCGCGGCTCGCGCACACACCCGGGCGCCAGAACCCTGTGCGGTGGGTGCACACGAGCGCCCGTCGGTGCGACGACTCGAAGGTCGAGCGCTCGCTCAAGTCGCTGAAGGACAAGAACAAGAAGTTGGAGGAGGGCGGGCCGGTCTACTCGCCAACGGTGGACGCGCAGATCCAGCGGCGGTCGCTGGGCCAGCGGGTGCTCGACGAGGTCAAGCACTATTACCACGGCTTCCGCCTCTTGTGGATCGACACGACGATCGCCGGACGCATGTTGTGGAGGGTGCTGAATGGACATGGGCTCTCCCGGCGAGAGCGGAGACAGGTATTCAAATATGCCGTCCATACTCTGTAGCACTGCACATGCGTATACTGTACATACAATACAGTCTTGTCACTCATTTTCCTGTTCTGGCTCAACCGGTGGAACAAGATGTACAGTATCTCAATACATACAAACTGTATACCTACACAAGATATACAGTATCTCAATATGTACATACTGTATGCCTACACAAGGGGAGGAATGTACACTCACAAGCATATACACACAATCCAAAGTATCAGTTACACTCTCAAGTGTGTGTGTGTTCTTGTAAAGCAAGGTGCTAAAGCTTGTGGGTCCAATACACACACAAAAACACAGTCACATGTTGTGGTCCTCTACCCCCTGGGAACAGATATTTAAGAGAGGATGTGGTTATCTCACTACAGAGCCCTCACCAACTTCTTTCCTCCGCAAAAACACACCTTTTCACCTTTTCACCTACACGGGATATAGAGGGCAACGTTGGTTAGCGGATAGGTTTAGTGTGTGTGTGTTTGTGTGTGTGTGTGTTTGTGCGTGTGTGTTTGTTTGTCTTTGTTTGCTTATTTGTTTGTTTGTTTGTTTGTTTGTGTGAGTGTGTCGTTGTGTGTTGTGGGGTTAGAAGGGCGGGACCTCATGTTCTCTCTTTTTTAATCTGTGGCATCTAACTCCTGATTGGAGCCAGTAATGAGATTGAGGATTTAATTCGGACTCATGCTGCCCTGTAATAGAACATTTCCTTTATAGTCCCCTGACCTAGTGTCCATTCCTAAAAGGAGCCAAGCTAGCCATAGGGGCAAGCCAGTGGCTTGATAGAGGCCTATGCAGTAATGTAGCTTATAATGGAATTGGACAATGATATTTTCAGATTTACTGGGATTTTTATTTCCATGAAGGTCTTATTGCACCTTCATGTTTATCTTTAGATTTAGTCTAATTTGGTGTTATATTCTTTCTAGTCCAGTGTATGCGGCATTATACTGACATGTATTTTGGAAGACAGTCATCAAATCATCCAGTGTACTAGTTTTACAGTGTGTTTAAAACACAACAATTAAGTTACTGACTGGTGCCAATACTTAATGTCTAACCTAATGCTTAGCTTAGGCAGCATTATTAATGACTGTGTGGTTATGCAATTGAGTGTGTGTGTGTGTGTGTGTGTGTGTGTGTGTCCTCAGCAGACCTCCATTTACTTTTTATAGCCCCTGATATAGCTGTCTCTATGTAGTCAATGATTGATCAATTAGGACTCGCATCTCAATGTGTGTGTGTGTGTGTGTGTGCGTGTGTGTGCGTGGCGCGTGTGATGGGAAAGGGGGGATTCAGGACAAGTGAGACTTCTTGGACATTTTGGGACAAACTGGTTGAGAGAAGCTGTGAGAGTGTTGGAAGGTAGCCCAGTATCTATTGTGGTTAAATGATACTCCATGGAGGCCTGCAGTGTCCTCACCAGTGAGGTGAAGAGAGGGGTCAAATCAGGCAATATCTCTCTCTCTCTCTCTCTCTCTCTCTCTCTCTTTCTCTTTCTCTTTCTTTCTTTCTTTTTTTCTTTCTTTCTTTCTCTCTCATTCTCTTTCTCTCTCTCTCTTTCTTTCTTTCTCTTTCTCTCTGTCTAACACTATCACACTTTCTCTTTCACACCCTCTCATGCTTTCTGGTGGTGGTGCTGATATTACTGTATGGTTATGAGATGCAATGGTTAGTATGTCTTCTTCATGACTCGGCAATATCAGCTGTGGCAGGGGAACTTCCTGGAATGATATATTTTGCCATCTGATGCAGGTTGCCAGTAAGGGAAAAGTGTCTTGTGGAGTCGACCAGTCCACTTTGGGGTTCCCTAATGGACTAGACCGTCTGAAGGCCATATTATTCATGTCTCCCATCGTGCCTGGTCGTAGTGGACAAGTGGCTCTCAGTGTTAAGTGGGCTACTCTGGCAGGGAATATTCACTGATGAGTGCACTGTTAACTTGAGCCTTTTTTAGAATGAGAGAAAGAGAAACCAATTAATTTGCCAGCCAACTTCTGTCAACATATCAGTGCATTTGTTAACATAGCATTTTTTTTTTTTTTACTTTCAGTTTAGCTCATCGTGAGAAGTAGCGATGTGCATTAGTGTTCAGTATGCACTAGCTGCTTCCTACCAAGTTCATTATTATACCATATCAGTGTTTGTGTTTTTAAGATTAAACCCCCACCATCCCTGCACTTGCATAACCGGTTTCCCCATCATTGGCCCATAAAGCTCCTGGTCTGGGGTGCATGAGGCCCACGTCCGGCCCATGTCCGGCTCACATCTAGTGCAGAGGCAGAGTTCAGAAAATGTTCCTTTGATCAAGCATGATGAAGAGGGCACATAGATGATTTAAAATGGCACTTACAGTGTTTCCCAGAGAATTGAATTCCATTTGTGGTGGCTGGTTTGCGGAATTAACTTAAATGCAACAGTTTTTGACTAATTAGCACAGTGTGATTATGATGCTAACCAGATTTAACAACCTGGAAAATCATTGTGTGGTGGTCAATAGGGTTGGGTATCGTTTCAATTTGAACGATTCCGATTCCAATTCCTATTTCTTATTTCGATTCCGGTTCCTAGCGATTCTCGATTCCGATTTTTTTAAGAGGCTGGGTCAAAAAAAGTTTAGGATATTTTAAATGAGCTAGCTAACCAACGGTCTTTCTCAGGGTATCTGCACATTTTCCAAGTGCAAATTTAAAGACTTTTAAGACCTTTTCAAGACATCTAAATGAAACTTAAGACTATACCACGGCAAAAAGATATATATGACTGTTTATGCAATAGTTTTTTTTTCCTACTAATTTTAACCCCCACCCCATTTTGGATGTCTACAGAAGTTACCAAATATATTTTGGCGAAAGAAAAATAATTGTGCGTGAATTACCTTCAAAGCTATAAATGGCCAATTTTAGGGTCTGGGCTGCTTGCTTTTGAAGCTGGCTGTACATATTTGGTTTTGCTTACTGCTGAGGCTGACTGTTCTTCACCTGTGTCTGTAGTAGCCTAGGCTACTTGGCAAAGACATGTGCACTGGACTGGATTCCCTTCAATATTTTTTTTCAAAGTTAGACTAAGCTATTTACATGTTTTAATAAGCCTACTTTATATAATTTACTATGTGCATCTATTGTCCAATATGCAGCACAGCAAATTAAAGTTAATCCACTACTTTACATGTTGCATTCCAGTTGTATCTAAACCAACCAAAGCTTGACTGAAACATTGTAAAACCATTGACTTGTTTTAAATTAATTAAGAGACAGGTCCTCCTCGCATGATCCTGCTGAAAACCGCTGGTTTCATCTCAAGCACGCACGTATTATGAACACACGTTTTTATGTAGCCAGTCGCCGACATTCAAAAAATATGCGGTTATAGTTCACAACTTTTGCGAAGTAGGCCTAGCCTACTGGGAAACGCTGGCAAGCAAGCTGCTGGCAGATATTACAGGTAGGCTATTAACTTAGACAGATATTTTCTTCCCTAGGCTAAGCCAGCAACACACGCTGGAAAGATGCAAACAGATCAACTTAACATATACAGTATTTCCTCCTAAGTGCGAAGCACTGCACATAATTTGACCAGCAGTCTTCGCGTCCATAGTTTGTGAAACGATACTGCGTCCGAGCAACAATTTTAGATGCCAAGCGCAACTCCAAAAAGGAGAACAAATGAGCGTCCGGCTTGAGGCTGCGCCGGACGCCGGACAGGGCTTTTAGAATCCATATGTCCGGCCTAAATTCAAACGTATGGCCAACCTATCGCTCTTTCTTTCTCTTGCTCATTCTACCGTAGGTTTCCTTATTCCACGTCCTGTATATCTTACTGGCCTCAGCTACACCACGAAAACGTCAGGCATATTATTTTGTACATAGGCCTACTGTATTATTACTATTTTCACTCCTTTAACCACACCCGTGAAAAACATCTTCACTCTGCAACCACTACACTTCCTCCCGTAGCCTAATAGCCTAGTCACTTATACAATTGCATTTTAAATACACGAAACTGGATTGAGACATCACTCGCTCTCTTGCACTCGCTGGCGGTCCCATACGCACATTTAATACCTCTCTTTCGAAAATTCAGTTGTATTTAAGACTATTTAAGGATCCGCGGGAACCCTGCTTTCTGAATGAAATAGTCTGACCTTCTCCATGAATTTTAATTCTATGAACTATGCGCTTCTTCGTTGGTGTTCAGCCGTTTCTTCTTCAGGTCGGCGGACTGGGAATCGAAACTAGGAATCGAAATTTAAACTTTTGAACGATTCCGGGAAAATCGCAAAGATAGTCCCGGTTCCAACCAATACTCGATATTCGATACCCAAGCCTAGTGGTCAATGTTGATATTGTGGTGGGCCACCACAAATAAGTCAATGTATGGGAAACACTGACCTAAGCTTTGTTGTTTTTACTTTCTACACTTTAGAGGCCAAAACAATTCAGATAAACAAACAGGTAGCTTTGTGAAACCGACCCCTGCTGCTATCTGTGAGCACCTTGCTAACATATCGGCATTAGTGTGAGGCATTAGTTTATTATTGGAAGTTACCAGTGCCTGGGTTCAACCCGGGCTCATTAACATGACGGGTTGGCAGCTTAGAAATAATCACATGCTCAATGCCTTTTATTTTTAGCCTATGCTCGATGGCAGCTAGAAACTTAAACAGCGTTGCCTGCATTAGAGGGAATCTTATGCTTGTTTTGGTCTTGACGAGAGTTCAAATTCTGCTATAATGTGTTTTCTTAGCTTCATGCACCATCAATTGTTCTTCAGCTAGATTAATGGTGGATGTTCTAGAAAACTCTGGGGGGGAAAATAAAACATTGCAAATGACCTCCACATTCTCGGGAATTGATAAGAAAGCTTTTGACAAAGCAACGGTGGGGATGTTATCTAGTTCTACATGGTAAGTCTTTAGGAAATATTAAACAGACTTAGACATTGGATCACTACAGTGGGCGTTGAGCCACCCATTAGTGTAAACATCAGTGCCAGTCCAGTGCTTTAGCCCAGTACAAACAGCAGGTCAGCTTTACATGTGGAATTTGAATGCAAATATGGGTCTGTGGCTTCAGTTTTATTATAATATATGCAGCCACATTACAATAAACTGAGTAATTTAAACTACAAGGCAAACATTCTAAATCTTCATATCACCTCTGATAGAGGCTAATAGAAAAGAGGTATTTTTCTAGGATCTTGTTGACATACAGTTAGGAAGGTTGCGGAATGTTCCAGAAAAGAAAACAATAGCAATAGCAAACAATAGCAAACACTGCTTAACGTTCTGAACGTACAAAATTAAAAGAAGAACCAGGCAGTCCAGAAGAAGGCCTCTACAGCGCGTCAGTATCTGCACTAACGGCCGAGCTTCTCCAGTTCCCCCGGGCCTCTCGGAGTCTTTGTGTGTGGGGCCAGCTGACCTGGCGCCCCCTGCACTGGCCGCTAACGGCTCAGCCCCACGCCATTCATCTAACGCAGCCCTCTAATCCCCCGGCTTTGCCTCTTTCACATGCGCGCTCTTTCAGAACTCGCCTGCCACCGCTCAGTGCTGCTCAGTGCTGTCTCCTCTCTTCTCTTCTCCTCTCTTCTCTCCTCCACTCCCTCTCCCGGCCACTCTTTTAACTGCTCATTCCTCTTCTTGGCCCCCCATGTCCTCTCATCTCTCTTTCTCTCTCTCTCTCTTTCTCTCTCTTTCTTTCTTGCTCTCTCTCTCTCTCTCTCTCGCACTTCCCAGTCCCACTCTTTTGACATCAGCTCACCTTCTGTGTTACTACCCTCACACCTTTTCTTTCTTGCAGTACTCTCCCATATTCCTTACTGTCCCTTCCCCTCTCTCTCTCTCTCTCTCTCTGTCTCTCTCTCTCTCTCTCTCTTCTTTCTTTCTTTTTCTCCCTATGTTTCTTGGAAGTGATATACATGTCAATGGGCGTAGCACAAAGCCCTATTCATGCAGCCTGGCTTAAATCGGCTTCCAAATGCACCCCCTGACAGGCAGGTGGGGAGGGGGTACTCAACCTCTTCTTTTTGTGGGGTAGAGAGAGGGGATGGGGGGGGGGGGGTACAGGAACCCTAAACTGCCCCCTACCTCATTATTCTTCTGTTAGCCAGGCCTCATTGCTCCCCCCCCCCCCCCCCCCCTCTTATTTCTCCCACATGTTTTTTTCTCCCTCTAATGCACATCTGCTGATAATAGGTAATGATGTGTCAGTTGTTTTTTCTTTATGGTCCCTCACTTTCACCCTTTCCCCCTTCTATCTGCTGTGTACGTGTATGGGTTGTGTGTGTGTGTGTGTGTCTGTGTGTATGTGTGTTTCTCTCTGTTAATTAATGCCCCTTTACATTTTTTTTCTTTGAAGCACTCATGTCATGTGTAAGTTTGTTTTTGCCTGGTCCCTCTCCCCCTCCCAGTCACCCTCATCTCCATGGAGACGTGCATTGTGATGCTGGGTTGTGGAATGGACTGCAGTGCCGGCACGTGAAAGTGCAAGGAGACGGAGGGAGGGAGGGAGGGAGGGGGGGTGGGGCGGGGGGGATTGCAATGGAGGGAAGCTCAGCCAAGAGAGGGAAGAGGGAGGACATGGAGATGAGGAAAGGCCCCAGTTCACTTGGCCTGTGTGTGTGTTTGCTGCTGGTGGCTCACTGGCTCAGTAGCCCCCTCTGCTGGTGTACAACCATACTGCTCCACATAGGCACTGCAGTGGAAGCTTTGAGTAGACAACCGTCTCTTTGATTAGTGAAAACTGGTCTTTTTTTCTGAGGATCTCGAGCAGTGCATCAGCTGAATGCAGTATTTTGTGTGTGTGTGTGTGTGTGTAAAAGTGAATGCATGTAACATTCGCTTGCATCATCAAAGATGCTACATATATGCTAGTGTTTAAGCAATAAAGTCACTTATTTTAGAACTACACCCAGTTAATGCCACAATTTGATAGTTGAACAATATATTCAGGTCAGTTATACAGTATATCTAATACTATTGTTGTCTTCTGTCAAGTAGCTTCACAGATAAATTATGATGGCCTAATTCTGTGTTTTCATAATGTTATGTAATTTCCAGTTCCTGCGGACGTGTGCAGATGTGTTCCGACTCCTCCCCTTCCTCGTGTTCATCATCGTTCCCTTCATGGAGTTTCTGCTGCCCGTGGCGCTCAAGCTCTTCCCTAACATGCTGCCGTCCACCTTTGAGACACAGTCCAAGAAGGTCAGGACCACAGCAGCCAACACCTGCCCTTATCAGTCAAGCCTTCATTTATCAGGGGCAGTTCATATGTACACATTATATCACATTTTAAGATACTGATGAGGTGGTGATGTCTTTTTACATATTTGTATGCATATGCCTGTGCTATATACCCTTATAAACAACTAATTGTAACCTGAATTGTGTGTGTGTGTGTGTGTGTGTGTGTAGGAAGAGCGGTTAAAGAAAGAGCTGCGAGTGAAGTTGGAGATGGCCAAGTTCCTGCAGGACACCGTAGAGGAGATCGCCCTCCGCAACAAAGCATTCAAAGGCAACGTCACCGAGGAGTTCTCCACGTTTTTCCAGAAGGTACTGTCCCTGACACACACACTTACATGAATACACAAGCTCAAGAAATAATCTGGAAATCTGGAAGGAAGATAAGGAAGCGAATTGTCTGGCTTCATGTTCTGATAGCGTCAAATCAGAGGGTGTGTTCGATCTTGCAATGCTGCACAGATCTGGTTAAATCTCACAATACAAACATCCCTTACGCTCAGTCAGATCTGCACAGTGCATGATCTGAGGCAATTTTCTTCCTACAGATACAGGTCTTGTTAAACCTCTTTGTAGGCTGGGTGAACCCAGCCTGATCTGCCGGCGGTTTCTTTTTTGCCCTGCAGCTCAGGCTGGAGATTGGTGAATGACTATCCAATTGCGTACAGAGTAATTTCAACTATGCCCGTTGATCACGCCTCTTGTGCAGTAGAAAATACAAAGCGGACTCCTCAGACCACTGTTCAATCTTAAAAGATTGAGCTTGGTCTGGTGAAAGCCAGACTAACTTCTCTGTACACTTTCAAAGTTTACAAAACTTTGGTTTGTCTGTAGAGACCCTCACCACACTACTACAGAAGTGTAATTACATTTTGAGCATTGTCAGTGGTAAAAAATAGTGTTTGTTTTTTGACGTGCTAGCTGACCTCTTAGCATTTACTGTAAGCCCATTCAGTGATGTAAATAAACGGACTTGCTCAAAACTCCACCAGTTAACGTAATTTTGCTCTCAATCAAAACTTTGAAGTTGTTAACTACCATAAATAGACCCTAGGTTGCTTTTACTCCGGAGTTTACACTTTAAGAGGCTCATTATATATAAATGATTCCTTCTAATAAATAGCGAGTTTAATTATAAACAATTATAAAGCTTAACCAAACCAACACATCATGCTCACATCATGAGCTCAATGCAAATCAAACCAGCTAATAGGCTAACTGAAATAACACCCATGCCAATCTCTAGGTATGGTGAAGGGTATGTGATGATGTGGGGCTATTTTAATTCCAAAGGCCAAGGTAACTTTATCAGGATGCACAGTATTCTGGATCCATGAAATAACTGGCCTTTAAAAATAAAAATCTGCCTGTCTCTATGGGAATTTAACATAGGGGTGGGAATACTTATGACCCCTGTATTTTAAGGAAGAACATTTATTTATTTATGATACATTATTCATTCACTAAGAAAATTGGTGTCCTTAAAGGTTAGATATTTCCTCATTTTTCTCTTAAGGCATTAAGATCAATTTTTAAAAGATGATTTTATATTCCTCTTTTCAGTCAACTTTAGCATGGGTGCCAATACTTTTGGCCATCACTGTAGATAGATAGATTGATAGATTGATAGATTGATTGATTGATTCCCAAGGGGAAATTCAAGGTCTCAGTAGCATACAGACATCACACACAACATGCACTTACAGCAGAAAAAGTAATATACATATAAAAAACTCCACTGTACAATAGAGACAGTAGAAGATAAACATGATACTAAAATACTAAATACTAATACTGCTTCCCTTTCTCTCTCCTCCTCTCCCTTCCTCTCTCCCTCCCTGTCTGTGTCTCTCCATCAGATCCGTGACTCGGGTGAGCGCCCCAGTAACGAGCAGATCATTCGCTTCTCGAAGCTGTTTGAGGACGAGCTGACGCTGGACAACCTGACGCGGCCCCAGCTGGTGGCGCTGTGTAGGCTGCTGGAGCTGCAGTCCATCGGCACCAACAACTTCCTGCGCTTCCAGCTCATCATGAAACTCCGCGCCATACGCACCGACGATAAGGTGGGAGGGTGGTCAGGGAACAGAGATGCGCGCGCGCGCACACACACACACACACACACACACACACATATATATTTGTGTTTGTGAATCTATATATATATATATATATATATCAAACCATATATATATAGATAGATAGATAGATAGATAGATAGATTCACAAACACACACAAAAACACACACACACACACACATATAGATTCACACACACACACACACATTCACAAACACACACAAAAACACAAACACATATACATACACACACACGTGCACACTGGCTGGGGGCTCATACAGATGCAGTGTTTGTACAACAGTGTTTGTCAGACACACACAAAAGTGCATCTGTGTGAAAAGACAGCACTGAATAGCATTTGAATATTCTGGACATGCATGTATGTGGTACTGAACTAAGCATCCTGAAAGTAACGTGTGTGTTGTGTGTGTGTTGTGTGTGTGTGTGTTGTGTGTGTGTTGTGTGTGTGTGTGTGTGTGTGTGTGTGCGCGCGTGTGTGCGCGTGTGCAGCTGATAGCAGAGGAGGGAGTGGACAGTCTGAACGTGAATGAAGTGCAGGCCGCCTGTCGCGTCAGAGGAATGAGGGCACTGGGAGTGACAGAAGATCGCCTGAGAGAACAACTCCAACAGGTAGAACACGCACGCACACACACACACACACACACACACACACACACACACATTCATGAAATTGACTCAGTGGGCCATCCTGATGAGTTCTTTGCACACATGAATGAATATAATATGTTGTATATTTCTCTTTCTCTCTCTCTCTCTCTCTCTCTCTCTCTCTCTCTCTCTCTCTCTCTCTCTCTCTCTCTCTCTCTCTCTCTCTCTCTCTCTCTCTCTCTCTCTCTCTCTGTGTGTCTTTCAGTGGCTGGAGCTGCACTTGGATCAGCAGATCCCCACATCTCTACTGCTGCTTTCTAGAGCCATGTACCTGCCGGACACACTCTCACCTGCAGACCAACTCAAGACCACACTACAGATCCTGCCAGAGATAGTGGTACGTGTGTGTGTGTGTGGAGAGGGGTGTTTCAAATGTCTCTGTTTTAGTGTAATTTTAACTGTTTGTGAATTCAGAACCTGAATATTGTGTGTGTGTGTGTGTGTGTGTGCGTGTGTTTGTAGGCGAAGGAGGCCCAGGTAAAGGTGGCAGAGCTGGACTTCTCCAAAGTGGACAACAAGACTAAGCTGGAGACCACGCTTCAGGAGGAGCGGGCCATCCGCGAGGAGAACCGCGAGAGGGAGATGGAGAGGCTGGCCGACGCCGCCGAGAAAGCTGCACGGGTCAGTGCAGCTGCACGTCACTCACACCAGACAATGAGGGCAGGCCTGCTACTCACAGCATGCAAGCTGATTGGCCACTGTACTCAGTAAAGCCCTTTACTCAGTGAACAGCAGCATACATGTGAGAACAGAGTAGATGCTGGTGAAGGGAGGATATCTAGAACTTTCTGTCAGGATCAGACTGTTGTTTTGCTGTGAATACATACAGTTATAAGTATATAGATATCAAGGGCTCACAATGTGGTCAAACTTTACGTTAGGAATCATGGTTGAAAGTGAGTGAAGGGCCCATGTTGGACAGTCTGAATGTTTGTTCCATTCTGGGGTATGTGTGTTTTTAATATTGTTAATCGATCTTTGGCCTCCTCATTTACTGTCTATAGGAGGGTGAACTGGAAGCAGAGGTTGCTAGGCGACAACAGTTGGATGTGGAGCATTCTCTAACCAGCGTTGATCAAGCCATCCACTCGGAAACACTCAAAGACACTGCACCCGCCCTGGAGGGCATCAAGGTAACACACACACACACACACACACACACACACACACACACACACACACACACACACAAAGTACACAAAATAAACGCAACGCACCTCATATTTCAGAATTTCATGTTTAGAAATGTACTCATTCAAAAGCACTGAAGTAGAACCATTCAGTCATACTGCAGTATGCTTTCCTTTAGAGTGTGGTGTATCCTCATAATGGATTTCATAATTTCACATCAGCAACTTATACCGACACACATACTCTCCATCACTTATACACACACACACACACTCTACACACACACACACACACATGCTCATATATATATATACAGCGGGGAAAATAAATATTGAACACGTCAACATTTTTTTGAGTAAGTATACTTCTAGTGAAGCTATTTGTATGAAATTTTCACCAGACATTAGTATTAACTTAGGTAATTCACACATATAAAAAAATCCAAACATTAATGTTCATAAGTAGAGTTATGAGTAAAAAAGTGGAATGCCACAGGAAAAAAGTATTGAACACGCCTACTGAAATTTCTTAAATACTTTGTGGAAAACCCTTTATTTGTAATGAGAGCTTCAAGGCATTTCCTCTATGACAAAACTAATCAGTCGCAGTATTCAGGTGTGATTTTGGCCCATTCTTTTAAACAGATAGTCTTTTAATATTGAAGATTCCAGGGGTCCCACTTGTAAATCCTGATCTTTAGGTAACTTCCAAAACTGTTCAATTGGATTTAAGTCAGGGCCTGAATTTCCTTTCTCTGAAACCAATTGAGAGTTTCCTTTGCTGAATGCTTTGGATCATTGTCCTGCTGGAAGGTCTAGCCATGTCTCATTCTCATTGTTCTGGTGGATGTCAAGATTCTCCCAGAAAAAATGGCTCCATTCATCATTTCTTCAACTGTATGAAGTCTGCCAGTACCATGAGATGAGAAACAGCCCCACACCGTGATGCCTCCACCTCCAAACTTCACTGTTGGTATGGTATTTTTAGGGTGATGCACAGTGCCATTTCTCCTCCAAATATGGTGTGTAGTATGACATCCAAAGAGTTACATTTTGCTCTCACCTGACCAGAATACATTCTCTTAGTATTTCATAGGCTTGTCCAAATGTTGTGTAGAAAACTTTCAATGAGCTTCGACATGTTTTTCTTCAGTAATAAAGTCATGCGGTATGAGCGTGCATAGAGGCCATGGCGGTGGAGTGCATTACCTATGATTTTCTCTGTAACAATTGAACCTGCTGCCTCCCAGGCTTTCTGGAGTGGTCCTTGGCTCTTAGGCTACACTTCTGACTATCCTTCTGACTTCCTGGTCAGAAATCTTGTGAGGAGATCCTGTGCATGGCCGATTGATGATGCAGTGATGTTCCTTCCACTTGCAGATAATGGCTCCAATACTGCTTACTGGATGATTCTGAAGTTTTGAAATGCATCTGTAACCAGTTCCATTGATATGTTTTGCAACAATAATGTTGCAAAGGTCTTGGAAGAGCTCTTTGCTTTTACCCATCATGACATGTTTCTTGTGTAACAACTTGGTAACGAAAAACCTTTTTATAGCTCATCAATATGTACTAACCCAGCTTACATTAATTTGCACAGATAGGAGAGATAATTACTCTCTAACTATGTATAGATTCCAGCTCGTTCCTTGCCATTCCTTGCCTTTGTGTACAGTTTTTTCTTAGTGTGTTCAATACTTTTTCCCTGTGCCATTACACTTTTTTACTCATAACTCTACTTAGGGACATTAATGTTTGGATTTTTTAATATGTGTGGATTAACTAAGTTAATACTAATGTCTGTAGAAAATTTAATGCGAATAGCCTCTCTGGAAGTTTACTTACTGAAAAAAATGTTGACGTGTTCAATACTTATTTTCTCCGCTGTATATTAGTTTCTCATGTGTGTCTGCATGTGTCTGACATAACTGTAGGATTCTGTCGTCTTCCATTGCTGTCTCTTATTTTTGCCCACATGTGTGTGTTATGTTACATTTTCCAAGACAACATAGTTCTGATGAGAGTTTCTGTTGATGTGTGTATGTGTGTATCTCTCCATGCGGTGCAGTTTGAACAGTGGCAGAAGTATCTGCGCATTCAGGTTAGCTGTTGTATGGTTCTGTGGACATGCTGGAACCCCCTGCACCCAGATGGACTCTGCTCTGTAGAACCGTGAAGGTCATGGCTCAGACAGGAACACACAGAACCATGATTCAATACAACAGGCCAGGGCTTGAAGGTCCTGTGGTTATGTGGACTTTAAAAACTTTAAAAGCTTTTTTTTTGCTTTGTGAACCTGTGCGGTCCTGCATTTTTTGTTGTTGGTCCTCTCACAGTAAGCCAGTCAAAATACTGGAAAGAATAAGTGTATGTTTTCTTATTTCATCTGAAAAAAAAAAGCCTTTTACACAGCAAAACTTCAGCTTGGTCAGGTCACACTCTGACGCTATGATTACGTAATGACATGGAACTTTGCTCTGAGATTGAGCCATGGTGTCCTGGTTTGGAAGAGCAGTGCTTGTCTGGGTGTTTGGTGACTCCTCCCCTGCATGCTCACTCCTGACCTCTGCTGGTGTCTGGTAGTCACTACAAGTGCCAAGTAGCCTACACAATTGAATCTCCCTGGTCGTCTTTCCTTGGGTGATTAACGTCGTCGTCCTTACTCACTCACTAACCTGTACCCCCAAACAGCCAATCCTTCACTGTAACCCCCCTGACCCACGATGCTTCCCTCTGTTGGGTAGTTCTATGTAATTTTTGATGATGATGATTTAATTTAAAGTTCTAATTTAGATTTAGATGTAGCTCATTACTAATTTATTTATTTATGTAGCTTATGTAATATATTTTGCTCATATGCTTATTGTTGAAAGTGTGACTCACTATTATTTTGGTTATCATACCTGTGTGGTGTGTGTGGGTGTGGGTGAGTAGATATGTGTGAAAATGAATGTGTGTGAGTGCATGGTTCTAACATGTTGTGTGTGCATATGTGATCAGGGAGAGGAGATCACTAAGGAGGAGATTGACACGCTGAGCGACGCCTGCACCAAACTCAAGGAGCAGAAGAAGCTGCTGACCAAAGAGAAGGAAGAGCTGGAGGACCTCAAGGAGGACGTGGAGGAGTACAACGAGGTGTGTGTGTGTGTGTGTGTGTGTGTGTATGTGTGTGTGCGTGTGCGTGCGAGCTTCCCTTTTCTCCCTACTAAGGGTTCATACCAGGAAATATTCTATTTGCTTTTTTGGGAAATCAAAACATTCCAAGTATTGTCTCAGACTTCCAAAGCTCCTGAAAATGCCACAGATACCTGATTGAGGCTTGTACACACACACACAGTTCTGATAAAGTATATGCAATCAGAGATTCAAAATGAAATGCTTGGAGTTTTTTTTTTCTCATTTTCTGGGTCTCACTTTATCTAACCCCCCCTCCCCCCACCTTCTCTCTGTCTTAGGACCTTGAGGAGATCCGTAAGGAGCTGTCCAAGACGGGTCAGGAGCGCGTCGTGGAGGAGTCCAAAGCCAGCCAGCGCCTGGCCCGACGGGTCAACCGCATGATCGGCCGCATTGGCAAGATCATCGGTGAACTGGAGAAGGACAAGGTGGTGCTGGACAACCAGATGGACAGTGGGACCATCCCCCCAATCGGGTAAGAACTATAGAGATGGGCTGGAGAAGAGTTGGAGGTAGTGTTCGGAAGGGGGCTTTGTTTGAGCATTTGAGTATTGCATGCTTTTGAGTATTTAGAGGACATAATATGTAATAAAAAAGTGTGTGTGTGTCTGGGTTGTATTTGTAAAACCGTTGTGTGTTATTTAGGGTATGCTTGTGGTTTTGGGGGTGGGGGTTTTGTGCGTGCTTGTGTGTGCATGTATGTATGAGTGGTTTAGGGGAGTTGTGGGATGTGTGTGTGTGTGTGTGTGTGTGTGTGTGGTGGCAGTCTGTTTTGATTTAACGTGAGTGAGCTGCTTGTGTTGAATTGTTACTCTGACTCATTCCAAACAGTTATTCATCATATCCCCTTTACTCAAAAGCTTCCATTAAAAAGAAGAGAAGGTCCACCAGTATTAGAGGAGCACTCTAGAGACTAATCACTAACATTCCAATGGACAATTCCAATTCCAACAGTCACTCATCCTGGACTGCTGTCTGAACTTTGCTATGCTTGTCCAATGTAGTAGCTTTGTTACGCCAAGAGTAAAGAAGAAGTGGCAGTAATGGATAGATTTCTATTTATTTCTACAACTACAATTTCTACGATCTTCCCAAATGTATTGTTGGCGTCACATACAGTGCTCCTCTAATTCTGACAGGGATATCCATCCACCTCTACTGGAACATGGTCCAGACATCTGCTCTGATGTAAAACTCATGTCTGATATTCATGAGCTTTACATCCCCCTAACCACCCTATTAGTCAAAACCATGTTGCTTATATTACTGTCCAATGATGGTTTAGGGAGTGACCTCACTAGGGTGTTAACGTCTATTTTTAAAAGGGTTCCCAGTCTATCAAAAAAAAAAAAAAAATACGCAAACAAAACAATATTTGCTCTCTAGTGCATTGCTATTCGTATTTTATTATTTTTTTTATTTTGAATTTTTGCAGATTATTCTTTCATTGGTCTGGAGGCTGTCAGAGGTAAGCCCACTCACAGGGAAACAGGCGTGAGGTGTGTGAGGTGCCAATAGTGATCACTCACCAGACTTTAACACTGGCTGTCTCATCTGAACTCTTACTCTCCTCTTTTCATTCACTTAATAATCACGGCATCCCACAAACAGGCTCTCCACCATCACTGGGTGACACTGGAGCTGCTCACCTTATCACACTTCATTTCTATTATTGAAGTGAAGTATGACATTGTTTCGAGCGCATAGGTAATGAAGGGGTACATTAGTAATAGGATTACTTATAATGCATTGCAATTGTCAAGGTAAGACTAGTATAGTATCAATGTAAGGATAGTATATTGTGGTGCATATAGCATCAGAGCTATTTTATGAGTTGAAGACAAACCCCAGGCAGGTATGTGTGCCTTAAAGCATTGGTTCCTAAAGACTGGGTCGCGACCCACAGGTGGGTCGTAGGGGATTTTATTTGGGTTGCCAGCATAGCCTAGTGACAATTCATGTTGTGTAATACCCCTATCTTATACCTTATATAGCTTAGGAAAGCTAACAGCTTTCTGGATCTAGTTTGTTAACTACCACAGTCATGAGTTGGGTCGCGATAGTCTGTCATTTTAAAAAAAGTGGGTCCCCAGAAAAAAAGTTTGGGAAACACTGCCTTAAAGGGATATTCCACCATTTGGGGAAGATTACATTCATTTTCCACCTCCCTTTGAGTTAAACAATTGATTTTTACCTTTCTCAAGTTCATCCAGCCGAGTCTGGCAATACCACTTTTAGCTCCAGCCTAGCATAAATCATTGAATTGGATTAGACCATTAGCATCTCGCCTGCTAGCATCACGTTTAAAAGTGACTACGATTTTCAGTAATTTTCCTATTTAAAACTTGTCTCTTCTCAAGTTAGAAAGTGTAATAAGACTGATGGAAAATTAAATGTGGCGATTTTCTAGGCTGATTTGACTTGAAACTATATTCTCATTCAGGCGTAATAATCCAGTCACTAACCAATTCGTCTGCTGCAGCTCAACCTTGTTGCTGGAAGTTAGCCTACGGGGACTATTTTCAGGTGCTGCATGATATCATTGTGCTGCTGCGCCCATGGTGTTCCTTGATTATTACGCTAAAAGTGGTATCGCCAGACTCCGAGAACGGCTAGATGAACTTGAGAAAGGTAAAAATCAATTGTTTAACTCAAGGGGAGGTGGAAAATGAGTGTAATTCCCCAAATGGTGGATTATCCCTTTAAGTACAGCACCAATAGATGTTGTATTATAGTAATGGAATTTATTAGACCTCTGAAGTTCGCCTACGAAAAGGACCCAAAGCTGCCGAACCATCTTTGCCAACATAGGGAGATTCGGATGGATCTGGTGCTAGCTTGTATGCATGGTAACTTCAGTGCATTTCTGGACAACAGAGAGCATAGAATGTTTTTGACATTATGTCAAAATGGTTGTTTCTTGACATTCTGTTGGTCTTTCATGGTAATTTCTGAAAGTTTTAAACTTTAAAAAAAAGTCCACATAGCACCTTTTTAATATAAATTAAATGTAAAATAAGTGTGATGAATGTCATAATTCAACTTCAACATATTTTAGTCTTTAACATATCCAATCATAAGTACATTTTTTAATCAAAATACGACAGATGGGATAATCGTTTTGTAGGGCATGTTCAGTCAGTAACAGGCCCGGGGCCGTATTCACAAAGCCTTTTATCTTACCACTAGGAGTACTCCTAAATCGCACTAAAAGATTTTAGCTAGGAGTTTTCTCTTAACAGTTATTCACAAAGCCTTTCAGACTTACTCTTAGTAAGGAAAAATGACAACTCCTAAACTAAGAGCGAGTCTTCGTTGCTATGGATGACGTCATTACTCATGCACGAGCTTGACTGAAGTGACCACCTTGATTGGCTGATGATTGTAACGCGGGAATGATTCTAAACACCTCCCTTACGATGATGAGTGGCAGGTGACAGGTCTGAGAATGCGTGCGCTACACAAGTAGTGCGAAGGACGGAAGATGATGAATAACTGAATAAAAAGCCCAAGCCTAAATGAATAAAGAGTAAGGCAAAACAAATAGCCTAGTAGCCTTATGAAACATAGGCCTACGGATTGATGCAGTAAGTAAGTAAATTAATCTGTCACCATATGCCTACATTTGCAAAGAGGAGAACATTTTAATTTGATTCACAATGAAACGTTACATTTAATTCACATGTTAACAATGGGTAGTTTTGGGTTGTTGTTGGTGGCGTTATTGCATCCCTTTTATGAATGCAAAATTGTTACCTCACGATTGGAAGCTCCTGTTGCCGCATAGGCTACGCATTTCATCGCAACGTGAAATGCCACAAAAAGCTGTTTGTGAATAGGTCTTAGTGAGTTAGGAGTCCTCTCGACTTCTTTTAAGCTGTCCCAGACTTAGGTGCTACTTTTAGGTCTAAAATCCTAAAAAATTAGGAGTCCTAAAGTTAGGAGTGACACGCCCATTATTTTTAGGAGAGCTACTTTTAGCCTTTGTGAATACGGCCCCTGAGCAATAGGATTCCTACAATAATACATTCTGTAATATGCTGACCACAGGCTTAGTAACATGCCTATTAAACACAGAACATATTTCATAATATGTTAATCTTCAACCCATTATCCATTCACTCGATTATTTACCTACATATAAAACCCACTGGACGCTTCTGCAGCAGGCCCAGTAAAGATGAGTAGAAGATGTTCCATTTCCAGGCTTCTCTTTTGCATCTCCATGTAATTGTATCCATCGTTGCTACTGATTAAGGCTTCTACTGATCATGCTGTACAGTTTCCCCTGCCTTTGCAAGCTGCGGTGTTCTGATTAATTGGCCTGATCATCACAATACAAAATGCCCCTGTTGTTCAAAAGGCATCTGTGATTCAAGCGTAACGATTGCAAGCAGTACATCTTTAGGGCTTGAATTGAGTGGCAAAGGCATTCTAATTCTAGTGGATTAGAATGTGTAAATAAACTGTAGAATGTACAATAAACATGGGTGTCTCCAGGCGGGACAACTCAGCTTCTGATCACAAGGGGAATGGTAAAAATGAACAAGTAATGGTTTTAATGAAGTTTGCTTTTGATGGAATGAGAGACGCTGATTTGAAAAGAAGATAAACCAGGCCATTGAGTGGCGCACACTCATTGGTCAAGCTGGGAACCTTGGCATGAGTTGCCTGCGAGTCTGCGTGTGTGTGTGTGTGTGTGTGTGTGCGCGCGATTGTATATGTGTGTGTGCCCGCGATTGTATATGTGTGTGTGCCCAAGCTTTCTCCACAACGCGTGCTTACTCGAGCCACGTTTATCCAGAGTGCATCTCCTGTACGCGGCATGTTCTTGTTCTCGTTTAGGGAGAACCTGATCAGCATCGCCGAGCTCATCGCCATCATGCGGCAGATACAGAACATTCCGGAGCAGAAGCTGCTGAGAATCGCCGATGCACTCGACGAGAACAAGGATGGAAAGATCGACATTGATGATGTCATCAAGGTGAGACGACAGAGGGTCACAGCAGGAGAGATCTCTGTGTGTGTGTGTGTGTGTGTGTGTGTGTGTGTGTGTGTGTGTGTGTGTGTTGAGCTGGGAGAAAAGGTATTGACGTGTGACTAGGTAGTTTAGTTGATTCATCTGGTGATCAAAGACATCTGTAATGCATTTGTCTGAGGTGGTATTTTTTATCAATGACAACAATTTGCAGTAACGTGTGTGTGTGTCTAGGTGGTGGAGCTGATCGATAAGGAGGACATCGACATCTCCACGGACCAGGTGGCTGAGATCATGGTGATGCTGCAGAAGGAGGAGAAGCTGGTGAAGCGGGAGAAGGCCAAGGAGAAGGCCGAGAAGGAGCAGGCCGCCGAACTGCAGAACTGAGGCTGGCCCTGGTGAGCCCCGGCTCAGGGAGAGGTCTGCTGCAGATCCCCCCCTCTCAGCCATCACCACCATCCACCAGACAGCAAACGTCACCGCCGTCAAGCACAGCCAACCACAGAGTCTGAATGGATGCATTCTTTCTGAACTTGTTTGTAAACCTGCCCCAAGAGTCAGAGAGACAGAGAGAGAAAGAAAAAAAAAAGTTATATGAAGTAACAGGAACAACCTGTGTTTTTCCTTTGCTTCATAGAGTTTGAGACTTACATTTTCCCTGGAAGTAAAAAAAAAAAAGCCTAACAAAAAAAAACGCATAAATTAGGAACAGAACTTTGTTCTTCTAAGCCAGAATAGGCTATTTTGCAATTGTGTTTAATTGAAAAAGTTTTGCTTCTACTCTGATATGCACCTTTGCTAACTAGAACAACAGAACCAAACAAAAATATTTACAATCAATCAATTCAAAGATAATTACAATAATTTCTTCTGGACTTGGGACTCCAAGGTGAGTCTTAAATACCCTTTGCCACCCTGCAGTATATCATTTTCCCCGAGGAGAGGAGAGGAAAGATGGAGACCATCTCTAATGCACTTCTGCACAGAAATCACACCATCATTCACCATTCCACTCCTCTGTTTATTTGACTGTTCTCCATTTTTTTTTGTTCTGGGTTTCTGGGTCACTAACTAATCATAACATCAGGCACCATTCTTGAATGTACAGTGAATGTTGAGGGGACAGCATACTGATGTATGCTAAAGTGTTCAATTCACCAAAGAGATAAGAGTTTTTGTAAGTTTTCGTGTGATATAAAATTACACACAAATGGCTCGATTATGCCAAAGTGGGGAAAGAGACTGTTCGGCTACGCGCCTGAAGAGGAGGCTGGTGAAGCTTTAGGTGTAGACCGTTACTGACTGACTGGCTGTCAGACTGACTTGTTGATTGATTTGGTTCATCGAATCAATTCATTAAAAAAAAAAAAAATCATACCTGAGGCTTGTTACCTCTGAGCTTTTAACATGTGTTGGTTTTGGCCAATGTGTATGATGTGGCCTTTAATAGAACTGCAGATGTAGACATGCACCCACATCCACATATAGTCTCTCTCTAATGCACACACACACACTCTCTCTCTCTCTCTCTCTCTCTCTCTCTCTCTCTCTCTCTCTCTCTCTCTCTCTCTCTCTCTCTCTCCCTCTCTCTCACTCAAGTGGTATTTGGATCAGAGTGAATTCAGTTCTACATACACCCATGCTGCTCATACGAGTCTTGCTTACACTTACACTCTCTCTTCCTCTTTCGTACTCTATCTCAATCTTTCTCTCACACACACACACACACACACACACACACACACACACACACTGACCTTCCTGTGACCCATCGCAGACCGCAGAGACGCCTAGTTTAAGGGTTTGGGTGGATTTCAACTGAACACACCCTTGTGTGGCTACCAGGAAAGGGTGTGTGGGTGTGTGTGTGTGCACTCATGCGCTCCAGGCAAGCGCCATGGATAAACGAGGTGTGCAGGGACGATATCAACTTTAAGCCGTCCCTGGAATCTCAGTGTTTTGACGTTCAGGACAGAGAGTTTGTGTTTTGAAGTGTAGGACTCGGTGTGTGTCTGTGTGTGTGTGTGTTTCTGTCTTCGCCCAGACGGGTAAGGGGTAGGCTGGGTACAGTCAGCTTGATGGCAGAGTAAACACTGGCCCTGCATGCAGACACACACACACGCTAGTGTGTGTGTTTGGAGTGTGAACTCAGTGACGCAGAGGCACAGGGTACAGGAGTCTCGGCATACATCATCTCCAACATTAAACATGCCAGCAGGAGACTCCACTCTGCCCCTGACCAGAACCCTATACACACTGTCCCCAAACACACCACGTCTGCTCTCTGTTAGAGTGTGTGTGTGTGTGTGTGTGTGGGTGTTTGTGAGAGGGGCAGATGGGGAGAACGAGGGAAGTGAGAGTATTTGAAGAAGTACATAAAAAGAAAGACTTTTTGATTACGGAAAAAGAAATGCTAATATGTATGTTTTGTTCTTGTGTGATCAGTACTGCCATGTAGGCCTTCTTCATCTGCCATGCAATAATGAGTTGCTCTGTATCCTGGTGTCCATACTGGCAAGGCTTGACTGACGCATCACTCATTCTTTAATTAATTGCACTAGAGTCTTGTAGAGCTTCGCTGAGGATGTCTTGATGTTGACTCAGGTAATCACTGTAAAACCCTGAAGGGTAGCCTAGGTTGTGGTGGTGGTGGAGGGAAGGGGGGGGGGGGGTCACATTCAAATGTAACAAGGAGAAGGCAAAGAACACAACATATTTTGTATACAGTTCATCAAAGACATATATCTCACAAAAACACATACATTGTGCACAGGTTTGGTCGACCTGTGAATTGACAGGCTTGTCATTGAAACAGCTCAGTGCATTCATGCTAGAGAAGCGCTAGCTAGACCACTTAAGGTTCCTATCAACTCCAACTTTCCTTTGGGGAAGAGGCCATTTTTTGGCAATCTGTTAAAACAGAACCCCCTATCTCAGTATGTTTCAAAGCAGTGCAGAATACCTACTCCATCTAGAAGATGGACTGTCAAGAAAGCACTGCATGCATGTATAGTCAGACAGACAGCGTCTCTTCAGTGCCATGAAGACGAGAAGAAGTTATTAAATACTCCAATAAAATTCAGCCTTAGTGGCTGGCTTGGTATCTGCAGCAATAACACTTGATGTGTATGTGTATATATATACATACATATATACATACAGAAGAGTCCATTTACTAAGAGTGTGTGAGTGAGTGTATACTCAGGTCCAACAGTTGAAGTGTGAAGTAGCTTTTTTGCCCTCTCCGGTGTAAGGTGTCGAGTCAGAATACCTCACGTTGGGTATACAGGTGACCCAGTGGTGCTGTGAAATGCATTTCAGAATACCTCACGTTGGGTACACAGGTGACCCAGTGGTGCTGTGAAATGCATTTCAGAATACCTCACGTTGGGTACACAGGTGACCCAGTGGTGCTGTGAAATGCATTTCAGGTTGCCTGTTTCTATTACCACGCTTTGAAAACTTGATCATCTCACCTGTTGTGCAACTCTGATACAAATTGCTTTCAGCAGGTGTAAGGGACTGAGAATGTGTTGATTTTGATGTTCACATGACAATATTGTCAGTTAGGTGCATATGGGCTTGTGTGTGTGTGTGTGTGAGGTGAGAGAAGGAGAGAGGATGCACGACTCCAGCTCAGATTTTCAGGACAGCTTAGTGGCACATCATCCAGCTAATGTGTGTCCATTGTTTCCGCACTCAGTGTCTCCTTTAGCAGCTTCTTGTGTAAATGCACTAATGGGAGAGTGTTTGGTGCGAGACAGAGAGAGAGAGTGTGTGTGTGCATGCGTGTGTGTGTGTTGGGGGGAGCTATAAAGCTTGTTGCAGCTGTAAAGACGCACCCTTGGCCAGCTACGGCCAAAGAGACTGTCCAGCTATGACCATGTGTATAAACTGGGTATTAACTGTTCTTATTAAGAAGACATTTATGCCGTTTTAAAATCTACGCTGTCAATATTCCTGAAAACAAAAAAAACGATGTAATATGTATTTATTTATTTAATTATACTGCTGGCAAGTTTTGATGCGAAGGGGAAAGGCCGCAGCTGAGTACTTATTCATAGCTATGAGAAAATTTTGTCAAATGAAATGACAGTAGATGTTTACTTGAATCAGTAGAGATGTAAGGATACGCAAGCTTTTCATTTTTTTGCAATGAATAATATTTTTCTTTCTTGTAAATATTGCACTCATCTAAAATAACCATAGGAGACGGGAGATGTTCAATAAAATTCAATCTTTGTGTGATGTTCATGGACCTTTGTTTGTTTGTTGATTGATTTTGTGGTTTAATTGATTTTTGCAACACACATCTCATCCTGTTTTTCTCCATCCGGTCATCCATCTATCCACCCTCCACCCATCCTTACTCACTCGTTCATGGATCCTCCTCTCTTTCCCCTCGTCTCTCTCAGCCCTTCCCAGCACGACTGCACTCTTCCTCTGGCCCAGCCAGAGCCTGACGTCTCGCATTGATGTGGACGTCACTAAAGCCGCCAAACGCACACAGATATTGCACTTGTAGTACTTAAAATTAACACCCCCCCCCCCCCCCAAAAAAAAAAATACACAAAACAAGAAAGTTAACCGGGCAACGTAGTGGAACAGTAGCACATTAAACAGTTTAGATTGCACTATAAGACACTGTTAACACACATACGTGGAAGGACCTTGAAAGTGGGTCATTCAGTCAAGCCTATGGCATAAGAACTGATTGAACCCCTTAACCATAATGATCCAAAAGAAGCGCTCGGGTCGAACAAGGTCCAGTTTGATGCAGTGGTAGAGAGGAGATTTAAACTAAATAGGCCTTAATTGGTGAGAAGACAGGAGATGGTGTAGGATAGCCTACAGCTAAAGCCTAAAGACTTGAGAGGTGTTTTTGTTCAACCACTCAGTTTGATGTTTATTTAAATCTGAAGGATTTATTTGTCAAATTCCCAGAGGTCTTGGTTGGGCCTCTCTGGGGGACCTGGTTTGCAGGAGTTTTGGTCCATTACAAAGAAAAGTTTTATTTGATATGTAGGTATGGGTTATATTATTTACTGAGCATTATGAGAGTGGTGTGTCAGTGTGTGTGTATTAGGGCGTTAAAACTAAACACTCAAAATCAGACCTACTTTGACTTTGTGAGTGAGAGAGTTGGGGTGTGTGTGTGTATGTGTTGAATTTACATGAAAAGACAAATGTCTCTTCTGTGTAAAGGCATCTAGTACAGCGGCTAAGCACCGGAATCGTTCAGTTTTCGCAGAAAGCATGAAACTTGGCACAGTTATACTACTACCCCTAGTGATCAAAAATTTAAATGGACCCCAACACATAGCGCCCCCTAGTGGCTGCCACCTTGAATTCAAATATGGCTACCATTCTTAATAGAATTGTTGATACAACTTCAAAATTAAACAAGATAAAAAAGTATTTTAAGTTCTAACACTCAATTTTTAGGGTCAAGGAAGCTATTGACATGATTTCCAAACAAACTTGATGTTGGCCATTTTGAAATCCAATATGGCGGATACCAAATGTGAAAATATAGACCTTCTCTATTGTTATTCATGATAGAAATATCATTCAAAAACTATTTCAAAGTTTGAACAGTCATTTTATCACATGACAAACTCAATAATATACAAGGCATCAAGTATAATTTGGTAAGATTCCAATATGGCCACTATGTGTAAGAAAATAAGCCAATTATTCTATATCTTGGTTAATTGAAGTAACTACCTACATCATCAATAAATTCTTATTCTACCTTCTTCTCTTTCTGAGCAAACCTTAACTCTTACCATACACTGCTCAAAAAACATCATACTGGATATCTACATTACATTACATTTGGCTGACTCAATTTTAGCCAAAGCGACTTACAACCTGGTAAACAGTTTAACGCTTTTAAAACAATTCTCTCAACAATTCTAGAACAATTTAAAACAATTCAAAAAGGTAGAGTACAATAGGGAAAAGTGCATCGGTGATTGTTGTTTTTATACAGTCAAGTCAGGTGGTAAGTGCTAGAATTAGCTAGTTGTAAGTAGTGCTACGAGAGGAGATATTTTCTGAAGAGCTGGGTCTTCAGGAGTTTTTTGAAGGTGGAGAGGGATGTCCCTGCTCTAGTAGGAACTGGTAGCGCGTTCTAGCAACGAGGAATAACAGATGAACAAAGTTTGGATTGACCTGAGCGTACCGGTGGCAGAGCTAGATGATGTTTGTCTGAAGAGCGCAATGGTCGGGGGGTAGCATATATGCCTGTATGAGGGCATTCGAGTAGGTGAGAGCAGTAGGTTTAGCTGGGAGGACCAGCAGTTTGGTTTATGAGTGGTTTAGCAGGAGGTGGTGTGCCTTCATCCATGTAGATATGTCTGAGAGGCAATCCGAGGTCCGTGCCGAGACCAAGGGGTGCCGAGACACTCTGGCAAAGAGCAATGATGCACGTTACTTTTACCCCAACATTCCAAGCCATGATACGTTAAACGAGCATCCTGTGAGGTAGGATTCAAACTGATATGGACTGGGTAATATGTTAGGAAGAAAAGGATGCCACTTCGTTATTTGGGAATGAAAATGATCAATCCACAGAGGACTGAATTAAAAGACCCCCCGAAAATCTAAGTGGAAAAAATGACGTGGCAAGCTAGTCCATTTTGCTTAAATTTCAGCGCAGCAACTCATGATGGTACTCAGTAGTTCGTATGGCCTCGACATCCTTGATGGCATCGGGGCATGCTCTTAATGAAACAGCAGATGGTGTCCTGGGGTATCTGATCCCAGATGTGGACATGGCCATCACTGAGCTCCTTGACAGTCAGTGTTGCAACCTGGCGGTGTTGGATGGACCAAAATATAATGTCCCAGAGGTGTTCAATCGGATTTAAGTCAGGGGAGTGTGGGGGGACAGTCAATGGTGTCAATGCCTTCATCCTCCAGGAACTGCCTGCACATTCTCGCTACATGTGTCCAGCCATTGTTGTGCACCAGGAGGAACCCAGGGCCCACTGCACCAATACAGGGTCAGACAATGGGTCTGAAGTTTTCATCCTGATGCCTAAGAGCAGTGAGGGTGCAGTTGTCTTGCCCGTAGAGGTGTGTGCGTCCTTCCAAGGATATCCCTCCTCAGACCATCACTGGCCCACCACCAAACCAGTCATGCTGAATGATGTTGCAGGCAACATTACATTCTCCAAGAGATCTTTAGACCTCACATGTGCTCAGGGTGAACCTGGTATCATTTGTGAAAAGCACAGGGCGTCAATGGCGAAACTGCCAATTTTGTATTCTATGGCAAATGCCAATTGAGCTGCACGGTGCTGGGCAGTGAGCATAGGTCCTTCCAGAGGCCATCGGGCCCTCAGGCCACCTTCATGAAGTCTGACAGGTCAGAGACATTCACACCAGTGGCCAGGAGGAGGTCCTTTTGTAGGGCTCTGGCAGGGCTCCTACTGTTTGTTGTTGCACAAAGGAGCAGATACTGGTCCTGCTGCTTGGTTAAGGACCCTCTACCATCCTGCCCAGCTCTCCTAGAGCAACTGTCTCCTGGAATCTCCTACATGCTCTTCAGACTGCGCTGGGAGACACAGCAATCCTTCTGGCAATGGAACGTATTGGTGTGCCATTCTGGAGGAGTTGGACTACCTTTGCAACGATTGTAGGCTCCATGTACTGGCTTATGCTACCAGTACTGACACTGACCCTAGCCAAATGTGAAACTAGTGAAAAATCAGTCAAGGAGGATAAAGATGGAAAGTGTATAATTTGCCACCACCTCTAAAACCATTCCTGTTTTTACAGACCTATATCCCTTTTTCTTTTCTTGTCAAAGTTTTTAGAGAAAGTGGTCTTCAAGCAAGTCTTGGACTTGCTATATCAGAACAACCTGCTAGACCCTATGCAGTCTGTTTTCAAGAGTCATTCTATGGAAACTGCTTTTCTGTGACCGAAGCATTGAGAGTAGCTAACCCAGATAGCAAAGGGGCGTTGAGGGGCGTTGAATCCACGTTTGTTTGAAGCGGCGGAGGTTGATTCAACGTGGATTCAACGCCCCTGTGCTATCAGGGAAGTCCTCATCTAAGTTGCGACGTCATTAGTATTTATTCTACTAGACTTATCTGCAGCCTTCGATACTGTTAACCATGACATTCTCCTTTCTACACTATCTGAACTGGGATGTCTAGGAAATCCCTTGGCTGGTTTAAGTCCTACCTTAAAGGGCACATGATCTCACCACAGGTGTGCCTCAGGGATCAGTATTAGGGCCCCTACTTTTCTCTATTTACACACTTCCTTGGGTGAGACCATTCGCTCCTATGAATTTGATTATCACTGCTATGAGGACGATACTCAACTTTACCCGTCTTCCACCATAAAGCACACCCAAGGACTGGTCGCTGAACGCACTAGCAAGTGTCCTATAAGTGCTGGTTCACTGACTAGCATGAGCCCTAATGTGTCAGGAGGGAGCTAAACTCATAAGGTATTACGTATTTAAATTAGCTTCATTGACAGGCATAATCATTTTATGGGATGCAAAATGTTAAACTACAATAAAACAAAATAGACCTTTTCAAACAATCACTATAAGCCTTAAAAGAAACTTTAGCATATGCTAATTAGCCCCACCCACCTCAATTGAATTAGGCTAACAGTAGGATGTGTTGGACTGGGTTATGTGTACTAATTTATCTAACTCTAGGATAGAAGACAAAATAGCAAATTTCCCAAAAGGCAGCATATGTTTCTTTAAGAGACTTGACAGACGTTAGCATCCATGGGTTTTAGCCTCCTTGCTAGCATGCCAGCCTCTAGGGGGCAAATTAGAAGGGTTGAGCCCAGGCAAGTGCAGGGTTTAGTCACACAGTCGAAACTTTACACATAGCCTAAACGCACCCCAGTTTTTGATTCAGTGTCAGAATGTATGGCTACTTCTTTAAAATCCAACATGTCTGCCATTTTAATTATGCATGATTGTCTCATTATATATTTCATAATGCTGAAAGATGGCTATAGATGTCATATTATGTGTTAAAAGCAGCATAGCATTATAAATGTAGAAAAAAAGGGCATATTTTGGTGGCCATATTTGAAGTCAAGATAGGGGCCACTAGGGGGCGCTATGTGTTGGGGTCCATTTCAATTTTTGATCACTAGGGGTAGTAGTATACCTGTACCAAGTTTCGTGCTTTCTGCAAAAACTGAACGATTCAGGTAAAAATCTGGCCTTAGCCGCTGTACTAATCATATAATGATGCTTCAGAATAATGTAGTACTGTCAACAGACTACGGAGTGTTAGAAAATGCTGTCGTGTCAGTACTTGACCTGGACTACAGGGGGAGCTGTTTCCCCAGTAACTAGCTGAAACAACATCTGGAAACAAAGACACCTTATATGGGCATGTTTCCTGTTGAAGTATTTAACTGCCCTTTTTTGAATGCATTGCTATCACAGCTAGTGGCTGTCCTTTAAAGGAAAGACTAACTATTTCGCAATTAAGCAATGTGTATTCCAAAACAACAGCTCTCCGCTGTAGAGCTCCGCCAACAGGAACGTTCTGTCCATTCCAGAGTACTACTTGTCTGTTATGTGTGACTTAGCATCCACCTTATGTACACAACAAGAGACAGCCAAAGATGCTGAGTGCTAATGAGGCATGTCACAAGGAGCTATTGCAAAATCCTCACTTGTGTGTTTTTGCTCAGAAACCTAATATTTATAAACAGTTAAGGAGTACAGCCAAGTGTATAACAAGCTATGTTGTGGTGGTGATTAACAGACAGAGGGCCCTGAGATCTAATCTGTTCTGTATGCACATTTCATTTATTGGACGGAAACGGGAGATTTGTAGTAGCTTCAAAAGCCACTGACACTTGAAAGTCAAAGCTCATATGAAGGCAGTCACAGTCTGATTGCAGGTAGAGTGCATTTATACTATAAATGTGCCTGATAGCGATAGAGAGAGAGTAAGAATAATGATGAAAAGTATGTTTTACAACTACAGAAAACAAAAAAAAAACAAAAAAATCAGATCATGGCTTATTGTGGGTTCTAACTGAAATGCATGATGCTCATATTTGCTCATAGTGTTTCAGTAACATCTCCTGGCTAAGGGGTGATATTCATGCACATCCTACTAATCTGAGTCTGTGGGGGCACACCTGCTATCCTAACAGATGCCTGCAGAGAGAACAACGTGCCACAGAGGAGAATGACTTCCAGAGATGTATTACATGTCCACAATGGCCTGATGTACTTTAAGACTTATAATTTAAAACGGTCTGCTTCTAAGAGTATAAGTGCATGGCTGTCAGACCTGTCAGAGAGAGAGAGAGTGTGTGTGTGTGTGTGTGTGTGTGAGAGAGAGAGTAAGAGAGAGAGTGTCTATGATGTTAGCTTCTGAGTTTTTTCGAGGAGACATGTTTGTGTGTGAGAACAAGTTCAGGGAGTGCACAGCAGTGTGTAAGCAGGTTGTGAAATATGTGGCACAACAGGCCAAGCTGGATGTGTGTGTTGTGTTGTGAAACACTGACTTGCCCTGAGTGTGTGTGTGTGTGTGTGTATTTGAGTGTTCTGTGTATTATGAATGCATTTATGTATTCTCTGTCAAATGCCTGTCACAACATAGAGAAAAGAGCTCACACACACACGCACACACACACACACACACATCTTGCTCATTCTCACACACACACACACGTCCACGTATCTTCTGTTTACACATCTGTGCTGACCCATCTCTTTCGGGCGCCTTCCCCAACTCCACACTTGCAGGGTCCTCGCAGGATGGCTAACTCAATGACAAATGAAATTCCTCTGCACCAACAGTGTTAGATATTCGTACACCTTTGCTCTGTGTACTCTAACTCATGGCGAAGCCATCCATCTCTGTATCGGCTAATGCATTGAATGTGTACGCTGTGGTTTAACACCTCGCTGGCTGGACCTGGTATGCCCAGGGTGGTAGACGAGGTGCACATATATCGCTGTATACAAAGCCACTGTATTTACCATCCTACGATCAGCAACAGATACTACATGACAGCATAGTTTGCATGATATGTAAGTGTGAACTGTGACTGGTCAGTGTAGGGTTCATAGGAATTGGTACTAAATGCTGTCTATAAAATACTGTACTTTTTTTTTTTGTCTGTTTGAGACCACGTTGGTTGGAGCTGTTGTTTTGTGTGTCGTAGAAAGACATTTCATTGCTTTCATATGTGCTCTGCACTTTACTGCAGTAACCAAGGTGCTTCAAAAGTTAGGCAACTAGAAAATACATGGACAAGCAATTAAACGCCACACCGCTAAATGATTGTCAGTGAATGCATTCACGTGTACTGATTACACTATTCATTATGAAAATAATAAACAGTAAACTGAAATGTGTGATGCCTTGTTATTGCATTTGCATACCTGTCTGTGTGTATATGAGTAAGTGAGAGAGACAGAGAAGGAGAGAGAAAGAGAGAGCGTGCGTGTGTAGAAAGAGAGACACAGAGCAAGAGAGACGAAGTGAGTAATGCTATTGCCTGAGGGCAAGGCAGAAGTTCACCTGCCTTGTCAAGGAGTATTAATTCTTCAGACCTGTAAATGACAACCGAAGACACCTGTATTGTGCAAATGTGTGTTCTGTGCGTGTGTGTGGGTGTCTGTGTGTGTCAGTTGA